>NC_072440.2:101381562-101686875 GCF_028878055.3 Symphalangus syndactylus | reverse complement strand
GGCATGAACCCGGGAGGTGGAGGTTGCAGTAAGCTGAGACTGCGCCACTGCACTCCAGCCTGAGTGACAGTGTGAGACTCCGTCTCAAAAAAAAAAAAAAAAAACCAAACAACAACAACAAAAAACACATCTTTTGGAGAGGGAGGGAGGGAGGTAGAGAGGGAGGGAGGAACAACTGTTGGATACTATGCTCACTTCCAGGGTGACTGGTTGAATCGCACCCTAAACCTCAACATCACACAAAATACCCATGTAACAAACCTATACATGTACCCCCTGAATCTAAAAAAAAAGGTTAAAATTTTAAAAAATAAAAATAATAAAAAATTAAAAATATACATCTGAATTCAAATTTGAACTCAATTTAAAGTAAATCATATTTTTCATTCAAATTTGTCTTTTAGAAGCTGTGAAAGGCGAGTGCTTCACTGCCTCCCATTGTCTGACAGCTCTTCCCACACCCTCAAACAATGAAAACTTTCTTCTTCAGGCCAATATTCTATCATTTTCTGTACCTCATACAAGGTATCTTTCTTGCATGATCTTACTCTTTACCTAGATCCTAAAATCATGCCTTCTCTATCTAAGATGATGCCTGGAAACACGATTCTTGAATTCTTTTCTGAGCTTTCTCCAACTTACCACCACTAGAAGAAATAACAAACACAGGTACACTCGGCACATGAAGAGCCCCAAGACAGCCCCTTCACTGTGCTACCCTGACATTCTCGACCCCCATTCACAAGTGGAGTCACTGCCAATATTCTACTTAACCTTTATTCCTTTGACTTACAGTTGACTGAAACCAACAGAGCTCTTTTTGTTAATAGATGCTGCTGCTAGGCACCATCTCATCCATTCTGCTAATTATATTTTTAAAATTGTTCCCCTTCTCCTACTCTATCCATTGCATTAAATATTTCTGGTTTAATTTCATTGGTTTAATCTCTTATATAAAGATCAGGTTCTAAAGTCAAGCAGATAAGACTAAATGGAATATAAGCAAACCTAAACTTGAAAGGCCCGTCAGAATTTCCATCTGGTGTTAGAATAAGACCAGATACAGCAGGAGACTTGCACCTGGTGACTACGTCATACCAAAAAATCCCATGTCTTAAATGACCAGAATCACACTGAGTGTGATGCTGCCATGAGCGGTATTAGGAAACAACAGATTGAAGCAAACTTTTTCAAACAGTCTTCCTCATCTCAACCAAGAACACAAAAATAACCGAGTAACTATTTTCTCAATTCTCCCAACAACAATCCATCACTGGAGCCATCCTAAATGCATGGGAGAGAAGGTAACTGATCACATAAACTGGATGCCTTAGGGAATTAGGAACACGTTTTCTTGGTTGAGAAAGGCCCTCCCATCTCAAGTTTAGTCCAGGACATATGTCCCCCGAGCAAATGGACAGCCACATAAGTGAAACTGCCTAAGAGTGCAAACATGCTCGGTTGCTCACTCCACCTCTCCCCTACATACACCTCCCTCCCTCCCCCTCCCCACCCCTCCACCTCCAGCCTCCAACATCTTGAAGGGCTTTTACTGAAACTGATGTAAGCTAAATGAGCTTCTGACAGGATTTCACTTTAAATCCAATCAGTAGCCACTAAAATATCCCAAATGCAAAGAAAATGTAACAGAAATGTTGGCAAGAATGTCTCTGACTAGTGAGATTTATAGTTTTTTTCATCTTTTTCTGATATTTATGTATTTTCAAAAATAACTATTATTTATATTCATATAGAAAATATATTTTTAAATAATTTCCAAGAGTTTATAATAATAAAGAGAAATGTTTAATGGGAAAAAAACAAGATATGAAACCATATTAACAAAGTTTCAGATTAAATATTGAAAAAATACAGCAAAATGTTAATATTTGTCTTTAGGCAGTGGAAGGGTATTTTAGTTTTCTTCTACTCATCTGTATTTGCCATATTTTCTGCAAAGAGTGCGCCTTGATGATATAATTGGGGAAAGTGAACTTCACTTTAAAAAAATCAGACTTCTTATTTAAACAACCAGATGCTATCACTGCTTTCTGTTTCAATAGTCAATGGCAAAACTAATGGCACAACAGACCTCTCTCAATCTATATCTTATGTGATTATCAGACTAAACAATCCCAAATCATGTCTTAAGTCATTTTCCTTGCTCACATTCATAAGTTTGTCACAATCTTTTCTGTGTATAGCTTTATTTTGCTCAACATGATACTCCCTTCTAAAAGCTAAATAAAAGTCCATGCTCACATAATGCCATAATTATTATTTTTTCCCCTCAGTCTCCTGAGTAGCTAAGACCACAAGTGCATAACACCATGCCCAGTTAATTTTTTAAAACATTTTGCAGAAAGAGGGTCTCACTATGGTGCCCAGGCTGGCCTAGAAATCCTGGCCTCAAGTGATCCTCCCACCTCATCCTCCCAAAGTACTGGGATTACAGGCATGAACCACCATGCCCAGCTTAATGACTTAATTTTATCCAAATAGTCTCTGCCACGGACCCTGTGAATTCTGTTCATTACAAGAAATCAGCTGAACATGAGAAATGACTGAATGAGTATATCCATTCTACATAAATGCCTTACAATATCATTCCTCTTTTGTTGCTCAAGAAACTAGTGTTTGGAGAGAATAAGTAACTCATTCAAGGTCACAACATTTATAAATGGCAAAGCTGGTATTCAAACTCGGGTCAAAACAATTCCAAAGTCTAAGTTATTTCTACTATGCAATGTGGAATGAAGAAATGCCTTTTAGATCCAGTTGTCATCAACTTGCCATTTGACCTTAAACAATAACTTGCGGCTGGGCACGGTGGCTCATGCCTATAATCCCAGCACTCTGGGAGGCTGAGGCGGGCAGATCACAAGGTCAGGAGATCGAGACCATCCTGACTAACATGGTGAAATCTCATCTCTACTAAAAATACAAAAAATCAGCCGGGTGAGGTGGCGGGTGCCTGTCGTCCCAGCTACTTGGGAGGCTGAGGCAGGATTATGGCGTGAATCCGGGAGGCGAAGTTTGCAGTGAGCCGAGATCGCGCCACTGCCCTCCAGCCTGGGTGAAAGAGCGAGACACTGTCTCAGGAAAAACAAAACAAAACAAAAAACCAAAAACTTGCTTCCTCAGCTACAAATTAAGGGCTGGACTAGATGACCTTGGAGATCCCTTCTAGCTCTGATGGTCTATGCTCCAAAGCTTCCCCTTTCCTTTAAAGCACACGGATAAATCCTTTAGTGTGGACAAGATTTGAGCTACGACTTTCCCGTTTACATTCTGTCTGGAACATCGTTTGTATACTGATAAATTCCCTAGGGAAGAGTTTCCTTTTCATCTGACACTACCTTCCCAAACAAAGAGAGTATGTTGCTACTGGTACTATAAAAGCAATTTCTAGCAAAATTACATCTGTCACTATGTCTAATAGCGCTCTGCTTAAATGTGCACTTTAGATGAAAGTGTGATCTTTCATATTTAGGATTCTACACGGACACTAACAGATTCAGGGCCATTTCAACATATACTAATGGGGCAAAGAGATCTCTTACTGGGGACTTCTCCAGAATATCAATTTTGTAAACATCAATGATCCTACATTGTTGGCTTTGAACTGAAACACATCAACTGGACCAATCGTGGTCTTGAGTCAAACCCAAATCTTAGGGAATGACATGTGCAACACTCCCAGCAACTCCAGTTAAAAGCACGGGGAGAAAAACAAAAGGCATTCTTTTCAATCTTTAAAACATACAATAAGGCTGTCGTACTCTAGATACAAAGCCAACTTCTGCACAAATTCCAAAAAAGTTAAGACAAAAGCTAAATGCCCTTGCTTTCATATTCTCCTTTTGGATTTTTATAGGAAAAAAGTTTAATTAACCTATCTTCTTAACAGAATCACTATTAAATCTTTTGGACAAGGTATTACTTTTAAAAATCTGTTGGCACTCCCAAACACAACGATTGCATCATATCACCATTCTCAGATGTGGCTGATTAGAAGGCACTGTCAGAGCCAAAGAACTGATGCTAATCCTACCGTATAAAAATTATACCCTGGCACACATGAACCATGTTCTCCCTGTTTTTTTTTTTTTTTTTTAGATGGAGTTTCGCTCTTATTTGCCCAGGCTGGAGTGCAATGGCGCGACCTCAGCTCACTGCAACCTCTGCCTCCCAGGTTCAAGTGATTCTCCTGCCTCAGCCTCCCCAGTAGCTGGGATTACAGGCATGCACCACCACACCCGGCTAATTTTGTATTTTTAGTAGAGATGGGGTTTCTCCATGTTGGTCAGGCTGGTCTCAAACTTCCGACCTCAGGTGATTTACCCGCCTCGGCCTCCCAAAGTGCCTTTCTATATTTTAATAGTAGTAGCAGAAAAGGGCAAATGCAAAATTTCAATCTGGCATAAGTACAGTCAAGAAGCACTGCAAACCAGCCATGGTCAAAGTATACAACCATTATTGAAGACGCTCCAAATTGTAGTAATCAGGTCACTCTCACTTGTGTGCTCATTAATTTTTCAACACCCATTAAGTGAAGGCCTACAGTGTGATAGGCACTGCTTTAGGTGCTGAGGATATAACAGGGAAAAAGACAAAATAATGCCCCTGCATTCATGTCTTACATTACAATGGAGAAAGATAGACATAAAGAAGTAAATAAATGAAGAGAAAATATTTTAGGGCTCACGAGCCATATGGTCTCTGTCACAGCTACTCAACTTTGCCATTATAGTCAGAAAGCTGCATAGATAATACATAAATGAATGGGCTCACTGTGTTTCAATAAAACTTTACTTACAAAAACAGACAGCTGGTGTTTAGTTTCCCAAACCCCAGTCTAGAGTACACCCTGCAAGATCATCTGATTCTCATTCTATGGGACCTATTTTACAACTTTGCAAATTGTAGGTAACTGGAAGCAATGCAAAATAATTATCTATAGACATGCAAATGAATTATGTCTGGTGGACAGTTTATACCTTTGGAAAAGACCTCAAATAGTCCAAAATAGACCATTTTGTGTCTACTTGCACATTCCCAATTCAATATAACTTTATTCCATGTAAATTTGTCCTTTTTTACACTTTTCCTTTTAAAAGTTAAATTAAAATTTTATCTTTTGATTTAACCATGGGCCTGGTTCCCTCATTTAATTTACAGGTTAAATTAAAATGTGAAATTTTTAATTTTTTAAATATTATTTAAAAAAATAATAGAAACAGTGTCTTGGTATGTTGCCCAGGCTAGTCTGAAACTCCTGGGCTCAAGTGATCCTTCTGCCTCAGCCTCCTAAAGTGCTGGGATTATAGGTGTGAGCCACAGCACTAGGCCTAAATTAAAATTTTAACATGTATTTATTTCATATCTATATGAGAATCATGATTTCATGTTTTGGGGAAGTTATCTTTTGGCAGTTTTGGAGGTCTCACTAAGATATCTGATGGACTCACCTGACAGAACCAGGAAAACTTCCTCATCAGAGTGTAACATACTTGGGCTCCTGAAATCCAAGCACAGCTGTCCTTGGCTCGTGGGATGAAAACAGTAGAACTTGGCTGTGTCTGTCTTTCTTTTTTATTTTACTTATTTATTCTGTTATTTTTTCGAGACAAGGTCTCACCATGTTGCCCAAGCTGGATTTGAACTGGGCTCAAGTGATTCTCCACTCCTGAGTAGCTGGGGTTACAGGTGGGTACCACCACAAAAGGCTCTAATTTTAAATTTCTTATCTAATAATGCTTATCTAATATATAATTGATATATTAATTACATATTAATATATCATAACATTGGTATTAATTATATATTGATGTATTATTAATATACAGCCCATAAGTTATTCCCCACTTATGGTGACAGTAGCTGGTGATTTGGTTTAACAGCCCATAAGTTATTCCCCATTTATGGTGGCAGTGGCTGAGGATTTGGTTTAACAGTCTGACCATTTGGTGATCTTTGTAAATAGATTAATGCTTTATAGAGATCTATTCTCTGTTGAGTGAGAAGAAAACAGAGAATCTGATTCTTTAGTCTCTCTCTGCTTTTCTATTATGTAAGACTTTTCAAGTTGTAAGCAAAATAATGAGCCACTGGAAGGTTTTAAGCAGAAGAGTAACACAATCTGATTTGTATTTGTTTTGTTTATATGTGTGTGTGTGTGTGTGTGTGTGTGTGTGTGTATTTATTATTATTTTAAGCAACAGGGTCTTGCTCTGTCACCCAGGCTGGAGTGCAGTAGCATGGTCATAGCTTACTGTAGCCTCAAACTCCTGGGCTCAAGGGGTCCTCCTGCCTCAGCATCGCAAGTAGCTGGAACTATAGGCGCATGCCACCACACCTGGTTAATTTTTAAAACTTTTTGTGGAAATGGGGTCTCATTATGTTGCCCAGGCTGGTTTCAAACTCCTAGGCTCAAGCGATCCTCTTGCTCAGCCACCCAAAGCACTGGTATTATAGATGTGACCAACTGCACTGAGCCTGTTTTGTTTATATTTTTAATATTTTAAATCAGTCTGGCTGTTATATGGAAAATAGGTTACAAGAGAGACAAAAGCAGAAGCAGAAAGATCAGTTATCCAGTATTACAGCAATCCAGAGGCCTGATGGAAGGGAAGCACTGAGAAATGGCTGGATGTGGAACAAAATCTGCAAACAGCTGATGGACTGGATGAGGAGGCATGAAGTGGAGGGGAGAGGAAACAAGGACGGCTCCCGTGCTCTAAGCCTAGACAGCCAAGTGAGCAACAACAGGGCTTCAGCTGAAATGGAGACCCTGGCAGGTGGGGTGCAGGTGGGGAGCTGGATCAGAAGTTCTGATGTAGACACATTAAACAGGATTTGCTATTAGACATCCAAGTGGAGAAGCCGAGTAGACTGATGGATATGTACCTCTGTAGCTCAGAGGGAAGGCTGGAGAGGGAAAATTGGACGTCATTAACACACAGCTGTTATATAAAGCCTAGGCATAAACAAGCTCCCTGGGACAGAATATAAATAAAGAAGAGACAAGGACTAAGTCCTAGGGCTCACTAACATTCAGTGGCCAGGGGAGAGAGGCAAGATCCGAAGTCTAGGACGTTATCAGCAGGAGGAGGAGCCAGTGAAGACTGAAAAGAGATAACTAGATGAAAGAAGGAATCCCAGGAGAATGTGGCCTTCTAGAAGCTGGGCACAGAGTTTTAAGGAGGCCTGGTCAACTGTGTTTCTAAATACCACTTGGAGATAAAGTAAAATGATCTGCGTATGAGACGTATGTTCAGGGAGAAATGGAGGCTGACTGTACACATGTCTGTCCAGGAAAAGTAATACAGGCTGAGTAGCCTGTTTCTAAAATGCTTGAGATCAGAAGAGTTTTAAATTTTTGATTTTTTTTTTTGGCTTTTGGAACATTTGTATAAAAATAATGAGATATTTTGGGATGAGACCCAAGTCTAAACATGAAATTCATTTATGCTTCATATACACTTTATATACACAGACCGAAGGTAATTTTATACCTTTTTTTTTTTTTTTTTGAGACGGAGTCTCGCTCTGTCGCCCAGGCTGGAGTGCAGTGGCGCAATCTCGGCTCACTGCAAGCTCCGCCTCCCGGGTTCACGCCATTCTCCTGCCTCAGCCTCTCCGAGTAGCTGGGACTACAGGCGCCCGCCACCACACCCGGCTAATTTCTTTTTGTATTTTTAGTAGAGACGGGGTTTCACCGTGGTCTCGATCTCCTGACCTCGTGATCCGCCCGCCTCGGCCTCCCAAAGTGCTGGGATTACAAGCGTGAGCCACCACACCCGGCATAATTTTATACCTTTAAACATTTTATATTTTTAATAATTTTTGGCAGGAAACAAACTTTAGGTTAAGTCCTCATGTTTGGATTTTCCACTTGTGGAGTCATGTTGGCACTCAAAAGAGTTTTAAATTTTGGAGCGTCTACATTTCAGATTTTTGGATTATAGAGGCTCAACCTCTACCTTCTCTATTGGCCAACATTCTCTCTGCTGTTCTCTTTTGTTTCCAGAGATTGTGGGACAAATATCATCATTCACTGTTTTGCCCCAGATATGTGCTATGATCATAAGTCGAAGAAAACACCAAGTCTCCAACCCTGAAATTCAAATTTAAGATGAAGGTGGGGGAGATTTTTACAAATCTATATATAATATCTACACAGAAGAAGGGGGCTGATAAAATATCTACATAAAGAAAGAGACTGATACAAAGTGCCTGACCCTTCACTTAGGGAAAATGCTTAGGAAGCCACTGAACCCTGCTGCCTTCCTTCACAGCGCTTAGTCACAGATCTGTTTATCATCACCCCCTCACCTAGATTGTAAGCTCACAAGGGCGGTGAGTGTACAATAGAGAACATGCTGGTTTTCTTCACCAACATATTCCTGCAGCCTAGTACTATACTCAATATATCCTTTCTGAACAAATACAAGCACTTGTTGGTCTCCTACATTTACTTTTATAATATAGGAAGAAAAAATAAAAATATTAATAGACAAAATAGCAAAACACTCATCCATCTAGGAATTTCGTGTATTTTTTATTTTTTTTTAAGACAGAGTCTGTGTCACCCAGGCTGGAGTGCGGTGGTATGACCTCGGCTCACTGCAATCTCTGCCTCCCGGACTCAAGTCATTCTCATGCCTCAGCCTCCCAAGTAGCTGGGATTACAGGCATGTGCCAAAGCATGCCCAGCTATTTTTTTGTATTTTAGTAGAGACGGGGTTTTGCCTTGTTGGCCAGGCTAGTCTCGAGCTCCTGGCCTCAAGTGATCTACCTGCCTTGGCCTCCCAAAGTGCTGGGATTACAGGCATGAGCCACCATGCCTGGCCCATCTAGGAATTTTTGACACTTATTTTCAAGACATTGTCAAATCTACTGTTAAACTAAAACAACATATACTCTGGATAGCTGATAAAATATGGCATCTTTGGATGGGCACAGTGGCTTACATCTGTAATCCCAATCCCAACACTCTAGGAGGAGGCCGAGGCAGGAAGACTGCTTGAGCCCAGGAGTTGGAGACCAGCCTGGGCAACACGGTGAAACCCTGTCTCTACAAAAAAACAAAAAAAAAACAAAATTAGCTGGGCATGGTGGCATATACCTGTAGTCCCAGATACTCGGGAAGCTGAGGTAGGAAAATCACCTGAGCCCAGAAAGTTGTGAGGCTGCAGTGAGCCGTGATCATACCAATGCACTCCACCCTGGGAGACAGAGTGAGACCCTGTATCAAAAAAAAAAAAAAAAAAGTATCTTCTTAATGAAGCTGAGGAGTAAGGCTGTGTTCTTAAGACTCTGGAAAATTATGCCAAAACACACCAGAACAGTAATGTTTCAAATACTGAACTTGAAAAAGGATACCATCTATGAAGAAGATCACATAGGGATGATTAAAAAGTATCCATAAGTACCTCCCTAACGACAACAGTCATTGACATAGTCATGGAGTTTTGAACTAGACTAACAAATTCAATTCACCACAGACAGAAGTTAAAATTGTTTGCACCTAAATTTGTTTTTGTCACAAAACCCTTAGAGGCCGGGTGTGGTAGCTCATGCCTGTAATCCTAGCACCTTGGGAGGCCCAGGCAGGTGGATCACTTAAGGCCAGGAATTCGAGACCAGCCTGGCCAACACAGCAAAATCCCATCTCTACTAAAAATACAAAAATTAGCCAGGTGTGGTGGTGCACACCTGTAATCCCAGCTACTTGAGAGGCTGAGGTAAGAGAATCGCTTGACCCAGGAGGTGGTGGTTGATTGTGCTACTGCACTCTAATCTGGACCACAGAGCAAGACTGTCTCAAAAAAAAAAAACAAAACAAAAAACAAACAAACAAAAAAAACAACAACAAAACAACTAAAACCAAAAACTCTTACAGAAAAAAAACCTGAGAAAAATACTATAATATCTATTTTTATTTCTTCATTGAGCAAGAAAAAAATCTGCCAGACTGCAAATATTCATATATTTACTAGAAAAATGTCCATGCCATTTCCCTAAAACTGACTTCCCAATGCTATAATGATTTCAAAAGCATCTCCCTGACAACCCCTAAAATTCTGCAGCACCTACTGCCTTGCCATCTTTACAGGTGCAGGAGCACAGATGTCTGCCCTAGCCCAGTGACTGAAGCCCTGAGGAGATACCAGCGTTGACTGTGATGGCATCAGAAAGCCTCAGCTCTGCGGGGAGTGTGCTACCTACTCAGCTGAGAGGCTTAGAAACATTCACTAAACAACCTTTTATTACATTCCCAAAAATGTGGCTTCTAATTGTGCATTTCCTTTGGTTTGCATGCCTCTGTGAAGTCGTGTTGTGTGTATTTTTGAGGTCTTATGCTTCTTAACACATAGTCTCCTCTATTTGCAAAGACAGAGTTTTGTGGGTTTATGAACTGCTGGATAAGTTCCAGTGCTATTCTGAACAGACGCAGAAGTATTAGTGCAGGTTAGAAGGGTTCTTCATGTTTTTAACACTGCCTCATTTGCAGGTTCCAAGAGTACTTTCCAAATTTTAAATTAAATGGTAAATGTTAAAATATTTAATCAGTGTTTTATTTTAAATAGTCAAAATATTTTTAATAGAAATAATATAGGAGTTTCTTCTTAAGAAAATAAAATACCTGGCCAGGTGCAGTGGCTCACACCTGTAATCCCAACACTTTGGGAGGCCAATGTGGGAGGATCGCTTGAAGCCAGGAGTTTGAGACCAGCCTTGGCAACACAGTGAGATCCTCCCTCTACAAAAAAACGGCATAAAAATTAGCTGGGCTTGGTGGCACATGCCTGTAGTCCTACCTACTCACAAAGCTGAGGTGGGAGGATGCTACAGCCCCAAAGGATGAAGCTACAGTGAGTTATGATCACGTCACTGCACTCTAGACAGGGTGACAGAGCGAGACCCTGTCTCATTCAAAAATAACATAACATAACATAACGTAACATAACATAACATAACATAACATAACATAACATAACAGTACCTAAATGCCATTCTTGAAAGCTGGGTGCAGTAATGTATTTATTCTTTATAACATCTTAAATATTGACATTAAAAAAAGAAAAAAACAAAAACAAAGCACATACCCTTATAGCTGAACTCCCTTTTTTTTTTTTTTTTGAGATGGAGTCTCACCTTGTCACCCAGGCTGGAGTGCAATGGCATGATCTCGGCTCACTGCAACCTCCGCTTCCCAGGTTCAAGCAATTCTCCTGCCTCAGCCTCCCAAGTAGCTGGGATTACAGGTGCCCACAATGACCCCCGGCTAATTTTTTGTCTCTTTAGTAGAGACGGGATTTCACCATGTTGGCCAGGTTGGTCTCGAACTCCTGAACTCGTGATCCACCCGCCTTGGCCTCCCAAAGTGCTGGGATTACAGGCGTTTGAGCCACCGCGCCTGGCCTACTTTTTTTTTTTTTTTTTTTTTTGAAACAGATTCTTGCTTCGTTGCCCAGGCTGGAGTGCACTGGTGTGGTCTCGGCTCACTGCACCCTCTGCCTCCCAGGTTCAAGCAATTCTCCTGCCTCAGCCTCCTGAGTAGTTGGGACTATAGGCATGCACCACCACGCCTGGTTAATTTTTGTACTTTTAGTAGAGACGGGGTTTCACTGTGTTGGCTAGGCTGGTCTCAAACTCCTGTCCTTAAGTGATCTGCCCATCTCTCAGCCTCCCAAAGTGCTAGGATTACAGGCGTGAGCCACCATGCCCGGCCAACTGAATTACTTTTATTCTTCTAAATCAAACAGCTTGGGCCGGGCGCGGTGGCTCACATCTGTAATCCCAGCACTTTGGGAGGCCGAGGCAGGCGGATCACAAGGTCAGGAGATCGAGACCATCCTGGCTAACACGGTGAAATCCCATCTCTACTAAAAGTACAAAAAATTAGCTGGGCATGGCAGCATGCACCTGTAGTCCCAGCTGCTGGGGAGGCTGAGACAGGAGAATGGTGTGAAGCCAGGAGGCGGAGCTTGCAGTGAGCTGAGATCGTGCCATTGCACTCCAGCCTGGGTGACAGAGCGAGACTCCGTCTAAATCAAACAGCTTCCCAAACAAATAGTTTTCCTCCTACATTTTTCCTCAAGTTTACACATCCACATTACCAAGCAGCAAGCAATCACTTGCACCCCAACCACCACCACCAAGCAATGAGTGGCTGCAGGAGTGCCCTGATATGCTAGGGGCTCGGAGCTCAGGCGCATTTCCAACAGAAACACCATTAAGCACAAGGGCTGGGTTTTGGGTTGGGTGCCACAGGGGACTTGGATTCCCTCTGGAGTCTACATAGTTGCCAAGGATGTTAATTATAAAGAACTAACCTAAGATTAAATTATATTTCAGAGGAAAAACCAAGCTTGAAAAATTATTCTTGGCATTAGTCTCTGAAGCTGCAGAAGAATTAGACCCTGGAGAAAACAAACAAACAAAACAATAGAACCTGGTCTCTGAGAGAAAAAAAAAAAGGAAAGAACTGAGAAAATGGGACAGGGGCTGGAGACAACCTATTTGGTCTCAAAGGACAAGCTGGCTACAGAGATATCTAAGTGCCAGAAGGTGGTGTATCAGGAACTGCATTAGTTTATAAAGATTTCAATTATCAAGAAAGATGGTATCAGATAGGCAACAATTAACAAGCTAAAAGAACACTAAGTTGCCTTCATCTTCAGCATGCCCCAAAGAGAGAGGGAAAAAGTTTTCAAACCTGATTTATAAGATGTTAATACAAATCACAGTCCAGGCCTCCTAAACTTGGCATGGATCATACATTAAACACACATTTCTTTGCTTCTATAGGCCTCAAATGAACCTTCTTGCCAAATGTCAGCTTGGTAAGTTTGATAAAATCTTATGAAAAATGGCAGGCTTTCAGACCCCTGGGCTCTCTCTTTGCTTTGAAGGAGTATTACAAAGAGCAGTTTCCAAGTAAAGACAAGTGGTGCTATAAAATATCACTCAGTACTGTGGGAGGGAGCAGGGCAGAAAGGTAGCTCAGAAAGGAACACTGAAGTCCGAGTTTCAGCATAATGCTTCGCTTAGCAAAAGCAACTTCTGCTCACACTGTCCCCATATGCACCTCACCTAGGAGAGGGCTCTCTGGATTTTTTTTTCACAGCTTTCTGTTAAATCTCAGGTACAAAGTTGAAACTAAAAAGGTCTTTTAAGATAAGCTAACATCTGTCAAGAAGGCAATTTCTCATCACCTGGCTATCATCCAGCCCCTCACACTTCACACTTCATACTTCTTCTCATCACCAGCCCCTCACACTCATGCTAATTAAAGTCACCACTACTTGGAACAAAAACGCCCACCCTAAGAAACTGATCCAGAGAATCAGAAGTAAACAGTGGGTCTCTTACGGTTCTAAGATAATAGACATGTCATAAACCAGCCAATGACATATAATAGAGGTTAACTAAAAATATTTTAGGTAATTTCAGTACCTTAGAATTAATATTTCCAAGGTTAACTGAAGAAACCAGGAACCAATTTGTATATAAAATACAACTTCGGGGCTCATGTCTGTAACCCCAGCACTTTGGGAGGCTGAGGCGGTGGATCACTTGAGGCTAGGAGTTCAAGACCAGTCTGGCCAATATGGTGAAACCCCATCTCTACTAAAAACACAAAAATTAGGACCAGGCACAGTGGCTCATGCCTGTAATCCCAGCATTTCAGGAGGCTGAGGCAGGCGGATCACATGAGGTCAGGAGTTTGAGATCAGCCTGATCAACATGGTGAAACCCCGTCTCTACTAAAAATACAAAAAAAAAAAAAAAAAAATTAGCTGGGTGTGGTGGCAGAGGCCTGTAATCCCAGCTACTCAGGAGGCTGAGGCAGAAGAATTGCTCGAATCTGGGAGGCGGAGCCTGCAGTGAGCCGAGATTATGCCACTGCACTCTAGCCTGGGCAACAAAAACTCCGTCTCAAAAAAAAAATTAAAGCTTAAAAAAAAAATACAACTTCACACACATAACATCACAAATATAACTGAAAAACAATACATCCAAATATTAATGGTAGTTATAGTATTATCAAGAGGGAATAGCTGGTTTTTATTTTCATATACTTTGTAACTTTAGAGTAAATAGGAATATGCATACATTGTTTCCATAAACAAAAAAGCTGTTTTGCTTTTTTTAAAAGATCATTTTATAAAATGCAGAAAATAATGTTTAATATTCTCCTGCCTCTTCCTGGGCTCAGAATGACATAGTCATCCGCACATTTGCCCAAGCAAAAACCGGGATGTCATCCTTGGTCCTTTCCTATTCCTTACTTCCCACATTCATCAATTTCAAGTCTCTTACAACCATAACAACCCTTCCAATTCTATCCCCATGGCCACCATCCTCACACAGGCTTGTAAGGTGGCCTCACTGCAACCGTCTTCAGGACTGCCCCTCCCCACCTCTCCACAACGTGGCTCTCCAGCCCACATCTCCTCCTCTACTAGGCCGACCTCCCGAAGCAGCACTCCACACTGAGAGTGCTTTTTCACCTGCCCACTAGTTGATTCTATCTACTTTTGACATGCGGAAGGGATCTAAGATCCAAAGCATGGACAGGCACTTGCTGTCCATGTTGCTGTAGTGATCAAAATACAATAAGCACTTCTAAGAGGAAGATGAAAGAGACCTTTCTCATGATGAAAAGGTTAGGGGCAAGCTGATTTATTCTGCCTCTCCTGACAGTGTTCCCCAAAGGGGCAGAAACTTGGAGAAAACTATGTAACGCTGGTCTGAGAGCAGCATTCTTGTGATCTATACAGCTCTCAATCAATGAACACCTCTGAGACATGCCACCAGGCAATTCAAGGATGAATCGTCTGCAAGTACTGCCTACAAGATTAGACTTCTCTCACATTATCCCAGAATCCCAAAGAGCCACAACTACTAGAAAGGGAGCCTGGCACAGGTAATGCAGGTGCCATCATCTCTCCTGTGGGCTGCCACAGCCTGTGCTTGTTGCGTCCAGATTAGACCTTGTTTAATGCATTCCCCTGTGGCAGCAAAAGTAATCTTTTCGGAACACAGGTCTGATCCTATCACTCCCCCGCTTACAACTCTGTCAGGACTCCCTGCCCTACATCCCCACAGCCGGCTCACAAGACCCCTCCTAACCTGGCTTTCTAGCTGCCCCCACAGGCTCAAATGCTCAGCCATGGGAGGTACTTGCTCCCTCAGCTCTGCACCCACTCTACTGTCAAGATCCGATCCCAGGTCTACTGTCCAACCTGGGAAAGTCGACTGAAAAGGAAAAAAAAACCCTTCTCCCGTTGGGCACCTCACTCCACCCTACCCCTTCACCCAGTCTACGCAGCTATCCTCCGGTCCCTCCTTCAAAGTCTCTCCCTCTGGGAAGTTTTCCCTGAGCGCCAACCATACGTCTCATCAGCTCCCGGGCCCTCAGTGGGTACAGGGTCTCTCCTACATGCTCCCACCACAGTACCCTGGTAGCATTCCTCACACTGAATGGCAACTGCCTACTTTCTTGTTGGATTCCCAACAGTAACTCCTCAAAGTGAAGGGCAGTACCCTGGATGCTGTAATACTGCCAGCATACAGCATCGTTCCCGACACACAGTTGATGTAGTCCATAATATTTATTACAAGTGAATACACGGAAAGATGGATAAGTTGATAGGAATATAAATGCAGTATCTGCAAGAGTCCAGGGGAAAAGGAACAAATGGTAACTTAGGAAAACCGAAATGCTTCCTGTTTGAACGGCCTTCATTTCACTACCAACCAAACGAAATATCTCTAAGCGCTTTCAACAACACGTCAGTATCCCGAAACCACAGTCAACAGCAAGCAGCAGGCTTTTTTTGTGTGTGAGAATACATAACTGAGCAATTTTAAAAGGACTATCATAGACCGGAAGAATTTTCATACTTGGAAGATGATAGTGGTTACAGAGAGTTCACCTCCCTCAGATTCTGATCTTCAGTACCCCTCACTCTACTCTCTTCTCAAATCTCAGGTAAGGGAGATGTCTGCTGAGTATAAAGTAATCTAATGCCAACTTTATACTATGTGTTTTTCTGC
This sequence comes from Symphalangus syndactylus, assembly GCF_028878055.3. Taxonomy (NCBI): domain Eukaryota; kingdom Metazoa; phylum Chordata; class Mammalia; order Primates; family Hylobatidae; genus Symphalangus; species Symphalangus syndactylus. Next base: position 101,670,801 of record NC_072440.2, on the reverse strand, counting down.
TTATGAAATCGTATTTCCTTGTTTCGTTTCTACTATAAACTTAAAGAGAAGGGTGGGGAGCTTCTGGCTATTTAAGAGAAGAATTATTTAAGGAGGGAAAAAAAAGGCTTTTTTTTTTTTTTTGCAAACTACATGTCACCCCTGATCAGAATGATCTACGATAATTTTGAGATGACTTGAAGAGTAATAGACTTTTTAGAATTAGACTTCTGGATCACTAACAGCTGCAAGTTTAAGATTCTGAAATACTTGGAAACAAAAAATAAATGTAAATCAGAGGAATAAATACTAATTTAAATGTCCATTTTAACATGATATTAAACAGTTCCCAAAAAAGAATGTTTGAGCATGAATTGACTGGCTCCAGAAAACAAATTCAACCCACAGGTGAGTCCACTGTGTCTAATGTACACAGCCACATGTAGACCCAGGTTCCTCAATACATCCAATTTAAAAAGTATCTTTGGCAGGGAGTGGTGGCTCACACCTGTAATCCCAGCACTTTGGGAGGCCCAGGCAGGAGGATCACTTGAGGTCATGAGTTCAAGACCACCCCAGCCAACATGGCAAAACCCCCATCTCTACTAAAAATACAAAAATTAGCCGGGTGTGGTAGCGCGCACCTGTAATCCCAGCTACAGGAGGCTGAGGTAGGAGAATCACTTGAACCCAGGAGGCAGAGGTTGCAGTGGGCTGAGGCTGCGCCACTGCACCCCAGCATCGGTGATCACCAGACTCAGTCTCAAAAAATTAAATAAATAATAAAAAGTATCTCTGCTTGTCCTATTTTTACTGAAACTCCTCTTTGTATTACTTACTGGAATGTAATAGATGCCCATCTTGGGGGTTTCATTGGCCGTCAGAAGCATGCCTAAGAAGAAACACAATGAAAAAGGTCAACGCATAGGAAAAAGAAAGCACCCTTTTCTATTTGCTTTCCATTCTGAAATGCCTGAGGAACTTCTGTTAGTCAGTGAACCAAAGTATAGCATTTCCCACAAAATGCCACAGCAAATTCCTAACTTTTGCAAAACAAATTCAAATTTTCCAGAACAAATTTGCTTTGCTTTTGCAAAGCAAATTCCTAACTTTTACAAAACTGACTGCAAAACAAAATGTCTACATTTTGTTATCATCTACACCAGAAAGTCCTAGAGGGACTCTAACAGCCCTGACTACAGCACAGTCACTCCCTCACAGGGAACCATAACAGACTGAACCAACAGGGTGGTTAATAATTGAGTCTCCTTGGGATCAGCATATAAGAAAGCAAAACTAAAGAAAGAGATAACTTTCCAGCATTCAATAAAGGATTCTCTATAACCCCAGGACCAACCTATAATACATTATTTGGTACTAAACTACTTAGTATCAAAGTATTCAAATGTCTCAGTTTTGTTCCCTTTTCTCTGCCATTTTTGCAACATACTCCTTCCCCAAGTGTTTTGAAGCAGCTCCAACATGGCAATATGCAAACATCAAAACTCCACAGATCCCTTGCTCCAGACCGCTGCACTTTAAATAACATTGAAACCAGCAAGACTTTGACCAGTCCTTCAAAATCATGTAGGCACTTTCACATATATTATCTTAGTGAACATGCAACAACCCTCTAAAAGAAGATATATCATCAGCCCTATTTTATTGATCAGAAAAATAAAGCTCAGAGGGACTGATGCCCCAGTCGTGAGAGAATGTTAAAGCTAAAGTCAAACTCAAGAGCTCCTGTTTTTAAATAAAGACTTCTACAGATCAGACAAGTAATAATTCATTTTAAAAATCTATTTGTAAGATACAAGAGGAATCCACAGAGGGAAGACATTTAGATTATCAGATCACATAATGATAAATGAATATGCCAAATGTTAAGGGCAATGATTAGATTCTGTTTTTAAAAATATTTTTTGCTGCCTTTCCTTTTATTAACACAAAAGTTTGTAAAAATGATGATATTTGACTCTATTACAGAAATGAGATGCTGAGTGAACAGAGTCAATTACCACTCAAGCAGGAACTCAATACGATCTTTTTTTTTTTTTTTTTTTTGAGACAGAGTCTTGCTCTGTCGCCCAGGCTGGAGTGCAGTGGCGCAATCTCGGCTCACTGCAAGCTCTACCTCCTGGGTTCACGTCATTCTCCTGCCTCAGCCTCCCAAGTAGCTGGGACTACAGGCGCCCACCACCACGCCCAGCTAATTTTTTGTATTTTTAGTAGAGACGGGGTTTCACCGTGTTAGCCAGGACAGTCTCGATCTCCTGACCTCATGATCCGCCCACCTTGGCCTCCCAATGTGCTGGGATTACAGGCATGAGCCACCGCACCCGGCCTCAACACTATCTTACCAAAACCACGTCTTGCCTATAAATCAGAAGTGTGAGCTAGCCCTGAACTGGGAGCAACAGGTCACCAAAAATATATGCACACAAAACACACAGACAGACACACACACCGTGTAAAAACATCTAAAAGCACCTAATGAAGTCTAAAAAAGCAAGAATAATGTCTAAATTAAACCAAAACAAAATCGGAGCTGTTTTTCATAGCCTGTAACTCCTGTAGAATCTTTCATCTTAGCACTTTTTCTGGCCTTCCAAACAATGTTCACTGAGGTCATGATGGACGGAAACAGCCTCTACTGATTGTGCTTCCTAGGTCTCCACTAACAGCACTGCTGAAAGATCTCCAGGAGCCTTTGGATATAATTAAAGTTCTGGAGACAGAAGCCACATCTTTACAACCAAAAGGAAGGTTCCTTCTAAAGACCTCTCCTAAGCCTTCTCCACTGGCTCAACCCTGAACACTCAACAATGAAATACAACACCACCTACCAAACAAACCACAGAAAGGGCTCTAATGTAATTACACGAAAAAATTCAGACTGGACACAGCTAGACTGTTTTCTAAAATGGAGGAGGATCTCACATAACCACATATGGCTAATGATACAAGCAGGTCTACCACCAAACTCAAGTGAGGAGGGTCAGGGCTGAAAGCAATTATGAATGAGAAAAAGAACATCATAGAGCCCAAAGAGTATGAGCAGCTTCTAACAAGCAGAAACAGAAAAATAAACCCATGAAAGAAAGTCTTAGTTCAGCAGAAATTAAGATGATCAAGGCAGGAGAAGAGAAGAGCATGAGCACCACGCCAGGCAAGTCACATTCTCAGCAAGTTACCTCCCTTGCTCAGGGCCACCACATAGCTAGTAAGTAGAGACGGCGACAGTCTACCAATTCCAAGGCTCCATAACATGGGACTCTGACATTTCATCAACTAAGATAAAATTAAAAGACCTCTTGCATGATCAAGTAAGAAACCACTAAAAGAAAGTCAGTATAAATACCACATGGCAACGTGAAAGATGTGTTTAATATAATGTCAAACTGAAAAGCAAAAGATAACCGTAAGTACAGTGTGAGGACAACTTAAAACATACGAACACAGGATTAATATAGTTTCACCCATGAAGACAGTAACAGTACGTAATAGTACATGTAAAGAGACTGTGGCATTGAGGACTTTTTTCCTTTAAATTTATTTTAATGTAGTTTATCCACAATAAAACTATACATTTTTAAAGGAAGGAAAAGATAGCACCTAGAGTCAAAAGAACACATTTCCAATATGAACCAGTACACTATAGTGTACAGTATGCAGTGCACTGTACACTGTAATAATATAATAAAAGAGAATTTGACAAAATCGTGCCCTCCCCAGAAACATGCATGAATCAGTACTCATCTGCGTGTGCTCTGGGGACTAAAGGACTCGCTGAAGCTCACAACACAAACACAGTGCTCTACAGCTGCTCAAAGTGTGTCCCCAGGGACAGACTGCAAACTGTTACTAGGCCAGGACATAAGTGCAGAAATTGAAAAGAAGCATTTAGAAACCTGCAATTCAACACTGCAGTGACAACCAAATGTGTGATCATTTTCCTAGTAATTCATTGGTATTGTCTTTCACAGACATCAATGTGCAGTGGATTAGAAACTTCGAAACAAAACAAAAAACCAAAATCCTGGTCCTTCACCACACATGTTGGGAAGCGCTGTGCAAAAACATATGGCATCAGTCACTGCTTTGAACAGCTTAGAGGAGACAGGCTGTGCACACAGAACTGTGCCAAAGGGGACTGCCAGGGGCGCTCCTGCCCTATATAGTACCTCAGACGAAAGTATGGGGCATTTGAGTTTACTATACAAGGCACCAAAGATATTTATAGATGGCTTCAACAGTTTTCCATGTATTTAGAGGGCACTGACAGAATAAAAGCCTATTTCACATTTATCAGTACAGGCAGTCTCCAACAGTCCTGTAAGGCAGGTGAGAATTCTGAGGTTGGGTAATTTCTACCACTATTAAGCCTGAATTGGGTCTTTCTTGAGCCCAGTGCCCATGTTCTTTTCTCTCTACCAATGGTTCTGAAACCACCGATGCTGATTCCACAGGTCTGGAGTGGGACTCAAGACACACGTATGCTTTACAAACTCCCCGTGTCGTGAATCTGATGCACACCCAAGTCATAGAGCCATGCTGTCTCTTCAAGTGCCCTGACCGGCATGGAGCAGCTGCTCACTGTACAGGTGGCCGATGAGCCATAGGAGCAGGGCCCTGAACAAGGCAGGAAGGCGGAACCATTTCCCAATATACTGAGCAGCCTTGGTATAAGAAAAATATTACAAAACCATAATCATGATTAGCTTCAATTACTCCAAAATGAGTAAGTGAAAAGAAAAAAGACAGTTTCAGCTTTTCTAAACTATGATTAAGCCCACAATGATTAAGCACCAGACACAAAGAGTAGAGCGGAAGGAAAAGGTGTGAGAAAGCAAGGAAAAGCGGAGCACATGCACCCGCCACACTCAGATCCAAGCCACAAAGAAGGGGCCCCTACGGGTCTTGTTCTGCCTGCTCTCTTATGAAATAAATTATTTGGCTAGCTTTTCTACTCTTGATTAACCTCTTACGAATTATTAGATAGTAACAGTCATTCCTTTGTCCAAAACATCATGCTTAAAATTGCTGGTTTGCAAGAAACTGTACTTTGTAATGATGATATCACTTAACAATGGGATCAAACTTACCCCTCTCTGATACTGTGACGATCTGGAGACTCCAGCAGCCTGCACATTACTCTTGCCCCAAATTTAATCTAAACTTAATTAAGTCTTTAGACTTAACTTCTATTTTAGAAAAAATACAGGGTAGAGGATCAAGTTAAACAACATCATGAGAAAAAAAAAATCATATAAATCGAGGATGAGGGATATTCTGAGACCACTGGCCTGATCTTTGCAAAGTCAACATCATGGAGAAGAAAAGAAAAAGATGTGGGGGACTATTCTGGATTGACAGAAACTAAAGATATACAATAGCTAAATGTAACACACAACCTCAATTATATCCTGGTTCAAAAAAACACAAAAAACAACAACAAAAAAACCACACCTAACTAAAAAAGGGCATATGGGGAACAATTAGGAAAACCTGAAAATGGACTGGATGTAAGACAATATTAGAAAAGGGCTGCCATTTTTATTAGGCACAATAAGGGACCTAATAATTTCAGTGATTTTCAGGAGATCAATGCCACCCTCGGTGCAGGTGAGTGCCACCATGTCTGCAGCTGACTTTGGAGTGATTCCACAAAGAAACCAGAACAACCACAGAAGCACAGAGATAAATAAATAAATTATGGTGAAGATAACAATAACAAAACATTGAGGAGAGAATATAAAGATGTTCATTCTACCAGTTTTTTTTTGTTTGTTTGTTTTTGAGACAGAGTCTTGCTCTGTCGCCCAGGCTGGAGAGCAGTGGCATGATCTCCGCTCACTGCAACCTCCGCCTCCTGGTTTCAAGCAATTCTCCTGCCTCAGCCTCCTGAGTAGCTGGGATTACAGGCACCTGCCACCACGCTCAGCTAAGTTTGTATTTCTGGTAGAGACGGGGTTTCACCATGTTGGCCAGGCTAGTCTCGAACTCCTGACCTCAAGTGATCTGCATGCCTCAGCCTCCCAAAGTACTAGGACTACAGGCATGAGCCACTGTGCCTGGCCTGAAATTCTTCATAACTAAATACTGTGGATAAAATGAGCTTTTTTGTTTATATTAGTAATATGGACCAGGGGTCAGCAAACTGTCTCTGTAAAGGGCCAGGCAGTAAACACTTTAGGCTTTGCAGCCCACCTGGTCACTGTTAAAACTACTCACCTCTGCCACAGTGCCGCAAAAGCCACATGGACAATGTATAAATGAGCAAGGGTGGCTGTGTTCACATAAAACTTTATGCTGAAAGACACTGAAATCTGAATTGCAGTCACAAAAATTTGAATTTCCATGTCATAAAATATTACTCTTCTTAGATTTTTTTTTCCAACCATTTAAAAATGTAAAACCCATTCTTAATTCAAAGGCTGCAAATTACCAAGTGGGGGACTGGATGTGGCCTATAGGTCAGTTTGCCAAATAGACTTTTTAAAATGCTACTCATTAAGAATGTTTTCTGACCAGATTGTCAAACATTTCTTCATAAATATTACTTTAATAAGTAACTATTTAAATCACTGTGCTATAAATGCTTCTACAATTAAAATGTTATCAACATAATTATTTTCTTTAGGTCTTGCTTTGTCACCCAGGCAGGAGTAAAGTTAGTTTCAAGATCACAGCTCACTATAAACTCAAACTCCTGGGCTCAAGCGATCCTCCTGCTTCAGCCCTCAGAGTATCTGGGACTACAGGCGTGTGCCACTGCTTCCTGTTAATTTTTTTTATTTTTAGTAGAGACAGGGTCTTGCTGTGTTGACAAGGCTGGTCTTGAACTCCTGGCCTCAAGTGATCCTCCTGCCTCAGGATTATAGGCATGATGGGATTATAGGCGGAAGCCACTGTGCTAGGCCACAATAATCTTCATTAAATAAGTGTTCTAGGTGTTTTTCCCAGAGAGAAACACTTTTAAATTTCATTTAAAAGCATGCTTATTGTTACAATTTTTATGCCACTTTAAATGACAAATCATTTAAATTTTTATTGTAAGAACAGGGCAGAGCCCGGCGTGATGGTACACATCTGTAGTCTCAGCTACTCAGGAGGCCTAGACAGCATTGCTTGAGCCCAGGGGTTCAAGGCTGCAGTGAGCTATAATTGTGCCACTACACTCCAGCTTAGGTGACAAAGTGAAACCCTGTCTCTGAAAAAATAAATAAATACAGACCAGGCGAAAAAATAAAATCAGTATTCCACAGATGTGTGGTTGAATTATCAGCACCTTCTCAATCCATTTTAAGTCTCTTCCTCGGCAGTCACCTGGGTAACAACACGCACTGCTAACATCAGCCTCCCTCCTCTCCTTGTCCTTGTGATTCCAACCACTGTCATCAGTGGTGGAATTTCAAGAATGGGTTCCTCAATAGTCTGAGCCTGAGTATTTCTCAGAAAGAAGCTTCTTTGCCAAGTAGTCACACCCTTTGTGGGTTAACAGATCTTTACAGCCATTAAAGGTGGGGGAAGAGATGCACAAAAACTGACCTGAGAAATCAAGTTGCCCACAAGTCCACTCTCCAGCCCTGCCTCCTGGTGAAGCTGTTTAGGCACACAGCCTTGCGGGGGCCAACAGATTGGCACTAATTTCAGCAGGTGTCTCTTTGGGCTTCTATATTCTTGGTTACAACGGAAAAACTGAGGCAGCCTACCAGCCTCAACAATCCCCGCTACACTGGGCCAGGCACAAGCACTATTAAACCTTACCAGCATCCTCAAGGGTTGAAGCTCTCCCAGTTTAGACCAGCACTGTCCAATGGAAAGAGCATGTGAACCACATACGTGATTTTAAAATTTTTAGTAGCCACATTTTAAAAAATGGTAAAATTAATTTTAATATATTTTACTAATCCAACATGTCTAAAATATTTTCATTTCAACATGTAATTAATAGAAAATTATTAATGATCTATTTTACATCCTTTTTTCATAGAATGTCTTTTAAATCCAATGTATATTTTACACTTACAGTACATGTCAATGCCCACGAGTGGCTAGTGGCTACCAAACTGTACAGCCCAAGGTGAGACTCTTTCTCTCCCCACTCTCTGTGCCCTTCAAACTGTCACTCCCCCAGTCGCACTATCCCTGCTCATCACCCTTGCCCCAACCCCAGCTCCACCCGGTTTACTCACTTACCTACTTAGCCCAGACCCCAGTGTAGGTCATTTCAATACTCTAACTAGGAACCAGCATCCTCAGCTGCAATCTATTCCTGAACTCACCAGAATTTCACTTTACTCCCATGATTATAATAAAATTCTCTCAACTATCACAGATGAAATGCAAATTATAAAGTCCAGGGTTTCTCATCTTTCTTGGGAGAGCAGTGTGCAATTAGAAACAGCATGAGCGGCTGGGTGCGGTGGCTCACGCCTGTAATCCCATCACTTAGGGAGGCTGAGACGGGCGGATCACGAGGTCAGGAGTTCGAGACCAGCCTGACCAACACGGTGAAACCCTGTCTCTACTAAAAATACAAATATCAGTCGGGCGTGGTGGCATGCGCCTGTAATCCCAGCTACTCAGGAGGCTGAGGCAGGAGAATCGCTTGAATCCGGGAGGGGGAGGTTGCAGTGAGCTGAGATCGCGCCATTGCACTCCAGCCTGGGAGACAGAGGGAGACTCCATCTCAAAAAAGAAAAAAGAAAAAAGAAAAAAGAAAAAACAGCATGGGCACCAGAATCAGGAAGGCTGGGTTCTAACTGAGGCTCTGCCACACACCAGCTGGGTGACCAACCCTGAATGAATTACCCAATTTTTCTGACCCCTTAAGAGGTAAGAAAAAAACAGAAAGAAAGAAAAAAGAAAAATAAAAGCCATGGACCACTGACTACACAGTCACAGAAGATTAAATAAGTTTGTATTACAGCATCCATCATCCAGATTGATAACAGCAGCATGCAATCAATTTTAGTTCTTTCCTTTCTGCCCCAACTTCTGTAATCCTTAGTCATTGTTAAGCAATGCCCACTGAATCTCTCCCATACTTCAAAAACTGTGGGGCCTGGCACTGTCATTCTGTCCATTCCCGCCCAGTTTCTCAGCTGGCTCCTCCCCCTCATTCTCCCAAATGAACCAGCTCCTGCTCACTTCTTATCTCACTCCCAGCTTTCCCTATCAGTAATCTCATTCATTCCCACCACTTCTGGAACAATCGCAAAACTCTCTATCTACAGACCTGCTTACCCCAAGACCACATTTTCTACTGGACGCCAGGCATGCCTCCCAAGCACAAGTCTGCGGATTAGTTTAGGGCTTGCTGCCTAAGAATCCATCAGGAAGTATGTTAAAAATACACATTTCTGGCCAGGTACGGTGGCGCACATCTGTAATCTCAGTATTTTGGGAAGCGGAGGCAGGCGGATCACTTGAGGTCAGGAGTTTAAGACCAGCCTGGCCAACATGGTGAAACCCCGTTTCTACTAAAAATACAAAAATCAGCCAGGCGTGGTGGTGCGTGCCTGTAGTCCCACCTACTCGGGAGACTGAGGCATGAGAATTGCTTGAACCCAGAAGAGGTTGCAATGAGCAGAGATCGTGCCACTGCACTCCAGCCTGGGTGACAGAGCGAGACTCCAACTCAAAAAAAAAAAAAAAAAAAAAAAAACCACATTTCTAAGCCCTCTCCATAGACACTATGAGTGAGTATACCTAGTATAAGGTCAAGGGAGCTGTACCTTTAAAGCTGTGCAGACGATTTTGATGGGAAGCCAGATAGTGCCAGATACTGCCACTGTCCTGTCACCTCCTAATCCTCACACGTTAGAAAAAGAAGCCATAATCTTTCCGAACTTGCTCTCTCACCTGTGCTCCCCATCTCAGCTCAGAATATCAGTTACTTCCGAGGCACTTTTGTTCAAAACCAATCTACCCTTTGCACAGTGGGTAGACCTGCCTCTGAAAGCACAGTCGGAACAGGTCCTCTCTGACCGCACATGCAGCCCAAGACGTTTAGCACATCACGCCCAGCCCTCCACCACCCGCCACGCTCTGCCTCCCACTTCAGCCTTCCCAGGGCCACCACAGCTCAGGCACAGGACGCTCCTCCCCACCCCAACCGAGCCCTCTGTGCCCATCCTTTTTGGTCATCTTGGACTGCTCTCCCATGAGAATCACCTCAGCCCCCCAACTCCACCTAACCAAATCTCACTAGGCACTCCAGCTCAACACAAAGCAAAATCTTCTCACTGCTCTGCTCTCAGTGGTCAGGGTAAAAGCTCTCTCTCTCCAGCAAGCAGTCAAAATACTCTTTGCTCAAATGTGATAGGATTTCTCACGCTCTGCCTTACTTCCCTCTATCAGGATGATCTGGGTACCTCTGTCCTCAGAGTAGAAACTATTCTCATTTTTCTCCCATACTCTGAAATTCTTCACAGATTTGCCTTGAATGCATTGTTAAATTTTGAAACCTAACATGTAAATTGCTGAATGGCACACAACTTAGAATTTACAAAACCTATGGCTTCATGAGCCATCTGTGTATTATCAGGCAATCTAGCTTTCTCCAAATCTCTGCCCTCAATTTCCACACACTATTACTAATCACATAAAAGAGCTAAAGAGCACACTAAAATAGCACTTCACCTGCCTCCTACCTGTATGCTGTTACCACTTTCCACTAATAGCTGGGCGGACTGAGCACTGAGTCATTAAGAGTGCCATTTTCTGAATCATCCACACCACTTCCTGCTCTTAATTCTTCTAAGTAAGTTAAATATCCAAGAACTGTGCTGACAAAGCCAAATTCTATCTTAAGAAATAAAATGGGTTTAAAACCTAAAAAAGTATAGCCTTTTTGTCTCACTCAATGTTCACTACAGAATGCATACCTGAGTTGGGGTAGAGACAAACATCATTAAGGTCATGCTCTGGCTCCAAGGAAGTAAATATTTTTCCCTACAAATAGCAAGCAGAAACAAATTATTAAAAGTTAAAGAACAACAACTTTGGCAATGTCAAATTGAAGCTGTAACTCAACCATCTACTCCTATGTAAATAAATGAAATAGCCTAATTCAAATACAAAATTTAAATTCTTAAAAATCTTAGAGAATTTATCTTATCAATTTATCAAAAAATCTCATTTTATAGATGAAGAAACAGGCCTAGGGAGGAGAAGTGACCTGTCCAAAAAAAAGAAAAATTACAACATTTTAAAGATAATGTCAACATGGCAGGAAAAGATGAAGTTTGAATTATGCATCAACTTAAAAAAAAATCTCTCATAATCTGTGAAGTGTACCCAACTCAACTTGTACTGAAGGAAATCAGAAGACCACTGGGAGCGGTGGCTCACACCTGGAATACCAGCACTTTGGGAGGCTGAGGCATGTAGATCACTTGAGGTCAGGAGTTTAATACCAGCCTGACCAACATGGTGAAACCCTGACTCTACTAAAAATACAAAAATTAGCCAGCCGTTGTGGCCTGCACCTATAATCCCAGCTACTAGGGAGGCTGAGGCAGAACTGCTTGAACCCAGAAGGCGGAGGTTGTAGTCAGCCAAGATAGCACCACTGCATTCCAGCCCGGGGCGACAGAGTGAGATTCCGTCCAAAAAAAAAGAAAGAAAGGAAGAAAGGAAGGAAGAAAGAAAGGAAACAAAAGAAAGAAAAGAAGGGAAAGAAAAGAAAGGAAAGGAAAGAAAAGAAAAGAAAAAAGAAAAGAAAAGGAAAGAAAAGAAACCAATCAGAGGAGAGAGATGGCCAGCATGGAAAATGAGGACAACACTGCCATGCCTGCACCACAAGGTTTCAAGGAGGATCAACTGAGACAATGGATATGAAATACAAAATGAAATCCTACAAATACTTAAGTGTTAGTTACTATGTAGTTAGGGCTAAACCATTTCTATTTTAAGTGTCGGGGGAAAAGTGTTTTATCTTTTAAAAATTAAGAGAAGGAAAGTAAAAGAAAAAGATGCTAAGAAGGTGGGTGTGGAAAAAGGTGATGAGAAAGATAAACAAGGTAAGCAAGTCAGGCAAAACCAAGCAATGTGGGTGTTAGTCAAGAGGAAGTCTTTAGTCATAAGAAACAAACAAAAAAAAAATGCCAAAATAAAATTTACTGTAGCAATTACAGTGTGATGATTTCAAGAAATGATGTTGAAAATTTCTGCCAGCTCTTGCATTTGTAACTCATTATGAGAAGTCTGACACTAGGATGGACTGAGTGCCCACGGCGAAAAAGAGCAGTGTTAGAGCACAGACGAGATGGTTTGTGTCCGATGAAGAACACAGCCAAGTCCTAACCCAAGACCAACAGTGAAACTCACACAGCTACCTCCTGTTCTTCTCAAGTTCCCACTGCAAGAGGAAGGAAAAGAGGGAAAACCAGGAAGCAAAGGGAAAGGAATTATATGGCACGGAACAATAACAAAAAGGTGTCAAAGGTGACAATAATCCACACGATGGAAACTATGCAGCAGTTAAAGGGTCTGGAAAGATACATCCAGATTGTTAACAGTCTTTCCCTTTGGTTGGATGAAAGCCAGGCCAAGGATAAATAACTTCTACTTTACCAGTGTTTTATGAGTTTTTAAGAATAAAAACATATGCATTTGTAGTATTAAAAATAAATATTGTTTTAATGTCAATTAGTTTGAATTGCCAGAAAAAGAGCAGAGAAAGTTCTGGTCTAAGATCATGAATCTTCCTTAAAAAAGCCCTCAAAATCCTTCAAACTCAAAGCCAGCAAAGCAGACAGCATAGACACTTCCTGGGCAATCATCAGGGCAATTCTTCCAAGAATTTGGAAAGACTGAAAGCCTGTCTTTTTCTTTATGTTCTTCTCTGTAACATAAACAAAGTCACCAGAAACTATGAATTAGGTGAGGGCCTCAGGGATGTAGAACACACCTCTGGCCTCCAGGACAGATCCAGAAAAAAAAGGAAAAGAAGCCAAGTAAGACCCATACTTCAGGAATTAACAAAACGAAATTTAAAAAACCAAAGTAACAGCCCAGAAAGCCAGAGACTCAACAGGCAGCTGAACTGTGAGGGGCTGTCTGTAGCATGTGTGCCTGAGCAAAGGCAGCCCCCGCAGAATAGACGGGCACTTGCGCTTAGGCATGAACTGCTCAGGCTGGTGGACCGTCCACCCAACTTCATCACAAATAGGAATTTTTTAAAAGTTATCTGTTTTTAAACTAAAAATGCTAAGTTTCTAATGAATTAAATGCAAAGAACTCTTAAAAACATAGCTATACTGAATGCATTTTTCCCATTTATTTGATCAACTTTTTACTATTCTCTCAAAATACTTAGGTTTTAAAATGAAAAATGAAAAGCAGAAGACAGATTAAAACCAGCAATATAGGATTTTGTTACATTTCAAATGACATTTAGAGCCAGGAGAAGGACCATCAAAATATTCTTAAGAAATACAGCTTTTAAGGCCAGGTGAGGTGGCTCACGCCTGTAATCCCAGCACTTTAGGAGGTCAAGACAGGCAGATCATTTGAGGCCAGGAGTTCAAGACCAGACTGGCCAACATGACGAAACCCCGTCGCCACTAAAAATACAAAATTAGCTGGGCATGGTGGCGCACACCTGTAACCACAGCTACTCTGAGGCTAAGGCACGAGAATTACTTGAAACCGGGAGGCAGAGGTTACAGTGAGCTGAGATCACAGCACTGCACTCCAGCCTGGGTGACAGAGCAAAATTCTGTCTCAAAAAAAAAAAAAAAAAAAAAAAGGAAAAGTATGAATTTGAGATATGTAATAATACCAACGCGCATGGAAGGATAATTAGTAGCTCTTAAGACTTTTCATACGTCTGTGAGGGAATCTCAGTATCTTGGGGGTTTCTCGGGTCATAGATCAACTTTTGTAAACCATGATTTTCTCTCTACCTAATTTAACATCTAAAATGCATGCCAATTCTAGATAATCAGGAAAATGTCTTAACAGAAAGAAAGCAATCATGAGTATCTTATCTAAATATGGATATTATCTATCCAAAAGTAACTGACCTCCCATTAAGTTCCCAAATGTATGTTTGGTATCTCTTTCTCAATAACCCACATAAAAAAGGCAATGGAGAGGAAAGGATCATTCGGAACACCCGCAAATAAAGAAGTAATTTCAACCAAAAATACATACGGAGTTCTTATTCCACATCTTGACAATTCGAGAGTCAGCAGACAAAATCAGATCTAATGAATCCTGGAAATGAACAGACTTAATGGGCAGCCCATACTGGTGATCTTTAACAAGCAATGGCTTATCAGATCGAAGGTCATATAATAAAACCTGAAAAAAAAATTATTTCTGTTAAAACAAACTAGACATTTTATCTTCAAAGGAAATATTTATAAGTGAGAATAATGGCAGCCATTTGCTTCATTACTTTGTTATGAACACAGTGAACACCCTTACTCAAGGTGCTGAGATTTGAGATTCTTTCCAGAAAGATCTCTTAAATAATCCTTAGAGTATACATTTTATGAATTCAACCCCAAGAGTAATTTGTAAGAGCTACTGAACATACTAAGAAAGGAACAAAAAATGAAAGCCCATAAGAATTTAATTTGTTCAACAAATACATACTGAAGGCCTATGTGCCAGGCAGTGTCACAGCAATAAACAAAAATGAAAGACATAATTAGGAACAGTCCTAGTAGATTCAAGACAGATGGTGGTGACAAGGCTGTGACTTCTTGGGAGAAGGGGAAATCTCTTTGGACCCCTGTCATTAGAGGCAAGGAAGCCTGGGAAAGCTCCCCTACGATTAAGTCCCAGGTGACAGATGCCCTCTAGCCCATGACGACAAAGAAAGTAAATCTTCCAAGGCAGGGTTTCAGACCTCTTGTAGGAGGCAAGTGTACAGCCTCTGCCTTGAAGGAAAGAAAGAAGTACTCCTCAGACTAGCACTGCTAATGCATGTTCTGCTGACCACTCATGGCATGTGCTGTAGTTAATGATGCTATGTTAAAAAAAAAAAAAAAAGTTCCTAGAACACATAAATTTTGGAAATATTTATTAAACATATTTCTTGTCTGCAAGAATTCCTGAGAGCCTTCATTAAAAAAGTATTGAAACTCACAGTCAATCTTCAAGAGTAAAAGTCTGGCAGACTCCCAAGACTGTCTGACCACAGAATTCTGTTGCAAAGACTCTGAAAAATGCTGTTCCAAACCACTAACAAGAGAATATCTATGGCCAAGCCCGGTGGCTCACGCCTGTAATCCCCACACTTTGTGAGGCCAAGGGTGGGGGGATCGCCTGAGCTCAGGAGTTCAGGACCAGCTTGGGCAACACAGTGGGACCCTGTCTCTACAAAAAGTCAAAAAATTAGCCAGGTATGGTGGTGCAGGCCTATCCCACTGCAGCTCTAAGTCCACAGCACCGCAGACTGACCAAGGCAAGAGTCAAGATTTCTCAAGGTGTGGAAGAATCCAGCATTCTGGCATACCCTCTGGTCTGGCTAAAATAGTATGATCTCATTTTCTGTTCCTGCATTGTATTTCTCATGACACATACACACACCACTGAAATACCAACTTACATGTGAAGTTTCCAAATTAAACATATTTACCTGCCCTGTGGTTGTTCCAACTGCCATGGTCAAGGCACCATTAAATTTCAAAGCAGAGATTGTTGGTAAACTGTTTATCCTGAAAAGCAAAATATTCATGCTTCATGAATATACAGCCAAACCTCCTTCCAAGTAACAAGTTCATTATTAATCTTCACTTCAAATCTAATGGGGGCAAATCACATTTCTAGCCTTCTGTTTAAAAGGTAACTGCAGCCTGGTAAGATGACTCACACCTGTAATCCCAGCACTTTGGGAGGCTGAGGTGGGAGGATTTCTTGAGGCCAAGAATTCAAGACCAGCTTGGTAACACAGTGAGACACCATCTCTACAAAAAATTAAAAAAAAAAAAAAAAAAAAAATAGCCAGTTGTGGTGGCACACACCTGTTGTCCCAGCTACTTGGGTGGCTGAGGCAAGAGACTGCTCAAGCCTGGGAGGTCAAGGCTGCAGTGAGCTGTGATCATTCCACTGCACTCCAACTGGGACAACAGAGCAAGACCCTGTCTCAAAAATAGTAAGTAAATGGTAATTGTATTCAAACTTTCATAATCAAAATAAAGTTACACTTTATATACAAAATGTAATCTACGTCTTTCTTCCATTTTAATTAAGCCAGAATAAGGTATTTATAGAAACATCCCCTTTTATACTTAAGAAGAAATAGTTTTGTTTGGACATGGGTATACCATTTCCACTTTAAAATTAGCCAAGTTCAGCTAAAATAAAAGACTAATCCTCAAATGTGGACCCTACAGCCTCTGAAAGTACCAAAGACAGAGTGAATGCTATGGCCACGACTCTAGAATATGCTTCTCACATACCAACCAAGCCAATCAGCACCAAAAGCAATGATCTCCAGTGGAAAGAGTGCTAGGCGATGAGTCAGAAGTGGACAATATTGCTATCAATCCTATCGTCCACATGCCCTTGGCCCAGGACCTACAGTCCTGGCTGTTGGCTGTCGGCATCATCAGGTCTCTTCTGCCACCTAGAGCTTGAGCCTGTAACTGCACTGGGGCACCTGTGGGAACCTCGAAGCCTCATATGCACAGCAACTTTAGTCACTCACTCTTCAAAGTATACTTAATCATTTCTTTCAGTATAGTGATATATTTCTCTACTTATTCCTTTGTCATTTTCTTCATATTTTTTTTTGGAGACAGGGCTTCACTCCCGTCGCCCAGGCTGGAGTGCAGTGCAATGATCTCGGCTCACTGGAACTTCCACATTCCGGTTCAAGCAATTCTCCTGCTTCAGCCTCCCAAGTAGCTGGGACTACAGATGTGCACCACCACTCCCAGCTAATTTTTGTATTTTTTTGTAGAGATGGGTTTTCACCATGTTGCCCAGGCTGGTATTGAACTCCTGACCTCAAGTGATCTGCCCGCCTTGGCCTCCCAAAGCACTGGGATTACAGGTGTGAGCCACCACACCTGGCCCATATATGTTCTTATCGAGTTTTACAATTTTTGTTGTTATTAGAATGTTTTTCCATTTATAACCTTTCTAACTGGATAGTGCTAATAAATAACAAGGTCATTGATTTTTGAACATTTTACAACCAATTTATTTAACTGTTATATTAGTTCTTATAGATTTTCAGTTATTCTTCTGAGTTTCTCAGGCACAGAAACTTACGTCATCTGGAAATGACAGCCTGCTTCCCCTATCCAACACTTACACTTACTGCCTTCTCATATTGTATTGGTTCCACCTAGAAGTGACAGCTTATAAGGTTTTAGGGAAAACAAACAAAAAAAACCAACGCATTAAAAAAAAAAAAAAAAAAAAGTAAAATTACCTAAAACCAAATTAGAAAAAAAATCCTAGTTTTAACACTCAGGTATATATCCAGCCTTCTTCCTATGACTATGTTTGTGTTCACTGTTTTTCTGATAACAATGTGGTAACACTTTATTTACTTATTTATTTGTTTGTTTGTGATGGAGTTTCGCTCTTGTTGCCCAGGCTGGAGTGCAATGGCATGATCTCGGCTCACTGCAACCTCCGCCTCCTGGGTTCAAGCGATTCTCCTGCCTCAGCCTCCCAAGTACTTGGGATTACAGGCATACGCCACCACGCCCAGCTAATTTTGTATTTTTAGTAGAGACAGGCTTTCTCCGTGTTGGTCAGGCTGGTCTCAAACTCCCGACCTCAGGTAATCCACCTGCCTCAGCCTCCCAAAGTGCTGGGATTACAGGCATGAGCCACCGTGCCCAGCCTATCTATTTATTTATTTATTTTTGAGATGGAGTCTCGCTCTGTTGCCCAGGCTGGAGTACAGTGGGGCGATCTTGGCTCACTGCAACCTCTGCCTCCCAGGTTCGGGCGATTCTCCCGCCTCAGCCTCCTGAGTACTTGGGATTACAGGCATGCGCCACCACTCTCGGCTAATTTTGTATTTTTAGTAGAGACAGGGTTTCACCATGTTGGCCAGGCTGGTCTTGAACTCCTAACCTCAGGTGGTCCTCCAGCTTCGGCCTTTCAAAGTGCTGGGATTACAGGCGTGAGCCACCGTGCCTGGTCTATATTAGTTCTTATAGATTTTCAGTTACTCTCCTGAGTTTCTCAGGCAGAGAAACTTATATCATCTGCAAATAATGACAGCCTGCTTCCCCTATCCAACACTTACTGCTTTCTCATACTGTATTGGCTCCACCTAGAAGTGACAGCTTCTAAGGTTTGTAGGGAAAACAAAAACAAAAAAGCTAAGCATTAAAAAAAAATTAAAAAATTAAATTACCTAAAACCAAATCAGACAAAAAAAAAAAAAAAAAAACCCTAGTTTTAACATTCTGGTATACACCCAGCCCTCTTCCTATGACTATACTTGTGTTCACTGTTTTTCTGATAACAATGTGGTAACACTCTATAGGCAACAGTATGGCTCCCTTTTACATTGACAGGTGCATTTGGACCACCTTTTCCTAGTAATGAATATGCTTCTGCAACATAATTCCTAAAGGCTGAATAACATGTATGCCATTGATGAATATTTTTTTCATCTGTAAAATAAATACAATAACAGTGCCTATAGCAAAGGGCTGTCATATTAAATAAGTTAATACATGTAAAGAACTTAGACCCAGAACCTGGCAAATAGAAAGCACTATCTGTCAGCTATTATTTCTACTAAGCTTTATTTAATCAATATCCTCAGGCTCTTTCTAAGCTTATTATTAGCAGTGCTGTGATGGACGTCCCAGGCTGAGGAGAGTGAGCAATGTATGCTCTGGGCATGCAGGCAGACATTTAACCTGAGGTTATGTTTTCTATAGGGCAATGTAGCAATGTACCAAAAACCTTCAAAATATGTATGCTATTTAATCCAGAAATTCAGGTTCTAGGTATCTTTTCTCAGGAAATAATCATAAAACTGTAAATGGATGTATAATAGTGAAAACTCTTCTGATTGTTTTAAATGTAGAAATTAGGCAAACAGGAACAAGAAAATATTAAAAAAACACTTGCTTCCCTCCACCAGAGAATTCAAAGCACACCTCTGTGGACTTTGTGGTGGACTCCCGGTTCTATCACTAGATTCTACAAAAGTGGAATATAAATTCCTGTAGTGTAATTGTTTTAATAAAATCGTACAGCAACTAAAGAAATAAGGCCTTCTGTATAGTATTTGGGAAAGAAATTCTATCGGGCTGACTCACTAGTGAGCTTTTACAGGAGAGGATCTTTATGAAAAGCAATCATGGAAAGTACAATTGCAGATACACTGTAGCAATTTATTTCAATTTAACATGGATACACCACTTAAATTAAAAGTTGATGAACATTTACATTGCAAATTAATTTCTACTTACTCTGAATCTGCTGTGACACTGTTTAAGGCGCAATCTAACAGGCCAACTCTGTTTCGAGTTCTTGGGTCCCAGCACTCCACTCTACCCTAAGCAAATGAAAAACAATTTTAAATAAAAGCTGTAGAAGGCCGGGCATGGTGGCTCATGCCTGTAATCCCAGCACTTTGGGAGGCCGAGGTGGGCTGATCACCTGAGGCCAGGAGTTTGAGTCCAGTCTGACCAACATGGCAAAACCCCGTTTCTACTAAAAATACAAAAAATTAGCCGGGTATGTGGTGCACGCCTGGAATCCAGCTACTTGGGAGGCTAAGGCAGAAGAACTGCTTGAATCCGGGAGGTGGAGGTTGCAGTGAGCCGAGATTGTGCCACTGCACACCAGTCTGAGCGACAGAGCAAAACTCCATCTCAAAAAAAAAAAAAAAGCTGCTAAGAAATCCTTAAAACACATACAAAAATAAACCACATTAACATTGTTTATTTCGTAGAAAAAGTCCTTATTTTTAAGAAATCCATTTTCAAGTATTTAGAGAAGAAATATAATGTCTGTAACTTATTTTCAAAAGGTTCAAAAAACATTTTTAATACATGTACATTTTTATAGGAAAAGAAAATGCAAAATATATATAAGTTATCACTAAACTTTTACAAAGATGTGAACTTTTTAAAAATAAAAAGCTGGGGAAAATTTTTTTTTAATGAAAAGAATCCCAGCCAGGCGCGGTAGCCACACCTGTAATCCTAGCACTTTGGGAGGCCAAGATGGGCGGATCACGAGGTCAGGAGATCGAGACCATCCTGGCTAACACAGTGAAACCCTGTCTCTACTAAAAAATACAAAAAATTAGCCGGGCATGGTGGTGGGCGCTTGTAGTCCCAGCTACCTGGGAGGCGGAGGCAAGAGAATGGCATGAACCCGGGAGGCTGGAGCTTGCAGTGAGCCGAGATCGCGCCACTGCACTCCAGCCTGGGTGACAAAGCGAGACTCCGTCTCAAAAAAACAAAACAAAACAAAATTAGCCAGGCGTAGTGGCGCATGCCCATAATCCCAACTACTAGGAGGCTGAAGCAGGAGAATCGCTTGAACCTGGGAGGCGGACATTGCAGTGAGCCGAGTGCAGCCTGGGAAACAAAGCAAGACTCCGTCTCAAAAAAAAACAGAATGGAGAAACTGTAGTACGTCCATTTAAACTGAATATTAGCCATTACAAAGAATGATGTGAATATACATGTACTAGAATTGTGTCCACAAAGAAGCAATTTATTTTTTTAAATGAGGGGTTGTTGTTTGTGTGTTTGAGACAAGGTCTTGTTCAGTCGCTCAGCTGGAGTGCAGAGCACAATCACAGCGTACTGCAGCCTCCACCTTGTGGGCTCAATCCATCCTCTCACCTCAGCTTCCCCAGTAGCTGCGTCTATGGTATGCACCACGCCTGTCTAATTTTTGGATTTTTGGTAAAGAGGTGTCGCCATGTTGCCCAAGCTGGTCTCGAACTCCTAGACTCAAGCATTGCACCCACTCGCACTTCCAAAGAGCTGGGATGACAGACGTGAGCCACCACACCCAGCCAACATTTATGTTTTTAAAAAAATGCTTGTACAAACAAAAACCTGAGAGGATACAGAGCAAATTATTAACAGTGTTTACTTAAGGAAACAGGAATAGGACAGGGCAGAAGGGAATTACACTTCTCACTTTGTATTCTTGTCTATCATTTGACTTTGTAATGATAAAACAAAAACATAAACAAAGATGTTTTAAGATTGTTTAATATATTAACTACCTTAAAAGCAAAACTTTGGATATACTTATGAGGTTCTGACCTCATTAATCTTTTAATATTATTACAAGTATGTATGTTGCAAAGATGAACAAAGGAAGGGAAACCTTTTTAAACTACAGCAGGTAATTCCAAATGGTCTAGTCTTCTATGTCTTCTCAAAATGAGTTAATAAACTTTATGGAGATAAAAAAGAAAAGCTGCATTCCAAAAACACAAAATGGGTATGCAGGTTAACTTCCGGTGTAAATACAAAATGTATTTTTAGGCACACTGATTTTCTATTACCTAAATTTGAATATTTCCATTGCCAAACCTCCACTCTTAGGCACTTCAAAAAGCACAAAATGCAAACATTTAGTTTGACAACAATATTATGATAACTAAGAACTAAAGAAGAAACTAAAATCTGAGATACAATATCAAAATCAATGTAAAATGAATTTGTTAAGCCTGATCTGACGATGCTTATGAAACTGCAAGCTGCTAATAATCAAGGAATTTCAGGAAGCCCAGTCTTTGGGCATCCCTACCTCCTACCACTTCAACATGTCCTAGGCTGGTCTTAAACCAGCTGCTGAAAGAGCAGCACGTTCTAATACATAACTTCTCTCAGAGAGCACATTGCCTGGTGTCTAGCCTAGACTGCCCTGTAAGGACCCTAAAAACTATTTTCTCAGGGAAACTTGTAAAACTTCCCCTTGGTAATCTCAAGTAACCTGACTACCAAGAGAAAGCTTGATTTAGACATAATAGTATTCAAACACATTCAACATAGTTTTACATAATATCTGTCAGATCAAACTCAGTGTCCCATTTCAAATCTTAATCTTTTCTTAAAATACAACTTCAACTTCTATGTTAGACTCTGGGGGTACATGCAGGTTTGTTACGCTGGTATATTGCATAGTGCTGAGGTTTGCAGTATGACTGATCCCATCACCCAGGCAGTGAGCACAGTAGCCAACAGTTAGTTTTCAACCCTTGCCTCCCTCCCTCCCTTCCCCATCCAGTAATCCCCAGTGTCTAGTGTTGTCATCTTTATGGCCATGAGTACCCAATGGTTAGCTCCCACTCATAAGTGAGAACACGCAGTATTTGGTTTTCTGTTCCTGTCTTAATTCACTTAGGGTAACAGCCTCCAGCTGCATCCATGTTGCTGCAAAGAACATGCTTTCATTCTTTTTTGTGGCTGCATTAATCTCTCAACATAAAAATAATTTGAGTAAAAAAAAAATCATTAATTCCATCCGTATGAAACTCGTTTAATAAATTATAGTAAAAACAACAGAATGCTATCTGTAAACTATCATTTCTTTTTTTGAGATGGAGTCTCGCTCTGTCACCCAGGCAGGAGTGCAGTGGCCCAATCTTCGTTCACTGCAACCTCCGTCCCTCCTGCCTCAGCCTCCCGAGTAGCTGGGATTACAGGTGTGTGCCACCACACCCGGCTAATTTTTGTAATTTTAGTAGAGATGGTGTTTCGCCATATTGGCCAGGCTGGTCTCAAACTCCTGATCTCAAGTGATCTGCCTGCCTTGGCCTCCCAAAGTGCTAGGATTAGTGAGCCACTGTGCCTGGCCTGTAAATTTTTTTAAAATCAGTGTAGCATTGTAAGTAATTATAAGTACCAATAAGATGTATATTATATACTGTTATGTCTAAAAAAAAAAATGCAAATAGAGAACTACAGTAGAATACACTTTCAGTTTGGTAAACCACTTTTAAAAATATATATGTACACATATGCATATTGGCATATAGCACTTAGGAAAAAATCTGAAAGGATACTGCTCCAAACCATTCAAGTGTTACCTCTGGGGTGTAGGATTTGGTGACTGGAAGGTATAAAAGGGCACTTTTTAAAATTACATGCTTCTGACATATTTGCATTTTTAAAAACTATGAGTATTTATCATTGTTTTAAGTGAAAAATGCAAATCTACAAAAAAATTATTGGTAAGTGTGAAGGACATTGATTCAAAGACATTATCATTTAAAATAAAAATATTGTGTACATTCATCTCAATATTTACAGAATGCTACTCTACAGGATGTTCAAGCTATCACCTCATTATCATCCTGCTCTAAGGAATCAAGCAACTCAGTCTTTAAATAAAAATTCCAATCAAATATAAAACAAATATTCTAAAAAATAAAGTCAACATATGCTTACCTCTATGGTGCCTGTGGCAAACAAGCCATGCACTGAATTTATGTCACAAACATTATTCTCCCTAACACGGGAAAGCAGTAAGAGAGAAAGTATTAGTTAGCACCTACTTGAGTGGGGAAGGAATATTAAATAAATAAACAGTCAACCCAAATTCTGGGGAGAAAGAAGACACACAGATTCTCTCTCACTAATCTGCGAATGGAAAACACCAAGGTATGAAAGGGTTAAGTGCCTGGCTCACAGTCACTGCAGTTTCTGATCCCCAGGGTGACAACTCTACCTGCTAGGTGACAAACAAGGAGGGACTTCCTTCTGAAATACTATTCCACTACCGTGAGAAGAAAGGGTCACTCTATTTTTTCAAGGTATTTTCTTCCAAGGCAGGTAACATTCTTAAAAGAACACACACTATCACCATGACAATCCTGAGCCTTGACAAGCTTGTCCTGGGTACATCACTCTAAGTCTCATTTTCTTTCTCTGTAAAATGGATATTTCACCTACCTCAGAGGGTTGTTATGGGGATTAAATGAAAAAGAATGCAAAGTGTTCAGCAGTGTCTGGGGTACAAAGGACATTCAATATAATGCATTGTGAAGTTACTACTACAAGTTTTTTAAAATAAAAATAAAAGCATTTCTAGCCAATGTGAAATAAAAAAATATTGGAGTTTACTTGGTTCTTATTATCACGTTTGCCTAACCTTTAAAAATCCTCTCAAAGCACTAAGAAAAATTCAGCAAGCTCTTCATATACACAGTGAGAAGTAATCCAGCTTCCACCCTTGACTAGTTGTGTGGCCTTGGGCAAACTACTTACCTCTCTGAGCCTCAGCTGCCCTATCTGTAAAACGGTACTTACCACAAAAATCTGTTCTAAGTTTAAAATGAGTTAATAAAAGTAAAATGACTGAATAACACCTGGCACAAAGTAAGTGCTTTCCTATTGTGTTTATCACTATTATTTGTTGTGATGATGATGATGGATTCATTCCTAAAAACTCTTGCTGCATAATATGTATGTGTAGACTATAACGTATGATAAAACGGAACCTTCAAAAACCTTAAATGTCCGCTAGCAAAGCATAAAAATTTAAAAATGGCACTCCAAATTAATTCAAAATTTCTCCACAGGAGAAAATATCACAAAACTATGAATGTAAATTTAAAGAACACTGCAAGTAATAATAATAAACTGAGTATTTTTAACAGACTTAAATTTGAGTATATGAAAAAAGCCTTTATTTAATTTTTAAAGTAATCACCAGATCTTTCAGTGAACTTTCTGTTTAAGAATAAATTCAACAGTACTTTTTAACTAAGTTGCTGGGAGTTATGCTTAATTGCAGTAGTTACTTGCTAACAAACTGAGCATGTGGCTCCACCTCCTGGTCAAAATGTATATAGCAGAACTACTAAAACTACTCACGCGGCATCAGTTTGTAGAGGATTCAGGTATCGTCCTTGTTCTAAGTTTAACCTATAAACTTCAGAACTGTAAAGTAATAAAGAAAGTTAAAAACTTGCTAAACTACAATGAAACTTTAAGTAAATATAAATTTTACAAATATATATCACTCATAAGCCATCACTTCCTTTTGTAAAACTGATACAAAATTGTATTCTAAATCTGAAAAATATTCACTTTATGAATTGTTCATGTATAAAGGTGATTTAAACCACTTATGTGCCAAGGAAATATTATGAAGTCATTACGTAGAATACTATTTACAAATAAGATGGAGAATACAAGATCCAAAAGTACACGTAATGTATCTACATATGTATATAAGAAAGGACTAGAAGGAAACATAATAAGGATTCTCTCTGGGTGGTATAATTATGGCTGAATTTTTTCTTTTTTCTTTTTTTTTTTTTGAGATGGAGTTTTGCTCTTGTTGCCCAGGTTGGAGTGCAATAGTGCAATCTCAGCTCACAGGCGCCCGTCACTACACCTGGCTAATTTTTTGTATTTTTAATAAAGACAGGGTTTCACCATGTTGGCCAGGCTGGTCTTGAACTCCTGACCTCAGGTGATCTGCCCACCTCAGCCTCCCAAAGTGCTGGATTACAAGCATAAGCCACTGTGCTCAGCCTGAATTTTTTCTTTTCTATATTTTCCCAATTTTCTAAAATGAGTATGTATTTGTCTACATATATATATATATTTTATATACATATATAATGTATTTTATATACATATATAATGTATTTTATATACATATATAATGTATTTTATATATACACACACATACACACAGCCAAATATCTGGTCAAATGCTACCTTTTTGATGACTATAAAAATAATACAGGGCTGGGCAAGGTGGCTCACACCTGTGATCCCAACACTTTGGGAGGCTGAGGTGGGCGGATCACAAGGTCAAGAGACCGAGACCATCCTGGCCAATATGGTGAAACCCTGTTTCTACTAAAAATACAAAAATTAGCTGGGCGTGGCGGCACGTGCCTGTAATCCCAGCTACTCAGGAGGCTGGAACAGGAGAATCTCTTGAACGGGGAGGCGGAGGTTGCAGTGAGCAGAGACTGCACCACTGCACTCCAGCCTGGCGACAGAGCTAGACTCCATCTCAAAAAATAATAATAATACAATACGGGCCAGGTACAGTAGCTCACACCTGTAATCCCAACATTGTATGAGGCCAAAGCAAGAGGATCACTGAGCCCAGGAGTTCAAGACCAGCCTGGGAAACATAGTGAGACCCCATCTTTATAAAAAACTAAAAATAAAACCAAAAAGGTACTTAGAATAAAAAGTTTTGAAATACTGTGCAATAGGGCTAAGAAACTGACTTTATCAACTAAATTATACATGTATCTCTCCAAATTTAGCACCATACTAACAGAAGCCAAAGATATAACTCCTAAATGAGTCAGTCATGTAGGAATTATACCCTTTAAGCAACTTAAAAGCAAAGATCATGTCTTATTCTTCTTTAAAGAAATTAGTCCTTCAAATACTGCTGTATTTCCACGGGAAAAAAAAGGGATGTTTCTATTGAAATTTATTAAATTTTTGCCTACAATTTATCTTGTTAAATATTGTAGATAAATTGCTAATACTAATAGCCAAAAAGATACACTAATGGCTTTGATAAAAAACAAAACAAAACAAAACAAAACAAAAAACAGGGCCAGGCACCATGGCTCATGTCTGTAATCCCAGCACTTTGGGAGGCCGAGGTGGGCGGATCACCTGAGGTCAGGAGTTCGAGACCAGCCTGGCCAACAAGGTGAAACATCGCCTCTACTAAAAATACAAAAATTAGCTGGGCGTGGTGACGGGTGCCCGTAGTCTCAGCTACTCAGGAGGCTGGGGCAGGAGAATCACTTGAACCTGGTAGGCAGAGGTGGCAGTGAGCCAAGATCGTACCACTGCATTCCAGCCTGGGCGACAGTGAGACTCCCTCTCAAAAAAAAACAAAAACCAGAAAAACAAAACAAAACAAAACAAAAAACATGGGTAGGTAGTGGTGCTCTGAAGTTATGACATCTGTCCTAATTAGTTTCTTAAATACATTTACTACTTAATGGTTTTGAAACAACTGTTTAATTTTTAAATTTTTGAAAACTTGCTAATAACCTTTTGTTCAGAATTTAGTAGATTAATGTAGGACATCAACTACATAATGAAAGATGCTTTAAATGCTTTTGTCATTTCATGCAAATCAAATTAAGTCAAACTATCAAATTACCAAAAATAATAATAAAGCCCTCTCCCGATTTTTTTAAACTAGAGCCCAAAACCACATATGACCTATTAATCACAAAGTGATCAGATAGAAACTGATTACTGACATGAAGCAAACTTAAAGTAGAGACAGAAATCTAGAAGATAAACAGATAAATAAAACAACACCATGTCTCATAAATTGTGGCAACTGGGCTAAACTGAAAAGGCTCACACACTTCCCATCAGTATTTTCTAATGAGGCAGGTAACTATCACAGATATTTTTAACATTAGAAAATATTGTATTAAGCAAAACAACAGTTGTTAAAACAGTATATGGTACTCATAAGTAAATCAATATGTAGAAAATAGAATTTTTTGCCTATCCTGTGTTTTCTACTTTTTTTTTTTTTACAAGAGCCACATATCACTTTTTTTATTAAAGCAAGTTATCTAAACAGAGAAAATGTACAACAAATTTAGGAACAGAAGTTGGTTGTTTCAGGAGCTGAAAAGGGGGAAAAGGGACTAGATCCAATACCTTGCACCAACAAAGTACAAGTCACAGGATGAAGAGTGGTAAGAGAAATCTCTCCCAAACTTTGGTATTCTGGTTTTGTAGTAAAAACCTGATTGCGAATGAAATTCAATGTATCTATCATTATGTAAGAAGACAATCTGAAAACAAAACAAAAAAATTAGTTTGCTTAGGTTTCTAGTTAGGTGTTTACTTCATTATCCCTAAAAAACTGGCAAACCAAGGAAAACTCTTACCTCTCTCTCACTTTTTCTATCTAAACACACATGTCCATGCACACACTCTCCACTGGGATTAAAAATGAAAACTCTCCATCGGCTCCTTAATGCCTCTCTGTATCCTGATAGCTTTTCTGCAAACCTTACCCACTAATTAAAGACGTGAAACAAACACCCTTCATTTATGTGGCACCAGCGTGTTATAACATAGAGCACTCTCATGGTACCCTCAATGATCAGTTTCCTCTTTCACTTGGGAACACATTTAAATAATCCTGGCCGGGCATGGTGGCTCACGCCTGTAATCCCAGCACTTTGGGAGGACGAGGCAGGTGGGTCACCTGAGGTAGGGAGTTTGAGACCAGCCTGACCAACATGGAGAAACCCCGTCTCTACTAAAAATACAAAATTAGCTGGGCATGGTGGCGCATGCCTGTAATCCCAGCTACTCAGGAGGCTGAGGCAGGAGAATCGCTTGAACCCGGGAGGCGGAGGATGCAGTGAGCCGAGATTGTGCCGTTGAACTCCAGCCTGGGCAACAAGAGTGAAACTCTGTCTCAAAAAGTAAAAAACAAAAAATAATAATAATCCCACCATTATCACACAAGTTATGATAAACTCCTTGTATACATTTGACTTTAGTGTACTAAAGGGGTATCTTAAACATCAACAGATGGTATGTAAAGGCAAATTTGTCAGTATTTAGAGAAAATACATTCTAAAATTACATGTTCCAAAACGTATGATAAATGATACCACAGACAAAAGGATAAGCTGTACCCCATAGTTTCCAAAACTGAAAATATAAAGCCATGTCAGCTAAGAAAATTCAATTTTCTTTCAAGATGCCATTTGACATCACTAAAAATGTTTCATTTTAAATTCAAGAGTTTACTAACAATTTTATAACTGTTGAAAGTGACTATAAGAGTTGAAAGATGGGTCGGGGGCAGTGGCTCACGCCTGTAATCCCAACACTTTGGGAGGCCAAGTCAGGCAGATCACTTGAGGTCAGAAGTTTGAGACCAGCCTGGCCAACCTGGTAAAACCATATCTCTACTAAAAACACAAAAATTAGCCAGATGTGGAGGCGCATGCTTGTAGTCTCAGCTACTCAGGAGGCAGAGGCAGGAGAATCACTTGAACTCGGGAGGTTGATGCTGCAGTGAGCTGAAATTACGCCACTGCCCCTCCAGCCTGGGTGACAGAGCAAGCCCCTGTCTCCAAAAAAAAGAGTTGAAAGATGGACTAACGGCACCAAAAAAAAAAAAAAAGAAATCTACTTAGCTATATTTTGAACTGTTTCAGAATATACCACAACCATTTGCAAAGTTAAAAAAAATCAAACATACAATCCTGCTAGTTTGCTTTTCACATATAAATAAGAAAATGAAAGCAACCTGGCAAATAAATCTAGGTTAAATGTAATAATCAGAATCACAAATCTAGAATATAAGATGATATAAAAGATGACTGCTGCCAATTCTTAAAAATATAAATAAGGTTTCATATATGATATGAAAAATTAACTTTGATATTAGATTGGCCAAAGGCTATCTGTATCATTGCATTAATATTAATAAAAAATGATGGGTTACATTTTATTACACAGCCATTTTTGTTTAACAATGGAACTACACAGCCATTTTAGTTTAACAAGAAAAATATCATAAAACTGCTTATCATAAAAATAAATTCCACTCACTCATTGCTTGGGTCTAGTCAGTACAAACCAATGCTATAAAACATACCTTTGAGTAGTCATCAGACAAAATTTCAAAGGTGACAACTGAAAAACAAGAAATAGGAAAAATACAATTATCAATTAACATTCTTAATAACAATGCAAACTTCATGAGCGAATTCAACACAGAAATTATACACATACCAGTTTTTTTTCTGCCTCTACGTGAAACAAGAAGAAAATTGTCATAGTATATTGTCCCAAAACACCAACAAAACTTAAAAGCCTCATAATTTCTCAATACACATCAACTAGATTTCTTGTAGAACTGAAAGCAAATTCACAAAATATAATGACTTCTAAATTCTGACACTTTCTGAGATGTTGAAAACAAAATAATTTTAAAGACTTTCAAATATACATTAAAGAACAAAAAAACTGTCACTTAACAAAAAAGATAACAGTCATTTTTTACCCATTCATATCTACCTGATAAACAAAAAGAACGAAAAATAGCCATTATTAGTGGCACACACAGTTTCTATTGTTTTCAATAAACAAAGATATAGAAAGACCCTATCACTATGGGAAAAAAAAAAAAACAAACAGAAAAAAAATTAGCCAGGAATGGTGGTGCACGCCAGTGGTCCCAGCTATTTGGGAGGCTGAGGTAGGAGGATCTCTTGAGCCTGGGTAGTTGAGGCTGCAGTGAGCTGTGATCATAACACTGCACTCCAGCCTGGGTGACAGAAAAAGATCCTGTTTCTAAAAAGTAAAAATAAAAAAAAAACAACAAAGGGTGAAACAAGTTGGGAGACTATGCATATAATTCCACAGACCATATATCCCATTAACTCCTTTCCCCTCAATCCCAAATTCTAGGCCAACCGATAAAAGCACTTGAACTTTCCCATTTTAACTTGACTTCAGTGCCATTCAAAATTCTAAGAATGACCCCCAGTGACCTTTACCCTTGTATAACCCCCTTCCCTTGAGAGTGTAGGTGGAAACTGTGAATTGATAAGACATTGCTCCCATGATTACATTACATTTTATGGCAAAGGGGAGATTTATAATCATATGAGCCCTTTAAAAGCAGAGTTTCAGCTGGGTGCAGTGGCTCACGCCTGTAATCCCAGCACTTTGGGAGGCCGAGGTGGGCGGATCACGAGGTCAGGAGTTCAAGACCAGCCTGACCAACATGGTGAAATCCGTCTCTACTAAAAATACCAAAATTAGCTGGGCATGGTGAAGTGCGCCTGTAATCCCAGCCACCCAGGAGGCTAAGGCAGGAGAATCGCTTGAATCTGGGAGGTGGAGTTTACAGTGAGCCAAGATCGTGCCTCTGCATTCCAGCCTGGGCAACAGAGCAAGACTCCGTCTCATAAATAAATAAATAAATAAATAAAAGCAGAGTTTCTCTGGCTGGCAGCAGAAGAAAAAGTCAGAGAGATCCAAAACACAAGGGGCTGGGTGCAGTGGCTCATGCCTGGAATCCCAGCACTCTGGGAGACCAAAGCAAAAGGATGGCTGAGGCCAGGAGTTTGAGACCAGCCTGGGCAACATGGCTAGACTCCATCTCTACAAAAAATTATAAAATTAGTGGGGCGTGGTGGCTCGCATCTGTAGTTCCAGCTACCTGGGAGGCTAAGGTAGGAGGATCACTTGAGCTCAGGAGTTCAAGGCTACAGTAAACTATGATCATGCCACAACACTCCAGGCTGGGCAACTAGATCCTACCTGGAAAGAAAAAGAAAGAAAGGAAAGAAAGAAAAGAAAGGAAGGAAGGAAG
Source organism: Symphalangus syndactylus (assembly GCF_028878055.3). Taxonomy (NCBI): domain Eukaryota; kingdom Metazoa; phylum Chordata; class Mammalia; order Primates; family Hylobatidae; genus Symphalangus; species Symphalangus syndactylus. The sequence continues at coordinate 101,639,523 of NC_072440.2, read as the reverse complement.
GAAGGAAGGAAGGAAGGAAGGAAGGAAGGAAGGAAGGAAAAGAAATACAAGGAGGATCTGATGAGCTGTTGCTGGCTTGAAGGTGGAGGTGAGCGGGTGATGAGAAATGCATGCAGCCTCTAGAAGCCTAGAGTGGCCCCCAGCTGACAGCCAGAAGGAAATGGGAACCCCAATCCTATAACCGCAACAAACTGAATTCTGACAACGACCTGAGTGTATGTGGAAGCAAATTCTTTTTTATTTTTTATTATTTTCGGGGTTGGGGAGGGTGCTTTCTCTGAAAACCAGAAAAGCTGCTAGTCAATTCTAAAAGAACTACAAACTAACTAGTGGAAGCATATTCTTGCCCAGCACCTCCAAGTTAGAGCTCCACCTGGTCAACACCCTGACCTCCTCTCTGAGCACAGAACCTGCACAGACTTAAGATCTGCACAACTGTGAGCTACTAAATGGAAGTTTTAAGCTATCGAGATTCTAGTACAGTAATTTGTTATATAGCAATAAAAAACTAATTACAAACCTTTCTCATTTTAAAACCAGAAAAGCAGACAAACATAAAAAGCCATTTTCATGAATTCAAATTTAGCTTTTTACTCACCTTCTGAATCTAAACACCTTTCAAACTTCAAGGATAATTGATAGGTGTCATAACATCGAACCCGAGGTTTATATGTTCCTACAAAAAATTAATGTGATGTAAAACCTAAAGACATACTTTCATAGTCAAAACATCCAGATACACTGAGTGTACTTCTTGTTCAGAGATAAGCAGGATTAATTGTAACCAAATCAAAAGAAAGGAATGTAAAAGCAGCCCCTCCCAAACACCCCAAGGAAAAACTGAGCAAAAGCTAACCAAGCAAGTCATAGAAAACCAAACAAAACAACTACGAAACTTTACAAGTAATCTAACAAAATACATGCAAACAATGAAACAGTTTTGTCCACCAGAATGGCAAAGATTAAAAAATGGTTAATAACTGTGTTGGTGAAAGTGTAAAATATTCCCATATACTGTTGTTGATTAGTATACAATTGATACAACTTCTTTGAAGGATAATCCCTAAAATACATGATGTTTGTACACTTTCAATCTATATTTCAACTTACACAAATTGAACTCACAGAAATATATCCACAAGCCTGCCAAAGATATTAAGAATGTTCACTGCAGCATTATTTGTAAATGGTCAGCAACTGAAAGCAAATAAAATGTCCACTGACGGGAAAATGGTTGAATAAATGACAATAAATCCACGCAAGGGAATATTACATAGCCCATAAAGCGGATGAGGCAGACCTGTAGTAACCACTGACATGGAAAGCTGCCAAAACATACTATAAAGTAAAAGTACAGGGAGAGCACAGGCGAGTGCTGGAGAATGATCCATATAATACGATCCCAATTTTGTACAATTGAATGGCAACTTTGGCACTTTGTCTTTTTTTTTTTTTTGAGACAGAGTCTCATTCTGTCGTTTAGACTGGGGTGCAATGGCGTGATCTCGGCTCACTGCAACCTCCGCCTCCCAGGTTCAAGAGATTCTCCTGCCTCAGCCCCCTGAGTAGCTGGGATTACAGGCGCAGGCCACAATGTCCAGCTAATTTTTGTATTTTTAGTAGAGACGGGGTTTCATCATGTTGGTCAGGCTGGTCTCGAACTCCTGACCTCAGGTGATCCACCCGCCTTGGCCTTCCAAAGTGCTGGGATTACAGGCGTGAGCCATTGAGCCTGGCCTCTTTTTTTTTTTTTCTTTGAAATGGAGTCTTGCTCTGTCACCCGGGCTGGAGTGCAGAGGAGTAATCTCGGCTCACTGCAACCTCTGCCACCTGGATTCAAGTGATTCTCCTGCCTCAGCCTCCCAAGTAGCTGGGATTACAGGTGCTTGCCACCACATCTGGCTAATTTTTGTATTTTTATTAGAGATGGGGTTTCACTGTGTTGGCCAGGCTGGTCTTGAACTCCTGAGTTCAGGTGATCTGCCTGTCTCCGCCTCCCTAAGTGCTGGGATTACAGGAGTGAGCCACCGTGCCTGGCCTAACTTTGGCACTTTGTAAGGCAAAAGTTGGAGGAACTAACTTCACAATGATAATCTATCTCCGTGAAGTGCAATTTCGGAGACTTTCATATTTTATGTTATGTATTTAAAATAAAGACATCTTAAAAATAAAAGAATGAGGTAGTCCTTTGTTTTCTGGCATAGATCAAAACCCAAGATTTAGTTTAAAAAAAAAAAAAAAAGGTTATTTTGTGGGGTTTTCTTTGGTGTTTTTTTTTTTTTTCCTTTTTTGAAATGGGGGTCTCACTCTGTCAACCAGGCTGGAGCACAGAGGTGCAATAACAGCTCACTGCAACCTCAACCTCCCTGGGCTCCAGTGATCTTCGCACCTCAGCTTCCCAAGTAGTGGGGACCAAGAGGCGCCTGCCACCACGACTGGGTAATTTTTGTATTTTTTGTAAAGATGGGGTTTCACCACATTGCCCAGGCTGGTCTCAAACTCCTGGGCTCAAGTGATACACCCACCTCAGCTCCCGAAGTGCTGGAATTACAGGCATAAGCCACCGCACCCAGCTTAAAAAAGAGAAGTTTAAAACCAGTAAATATGAGCCCACTGTCGTATGGGAATAATTTTAATAAATTTGTGTGTGTGTGTATACACACATATATATGCGTGTGTATATATGTGTATATATATATATATCTATATCCATATAGACAGATACATATATACATACACAATTTTATGCACACACACACACACACACACACATAATTTGAAAGGCTATACATAAAACTTTTAATATAGCCAGGACCTTTATTCCACTGTCGTTTGTTTTTGGGGCTTTAAGTTTTTTTTTAGAGACAGGGTCTTGCTCTATTGCCCAGGTTGGAGCACAGTGGTACAATCATAGCTCACTGTAACCTCAAACTGCTAGGCTCAGGCAATCCTCCTGCCTCTGCCCCGTGAGTAGCTGACACTACAGGTGCACACTACCACTTTCAGCTAATTTCTTTTTATTTTTTGTAGGGACAGGATCTTGCTGTGTTGCTCAAGCTGGTCTTGAACTCCTGGCCTCAAGTAATCCTGCCTCAGCCTCCCAAAGTGCAGGGATTATAGGCATGAGCTACTGTGTACCCTGCTGTTTTTTATTGCTATGCTGTTTAAAAGGCTTACAAGTATTACTTTGGCCACTAGGGGGAAAAAAGTGGTAAAAAAATATAAACATTAATAAAAGTAGATCCTCTATTTCTTATCTTTCATCCCCAAGTAACAGAAAAAATTAACACAACCACTAAGGATAGATTTGAATCTGGCATGATCATAAACCCAATGCTTCCAAAAGGAATCAAGAGGCCAGTCACTTCCGTAACAAATCAATACTTAGCACATCCCCTGGGTTCATTCCCTTAGATAATCTATTTCCCCAACCAGAATGAAAGGTCTTCAGGGCCAATCTTATTCAACTTGTTTTTAGCCACAAGGCCTAGAACACCAAAGGGAATCTGAGAAAGAAGTAGGGATAGATACCGAGATTGAAAGAAAAACCTCTACCAAATTAAATGCAGAAGCAAGTGACACTCCAACTCCACTTCCCCTACCAATACCAGAAAAAGGCCTCTAGGAAAGTCAAACCAGGACTCTGGACTCCACAACTGTGCTGTCCAATATGGCAGTCACTAGCAATGTGAGGCTAAGTTAAAATTAATTAAAATCAAATTAAATTTAAGATTCCAGCTGGGTGCCATGGCTCATGCTAATCCGAGCACTTTGAGACAGGCAGACGACTGCCTCAGTCCAGGAGTTTAAGACCAATGTGGGCAAAATACTGAGACCCCATCTCTATTTAAAAAAAAATTTTTTTGACCGGGCGCAGTGGCTTACGCCTGTAATTCCAACACTTTGGGAAGCTGAGGTGGGCGGATCACCTGAGGTCGGGAGTTCAAGCCTGACCAACATGAAGAAACCCCATCTCTACTAAAAATACAAAATTAGCCGGGCGTGGTGGTGCATGCCTGTAATCCCAGCTACTCAGGAAGCTGTGGCAGGAGAATCACTTGAACCCGGGAGGCAGAGGTTGTGGTAAGCCGAGATCGTACCACTGCATTCCAACCTGGGCAACAAGAGTGAAACTCTGTCTCAAAAAAAAAAAAAAAAAATTTTAATTAGCGAGGCATAGTGGTGAGCACCTATATTTCTAGCCACTCAGGAAGCTGAGGAAGGAGGATGGCTTGAGCCCATAAGTTCAAGGTTACGAGTGAAACCCTGTCTCTAAAAAAAAAAAAAAAAAGACATTCAGTTCCTCAGTCTCAGTCTCACTACCATGTTTCACATTTTCTCTCTCTCTCCCTCCCTCCTCTCTCTCTTTCTTTCTTTTTTTGAGACAGAGTCTCGCTCTGTTGCCCAGGGTAGAGCGCAGTGGCACGATCCTGGCTCACTGCAACCTCCACCACCTGGGTTCAAGTGATTCTCATGCCTCAGCCTCCAAGTAGCTGGGATTACAGGTGCACGCCATCACGCCTAGCTAAATTCTTTATTTTTAATAGGGACAGGATTTCACCATGTTGGGCAGGCTGATCTCGAACTCCTGGCCTCATGTGATCTGCCTGCCTCAGCCTCCCAAAGTGCTGGGACTATAGGTGTGAGCCACCCCGCCCAGACCACATATTATTTATGAAATATTTTTAAGATAAAATAAAACCGAGACATTCTGAATAAGAAGGAAAGCCATTAGGCCAGGTGCAGTGGCTCACACCTATAATCCCAGCACTTTGAGAGGCCGAGTTGGGCAGATCACTTGAGGCAAGGAGTTCGAGACCAGCCTGGCCAGCATGGTGAAACCCTACCTCTACTAAAAAAATACAGATATTAGTGTGGTGGTGCGCACCTGTAGTCCCAGCTACTCAGGAGACTGACGCAGGAGAATCGCTTGAACCCGGGAGGTGGAGGTTGCAGTCAGCCAAAATCATGCCACTGCACTCCAGACTGGGTGACAGAGTGAGACTCTGTTAAAAAAGAATAAGGAGGAGAAGGAGAAGAAGGAGGAGAGGGAGAGGGAGAGGGAGAAGGTGGAGAAGGAGAAGAAGAACCATTAATTTTGCATGGGAATAGAGGACGATTTCATAAAAGAAAGTGTCATTTAACAAATCTGTACCCTAGCTTTCTTAAGTACTAGATCTGTGAGCCTAGACAAGTCACTTAATATCTCTGGATCTAGAAAATGAAGAAAATTTAAGTTTCTTCTAGTGTTCAGTAAGGGTGTCCATATATCTTAGATTTCCTCAATTCTTTTTACCAGTTTCTGAACATAAAACTGAAGGCTAAGAGATGTAGATAGTGTTAGTTAGTACTGAGATAATCATTAACACAAAGCAAAAGAGACTGGCCTACGTATGTATAACAGGTATTACCAAAAAGAAAGTGTTTGGAAAAGGAATACTGATACCAGCAAAAAATGTTTGGACAATATACAGGACTTACGCACCAAAATCACAACCATTAAAGGTTGGGTGATACTGTTCAACACTCCAACACACTAAAAGTTCTCTATATTTCACGATTTTTTGATAATGATAAATACTGTTAATGTAAAATCTTAGGGATATTTTTAAAAATTAGTACATTATACAGAAAATCTTGTTATAAGTGACCTTTTCTAAAACTCTCATTCATTGTTAGTAGGAGTGCAAATGACATGATCACTTTGGGGAAAGACTTGGAAGTTTCCCAGAATACTAAACATACACCTACCCAGGACCCCAAAATTCCACTTCTAGGTATTTACCAAAGACATGAAAGTATATACCCACAAAACAGACTTCTATGTGATTGTTCATAGTGCTTTATTAGTAACAGCCAAAAAACTGAATGAAAACAGCCCAGGTGTTCATCACATGGAAAATGGGGTAAATAAACTGTGGTTTAGTCATACAATAATATTTTTTGGTAATAAAAAAAAGAAGCTATTGACACATACAACAACGTGTATGAATCTCAAATACAAAATCCTACATGAAATAAGTCTCACAGAGAAAGAATATACAGTGTATGACTACATTTATATTAAGTTCTAAAACAGGCTAAACTTGTCTGTACTGAAAAAAATCAGCAATGGTTGTCTCTGCATGAGTGGGAGAAATTTTCTGCAGGAAAAAAACGTTTCTGTATCTTGATAGAGCTTTGAGTTACACAAGCGTGTGCATTTGTCAAAACTAATCAAATGGTAAACTTAGGATCTGTACATTTCACCAATATAAATTTACCTTGCAAAAGTCGTAAGTAAATATTGATAAATGCTGAACTCCAGCTAATGATATATATGCTGAGGTGTTTTGGGGTGAAGTATACTGGTATCTTCAACTTACACTGAAATGCATCAAAGAAACAAGATGGACTGATGTATGAACAAAGAGACAGATGCATGGGATAAATCAAATACTGCAGAGTAAACGATTTACAGCAGAATTCAGGTAGTAGTTAAATGGGTGTTTACTATATAATTTTTTTCAATATTTCTGTGTGTTTGAAATTTTTTATAATAAAATACTAGGGTTAAAAAAAAAAAAAAAGACCTTTCCCATCACAGCATTTCCTGGTACAAAATGCATGGAAATCATAACCAAAAAGATGCTTACCAGTTGCTAAAATGTACTGTCCATCTTTTGACACCTTAATAGTGGTACATACAGTAGGCATTTCAAAATCCTGAATTAGTTCAATTCTCCTACGGACATCTAAAAAGAGAGAAAAAAACAACTAGTTTCACTAACATGTGCTTATTCTCTATCATAACAAGACAAATGTGTGCCAAGCAGTCACCACAATTATAAACAGGTGAAATTCATCCCAAATGCTTCCTGGCCTTGGGAAAGGTCACCAGCATAGCCCAACTGTTAAACAGCAGAGGTTTTTTCTTTAGCTCATACATTGTTTTTCTAAGCTATTTCATTTTTACTTTTCAAGAAGAAAAAAAGTATCATCATTAATTGAAAAAAATTTTTCCACAACAGTGTATCAAACATCCAGTGTTAGGATGAAGAACATAAACATTAAACCACTTTTTTTTTTTTTGGTGGGGGGACAGGGTCTCACTCTGTCACCCAGGCTAGAGTGCAGTGGCATGATCATGGCTCACTGTAGCCTCAACCTCCTGGGCTCAAGTGATCCTCACACCTCAGCCCCCCAAATAGCTAGGACTACAGGCGCATGCCACCGCACCCAGGTATTTTTGTATTTTTTGTAGAGATGGGGTTTCGCCACGTTGCCCAGTCTGGTCTCGAATTTCTAGGGCCAAGCAATCCTACCATTTCAGCCTCCCAAAGTTCTGGGATTGCAGGAGTGAGCCACCGCACTGGGCCCCTAAACCACTATTCTACTCAATCGTGGCAAAGACAAAAATCTAACTTTTTCTTCTCCTAAATAACAGGTTTAAGCCTCCAAACTCTTTTTTTTTTTTGAGACAAAGTCTCACTCTGTTGCCCAAGCTGGAGTGCAGTGATGTGATCTTGGCTCACCGCAACCTCCACCTCCCAGGTTCAGGCGATTCTCCTGCCTCAGTCTCCCGAGTAGCTGGGGCTACAGGCACGTGCCACCATGCCTGGTTAATTTTTGTATTTTTAGTAGAGATGGGGTTTCACTATGTTGGCCAGGCTGGTCTTGAACTCCTGACCTCGTGATCTGCCCACCTGGGCCTCCCAAAGTGCTGAGATTACAGGTGTAAGCCACCGTACCTGGCCCAACCTCTTAAGTTTATATAAGAAACTGCTACGAAGCTAACCTAACTTATGCCTCTGTTGGCACCAATTGTCTGCAGACAAGAGGAAATGCCTTTGATACCTTAGGTTTTTAAAGAATAACTTACACAAAATATATGGGAAAATAAATTTTCTTTCATATGTGACAAGCTATAATGAAGAAAATATAATAAAAACTTGTTCACCAAAATTATTAAAGTTAGAAATTTTTCTTACAATTTCTTGCTGCCATAAATTTAAAAGAATCAACATCTTCTGCAATCATCTTTTATTGTTCGGGTTCATACATTCTACACGTAAAATTCTTTTCTTCAAAAAATGCTCACTGTCTCTGTATCTCAAACACTGATAAATGGATTTAATTTACAGGATAAGATTTTGATACACCAGAGAGCAAAGCAATTATGGACCTGTTAGGAGAGACAGTCCTCCTTGGACCTGCATGCTTACTGGGTATGGCGAGATTGCAAGGCCCCGGCCACTCTTACCTGAGCCATTTCTCAGGGTTGTTTACACTGCTGAGAACCTTGATAGACAGGTAACATGTCCCTTCTAGACAAAGCACAGGTTTGCTTACCGCTTGCTAGAAAAGCAGCGGACTTCCCAAGCTGTGTTGCTCAGCCACAACACAAATCCACTGTGTGTCAAGCACCCATCTGGACTGTGCTAAGTGTCCCCAGGAGACTCAAGAGGGGAACTGGCACAAATATGCTGATGCTTATGCTATTTACTGTGCTGTGAGTAATAAAATCTGCATCTCTAACCCAGGAGTCTTGCGTCTACTGTTGTTATTCATGAAACAGTAACAGGCTAACTTATTAGTTAATAAGGTAAAATCAAATCTCATACCCTCCAGGAACATACCAACCACAACAAAAAGTTTCTTAAGAAGGAGAAAGGCGGCCAGGCGCGGTGGCTCAGGCCTGTAATCCCAGCACTTTGGGAGGCCAAGGTGGGCGGATCACCTGAGGTTGGGAGTTCGAGACCAGCCTGACCAACATAGAGAAACCCCATCCCTATTAAAAATACAAAAAAAAATTAGCCGGGCATGGTGGCTTGTAATCCCAGCTACTCAGGAGGCTGAGGCAGGAGAACTGCTTGAATCCGGGAGGTGGAGGTTGCAGTGAGCCGAGGTCACACCATTGTACTCCAGCCTGGACAACAAGAGTGAAACTCCATCTCAAAAAAAAAAAAAAAAGGAGAAGGGCTGGGTGCAGTGGATCATGGCTGTAATCCCAAAACTTTGGGAGGCCAAGGTGGGAGGATTGCTCAAGCCCAGGAGTTAGAGACCAGTCTGGGCAACACATCAAGACCCCATGTCAAAGGAAAAAAAAAAAAAGGGACAAGAGCATTCATTTTCCACTATATGTTACTGCATTCTTATAAATCCTCACTTATATATGATAACAGCAAATGAGTAAAAGCTTAGAACATAGATCACTAATGCAACTGAAGTGGGAAAAAACAATACTCACCTACATCTTTCTTCTGTAGCGCTCTCTTCTTCCTATCAGAAAGCCACTTAAAGAAAATGAAGAGACTTTATTTTAAAACAAATTTAGCTAAATTGTTTTTTGGCTTGCAAAATCAATACATGCTTATATTTAAAAATTCAAACTTTACAGGTATGTATAACATAGGAAGCAAAAATACTCTCTAATCCTAACTCTACTCTTAACGTATTAAATATCTCCTAGATTTTTTTTCTTGTGTATACTTAAATACATTAGATAATTTCTCTTATTTTTACTTTTTTAGAGACAGGGTCTCATGCTTGCCCAGTCTATATTACAATGATGCGATGTGGCTGCAGCTCACCGAAGCCTCAAACTCCTGGGCTCGAACAATCCCCGCCTTTGCCTTCCAAAATGCTAGGTCTACTGACATGGGCACCGGGCCCGGCCAGATAAGAAATTTTTTGAACTACAACCTTTTACACAAGAGAAAAACTAACCCATCTAACCAACCTAAAGGAAAGCAGAAAGCCTCAAATATTATGGGTTATAACTAAATATACGGAACAATTTAATCTATTTAAGTGAGAATTTAAAAAGTAAAACATTTATAGAAGAATGTTTCTTATAGAAATATATTTTTTACAAAGAATAAAGCCAGACAAATAACTGACCAAATAGCTGATACTTGGCCAGGCACAGTGGCTCACGCCTATAATCCCAGCATTTTGGGAGGCTGATCAAGACCAGCCTGGCCAACATGGTGAAACCCCGTCTCTACTAAAATACAAAAAATTAGCCAGCTGTGGTAGTGGGCACCTGTAATCCCAGCTACTCGGGAGGCTGAGGCAGGGGAATCACTTGAACCCGGGAGGCAGAGGTTGCAGGGAGCTGAGATCTTGCCACTACACTCCAGCCTGGTGACTGAGAGAGACTCCGTATCAAAAAAAAAAAAAAAAAAAAAAAGGAAAAAAACAGGCTTAACCACTGGAAAACTAATGAAAATAAATTTAACAGCATTAAAAATACAACAAAAGCTGATTAATTCCAGAATGGGAGACTGTAGGTCAAATTGCGTGAATAAAATCCACAGCCCCAAGTCAAAAGTTAGTGATAGGGCTGAAAATGAAAATTAACTTTATTCATCAATACATTAAACAAATATTTATTACTACTAAATGCCAGTAATTAGGTATAGCAGTAGTAAATAAAACAGGAAAAAAAAACCCTCTTGGCCAAGTGCAGTGGTTCATATCTATAATCCCAGCACTGAAGCAATGGGATCACTTGAGCCCAGGAGTTCGAGACCAGCCTGGCAATAAAATGGGATCACTGTCTCTACAAAAAAAAAAAAAAAAAAAAAAAAAAAAGAAGCTGGGCATGTTGGTGCGCACCTGTAGTCCCAGCTACTCAGTAGGCTAAGGTGCAAGGATCGTTGAGCCCAGGGAAGTCAAGGCTGAGGTGAGCCATGATTGTGCCACTGCACTCCAGCCTGGGCAACAGAGTAAACCCCCGTCTCAAAAAAAAAAAGAAAAAAATTAAATTAAAAAATCTAAAAACTCCTCCTTTCATGAAGCTTTCTTTCAAGTGAGAGAACACCAACAAATAAGGAAGCAAAACAATTAGAATGTCAGATGGTTATGTATGCCATGGAAAAAATAAAGCAAGAAAAGGAGACAAAGTGTTGGTAGAGAATTATGATTTTAAGTAAGGTTAAGGTTCTCTTGAGCAACGACCTGAAAGGCATGAGGAGGCAAGCCTGGTGAACATCTGGGAGAAAAGCAGGCAGGCAGGGGGAATCCCCAGTGCCAAGGTCCTACGGCAGGAGTATGCCTGGTCTCGAGCAGTGAGGAGACTTGTGAGGCCAGTGTAAGGTGGAGAACAGCGACCGCTTTCTCCAGGAAGGCGGGAAGGCACAACATCAAGTAGGACCTTAAAGGCCACTCAAAGGACTCTGCTTTTCACCCCTAAGAGACCAGGAGCCACTGGACGGTTTTGGGTAGAGGATCACCCTGGCAGCTTACTGATAATAGACTGTGGAATAAAGGGGTAGAGGGTGGAAACTGAGAAACCACTTAGAAGTCAACTGCAATAACTGCAATTGCATAGTCCAGGGGTGACAGTGTCTTGAATCAGTGACAGTAATGGAGATGACTGGATTCTGGATCTATACTGAACATAGAACCAACAGCATTTTCTAGTGGATTGTATGAGAGCAAAGAAACAACAACAAAAAGCCTCCAGTGTTTTTGGCGTCAACAGTTTGAGGGATGGAGTTGCCACTGACTGAGAGAGGAAAGACCACTAGGTTGGAGGAGGGGAAATGCGGGGGGAAAGCTGGTGTTCTACTTTGGACAAGTTAAGTTTGAGATGCCTATCAGACATCCAAGTGGGGATGTCAAGAAACAGCTGGATACACAAGTCCAGTTCAGAGTAGAGGTAAGGGCTAGAAACGTCAATGTGATAGTTATCGATACACAGATGTGCTTAAAATCAGGAGACTGCATCAGATCACCAGGGGAGTAAATGTAGGTAAAGCCCAGGAGAGAAGCAATATTTGCACAGATCAGACAACAACTGGGGTTCCACGTGTAGTTTAGGCACCACACCTCAAAGAAATAACCAGAAAACATTAACCAGGACAAGCAGGGGTTTCCAAATCCACTCAGCTCAAGCTACCCTCCCTACCACTCCACTGGAACTCCTCACCAAGGTCAAGGGTGCTCTGCATCATGCCAAAGTCGATGGTCGCTTTTCTGCCTTCATCTTACTGAAGCTCTCAGTAGCAGTTGACACAGATGACCACTCCCTCCTCCTTGAAACACTTGCTTCTACAAAACTACACATTTCCGAGTATCCCCTTCCATCAGTGCCTACTAGTCTTTCTTCTTTGCCGGGTTCCCCTCCTCTTCTTGGATGACAAATGTTAAGACTGCCTCAGGTACTCAGGCCAGTTATCTTCCTGTTCTTTCTCTCACAATTTGATCTCACCTAGTCCCAAACAACGACAGTGACTTCACCTACAATCTCCATCCTAGTATCCATGCAACTGCTAACTACTCAACATCTCCATTTGGTATGTATTAGAACTTCAAACGTTCAGTACTGAAAATAAAAATCTTGGGGTGGGCACAGTGGCTCATGCCTGTAATCCCAGCACTTTGGGAGGCCGAGGCGGGTGGATCACGAGGTCAGGAGATCGAGACCATCCTGGCCAACATGGTGAAACCCGTCTCTACTAAAAATACAAAAATTAGCTGGGCGTGGTTGGCTTGTGCCTGTAATCCCAGCTACTGGGGAGGCTGAGGCAGGAGAACCGCTTGAACCCGGGAGGTTGCGGTGAGCCAAAATCAGGCCATTGCACGTGATCTCAAAAAAAAAAAATCATAACTCTTTTTGCTCACTACATTCCTCCTCTCCACCCTTCAACGTGTTCCTTCTCGATTCCTCTCCATGTCAGTTAGCAGCAATACCACGCACCCGCTTGTTCAGACTCAAAACTGAAGAGTTCTCTGATTCCTTCCTTTTTGTCACCTCAACTTCCCTCTACCAACAATCCAATCCATTAGCAAGTTCCATTAGCCCTATCTGCAAAATATGTCCTGAATCTCAGTGTCTTAGCATCTCCTTTGTTACCAAGCAAGCCCAAGCCACCAAAGTCGCTCACTTGGACTACCTAATTAATCCCCACTTGAACCCTCCCCAGCTAGTCATTTGTCACACAGCAGCCCACGTCGAAACACAACGGTGACTTCCAGCAGCACTAAGAATAAAACTTGAACTTCCTACCTTTCCTACCAGGCCTACCTCTCCAGCCCCATCCACCCTGCTCTCACCCCCTCACTCAGCATACTACAATCACACCTGTGCCTCTTCTGGTCCTCCTACATGTCCAGTACATTCCCATGTGGGGACTTCTGCACTTTCTGTTCTCAGCAGTGAAAACTCTTCCCCATATCTTCACACGACTAGCTCCTCTTCATCATTTAAGTTTCTGCTCATATGTCACCTCTTGTAGAGAGGCCTTCCCCGAAGCTTTTTTTTTTTTTTTTGAGATGGAGTCTCGCTCTGTCGCCCGGGCTGGAGTGCAGTGGCGCGATCTCGGCTCACTGCAAGCTCCGCCTCCCAGGTTCACGCCATTCTCCTGCCTCAGCCTCTCTGAGTAGCTGGGACTACAGGCGCCCGCCACCACGCCCGGCTAATTTTTTGTATTTTTAGTAGAGACGGGGTTTCACTGTGGTCTCGATCTCCTGACCTCGTGATCCGCCCGCCTCGGCCTCCCAAAGTGCTGGGATTACAAGCGTGATCCACCGCGCCTGGCCCCCCGAAGGTTTTATCCTAAACACTTTCTCTCACTACTTTATCCAAAACAGCTCTCTTCTAACCATTCATCACGAAAAGTACTTTTTGACTGCCTGAAATTGCCTTATTTGCTCACTTGTTCCCCTTTTCCCCAACAGGGAACCTTATCTGAAATATCCACCATATATCTCAATACTTAAAACGGAGTTGCTTGCACATAGTAACTTCTCAATACGTGTGGAGAATGAATGAACAAAATGAGAAAGCTCATGAGGTGTGAAGAACAATTGGAAGACAGAGAATTATTTAAACCAGAATTTTAGGAAGAAAGGAAAAACCTAAGCACTGGCTCCAAATTTTTGTAGAAGCAGACACATGGAAGGAGAGCTATCTTTACTCTGTTTTCAAGGGCAGGACTCAGGCCAACAGTGGCATGCTATAAGGTGACATATTTGAAAACCACTTTCTAACAAGTGCAGAGTCTCAAAATGGAAATGAGCTTCCACAAAAGGTAGTGCTCAGTGGTAGTGCGTGGACAGAGGCTTGATCATCACGTACAAGAAACAAAAGACAAGTTTCAGAGCCTAAGTGTGTCATGCTGGACAAGTCACCCTTCCCCTTGCTGGATCTCAGCTGCATATCAAACGCATTATTAAATCTCAGCTGCATCATTAAACACGAGAAGATTGGAAGAGAATTACCGATTTGTCCGAGCCCTTTCCAACTTTAAGACTAGGAACCAGGTTAAGTTCAGCAAGGCTCAAAAATACTGTCCTCTACACCATAAATTCTGCAGATGCGAAGTCTGTATCTCCCTTGTTAACTGTTGTATCCTTAAGACCTGGCAAATGATAGAGACTCCACAAACAGCTGATGGTCATATAGGGGAGAGATGCGTCAACCAATCTCCATGTTTTCCACCTCAGTGTGTGGCAGGGACTGTGAACACCCAAAGAAGCCCAAATGGATGCGTTCTCTGGAACAGAGAACTTCACAAAAGTTCCAGCAAAGCTCACTGACCCTGATTACCCCTTGGTCCAGCTTCTGGCGCGGTGATGGCAGTGTCCTGGTCTCCCAATGCCGACACCTCCCCAGGAAACTGTCAGCCGCCTCTGGGCCTCCCCGAGTCGGGGGGTGACAGGGTCCAGCTAAAACAGCGGCTAGGGCCGAGGAGTGGGGCGGCTGCCCCACGAGGAAGACGGCCCCAAGAGCTCGAGAGTGAGGGGGCCGGGAAGTGACTCACCTCAGGAAGGGACTTGCCGCAGCTGAGGCTGTAAATCTTCACCTCATTGAGGCTGGAGACCTGCATGGCGGCGCACAACACTGTTCAAGTCCCAGGTCCTTTCCCACCAGCGTGCTCGAGCACCGGAATCCCGGGGCCTCCGAGCCCCTGCTCCGCGGCTTGCGGCCGCTGGCGCCGGCTGATGACGCACTTCCGGGTGCCGGCACACGCGCGCACGTTCCCAGAAGAGGCAAAGTGGCTGAATCCGGGAAGAGCGGCGGCCGGGAGGAAAATTAGTGAGGCTTTGGCAACCCGGCGGGTCAGTCAGCGACGCTGCTACGGGGCAAGACTAGACGCTGCTCTGCCTGCTGTTAACATCCCGAGCGGCAAGAGGAGGCTTTCGATTCTCTGCCCAGGCCGAGATGTCATCCTCCCGGGCGGGGGCGAGGCGGTTCAGCGAGTGAACCCAGCTAGCGAAGGCGACCAGGGTGCGAATTCCGAGTGGAAGTGTATTCTTTTCTCTCCTCCAATGTTTCTGCGACGTTACATTAGAAGTACTGTAGCCCGGGTGCGGTGGCTCACGCCTGTAATCCTAGCACTTTGGGAGGCCGAGGCAGGCGGATCACCTGAGGTCGGCGGATCACCTGAGGTCAGGAGTTCAAGACCAGCCTGGCCAAGATGGAGAAATACGTTCATATTTATAAAACATTTGGAACCCAGTACTTGGCACATAGTAAGACCATGTAAATGTTTGTAAAATAAAACTGAAAATAAATGCCATATACCAAATAAGTGGAAATGTATCAAAATTCCATTAGCATTTCCTTTTTAACAGTTTTATTGAGATATAATTAACATACTATAAAATGTGCCCATTGAATGTACAATGTAGTGACTTATAGTGTATCCAGAGTTCTGCAACCATCACCACAATCATTTTTAGAACAAAAAGAAACCCTGGCCTCAATTAGCATTCACTCCATGCCCCATCCCCCACCAAGCCCTAGACAACCACTAATCTACTTTCTGTTGGGGTTATGGGTTTTTTTCCATGGGGGAATCTCACTTTGTCGTCCAGGTTGGAATACAGTGGCATGATCATGACCCACTGCAGCCTCAAACTCAAGCTCAAGCTGTCCTTCCACCTCAGCCTCCTGAGTAGCTGGGAGTACAGGTACACTACCACAGCTGGCTGTTTTGTTTTTATAGAGATGGGTCTACCAGTTGAGCATCCCTAATCCAAACATTTCAAATCCGAAATGCTCCAGTGAGCATTTCCTTTTGAGCATCACACTGACACTCATGCTGTTTCAGATTTTGGAGCATTTTAGATTTTGGATTTTCAGATTAGAGATACTCAACCTGTATTTTATAAGGGCACCAATCCCATTCGTGAGAGCTCTGTCCTTAAGAGCTAACCAGGGGCTGAGCACGGTGGCTCACTCCTATAATCCCAGCATTTTGGGAGGCCAAGGCAGGCAGATCACGAGGTCAGGAGTTTGAGACCAGCCTGGCGAACATAGTGAAACTCTACCAAAAATGCAAAAATTAGCCGGGCATGGTGGCACACACCTGTAGTCCCAGCTACTCGGGAGGCTGAGGCAGAAGAATTGCTTGAACCTGGGAGGCAGAGGTTGTGGTGAGCAGAGATGGTGCCACTACACTCCAGCCTGGGCAACAGAGCAAGACTCCGTCTCAAAAAAATTAAAAAAAAACACAACTAATCATGACCAGGCGCCGTGGCTCATACCTGTAATCCCAGCACTTTGGGAGGCTGAGGCGGGCGGATCACTTGAGGCCAGGAGTTCTAGACCAGCCTGGCCAACGTGGCAAAACCCTGTCTCTACTAAAAATACAAAAATTAGCCAGGTGTGGTGGTGGGCACCTGTAGTCCCAGCTAATCTGGAGGCTGAGGCACAGGAATCACTTAAACCCAGGAGGCGGAGGTTGCAGTGAGCTGACATCGCACCACTGCACTCCAGCCTGGGCAACGGAGTAAGATGCTGTCACACACGCCCACACCCACACACACACAAACACACACACAAAAGACCTAATCAATGTCCCACCTCCTATTACCATCACATTGGGGGTTAGGATTTCAACATGAATTTTATGAGGAACATAGCACTCTGTCCTCATCCAAAATCGTAATTTTTTGTTCCATATATTTCAGCCTTTGGTAATATTAAAAACAGCATAGCTCTCTGCAGATGACTGTCTTTTTTTTTTTTTTTTTTTTTTTTTTTTTTTTTTTTTTTTGAGGCAGGATCTCACTCTGTCACCCCAGGCCGGAGTGCAGTGGCACAATCTCAGCTCACTGCAACCTCCGCCTTCTGGGCCGAAGGGATCCTCCCACCTCGGCCTCCTTGAGTAGCTAGGTCTACAGGTGTACACCACCATGCCCAGCTAAGTTTTAAATTTTTTATAGAGACAGGGTTTTGCTGTGTTGGCCAAGCTGCTCTCAAACTGGGCTCAAGTGATCTGCCTGTTTTGGCCTCCCAAAGTGCTGAGATTATAGACCTGAGCCGCCACGTCCAGCCTGTTTCTCTTTTTAAATGTTTTATATGTATATATACACACACACATATATATCGCTTACATATATACACACACACATATGTTGCTTATACACACACACACACACACACACATATATATATTTATAATAAAGATGTGGTCTCACTATGTTGCCCAGGCTGGTCTTGAACTCCTGGGCTCCTGTGATCTTCCTGCCTTGGCCTCCCAAAGTGCTGGAATTACAGGTGTGAGCCATGACGCCCAACCAGATGATTCTTTGTTGTTTTGTACACATCCACTTAAACACTTTGTCTCTCCAATCAAGAATGTCAAAGCTTATAGTCAGGAACCACATGCAAGGGAACATGGTGTTTACTTTGAGAAAAAACGAGGCATCCACAGTCCTCATGCCAGGACAGCTCCCTCTCCGCAGTCACTGGCCTGAGAATTTGACCTGCTTCCCTTCTGGGTTGCTTCCCACTGAGCATGGAGCTGCAGTGCGAGGTGCAGCTTCTCCAGTGTTTGTAGTATTGTGTGTCACACAGCATCCTGTCCCTAGGCAGTCATGAACTTAGATGTAATGCTGTATTAGAGGCTTGTGCTTGCAGCTAAGAGCACAGACTTCAGAACCAGACTCCCTGGGTTCAAACACTGCCTCAACCCCTTGCAACCCATATAGAGCTTGTAGAGAGCAAGTTAACCTAATGTGTCAAACGAGATTAATAGTACTTAGTTCAGAGATTTGTTAGGAAATAAGCAAGTTGGGCCGGGCACAGTGGCTCACGCCTATGATCCCAGCACTTTGGGAGGCTGAGGCGGGTGGATCACCTGAGGTCAGGAGTTCGAGACCAGAGACCAACCTGACCAACAAGGAGAAACCCCGTCTCTACTAAAAATATAAAAGTAGCTGGCCATTTTAAATATAAAATATAAAAAATAGAAAATTATAGGCACAGTGGTGCATGCCTATAATCCCAGCTACTCGGGTGGCTGAGGCAGGAGAATCGCTTGAACCTGGGAGGCAGAGGTTGCGGTGAGCCGAGATCGTGCCATTGCACTTCAGCCTGGGCAACAAGAGTGAAAATCCGTCTCAAAAAAAAAAAAAAAAAGAAAAGAAAAGAAAGGCAAGGCACGGTAGCTCATGCCTGTAATCCCAGCACTTTGGGAGGCCGAGGAGGGCAGATCACGAGGTCAAGAGATCGAGACAATCCTGGCCAACATGGTGAAACCCCGTCTCTACTAAAAATACAAACATTAGCTGGGCGTGGTGGCACATGCCTGTAGTCCCAGTTACTCAGGAGGCTGAGGCAAGAGAATTGAACCCAGGAGGCGGAGGTTGCAGTGAGTCGAGTTCATGCCACTGCACTCCTCCAGCCTGGCAACAGAGCAAGACTCTGTCTCAAAAAAAAAAAAAAAAAAAAAGTGAGTTTATGCCATAAATCACTGATTTCAGGACATCCATTTTTTTAACATCTCTGAAAGGATGTGTCTAGTGTATCGTGCATATCTTGAGGGAATGGTGCATCTTACAGGTAATCGTCTTTTAGAGTCAATAAAATAAAGTGCATATAAAGCACTTAGAACAGTGGCTTACACAGAACACTACATAAGTGCTAGTTATTAGAAAACCGAAACATTAAAAACTGTTCCAGAAAAACTAGTTGTTACAAATTCCAACTAACCTTAAGTGTTCTGGTGTTAGTTGCCATTCCAGAAACCTTCAAATAACATTCAAGCTTGCTCTCCTAAATTTTTTTTTTTTTTTTTTTTTTTTCTGAGACAGTGTCTCACTCTGTTGCCCAGACTGGAGTGCAGTGGCAGGATCTTGGCTCACTGCAACCTCCGCCTCCTGGGTTCAAGCGATTCTCCTGCCTCAGCCTCCTGAGTAGCTGGGATCACAGGTGCATGCCACCACGCCTGGCTAATTTTTTAGGCTAATTTTTGTATTTTTAGTAGAGACAGGGTTTCACCATGTTGGCCAGTTGGGTCTCGAACTCCTGACCTCAGGTGATCTGCCCACCTCGGCCTCCCAAAGTGCTGGGATTACAGGTGTGTGCCACCGCGCCTGGCTCCTTTCCTAATTCTTTACCTCCATGGCCAGTGGGTCTCCAAAGCATTTGGTTCCTTCTTTCCAATATCAGATTCCTTCTCTGTTCCTGCTGCTGCAGGAGTTCAGACCTCATTGTCTCCTACCTGGCCCACTGCAGTCCCTTTTCCTGTTCTCCCAGCCTCAAGTCTGTCTCTCATAAGAGTCAAACTCATTCTCTCTAACAGGCAAATCTGATTATGGTGCACTCCTACAAAAACTCTTAATTCTCCTAAAGCCAAAAGGAACATATCTGAAGGTCAAGTGCAGTGGCTCAGCTGAGCGATCACCTGACCTTAGGAGTTTGTGACCCGCCTGGGCAACATGGTGAAACCTCGTCTCTACAAAAAATACAAAAAATTAGCCAGGTGTGGTGGCACACGCCTGTAGTCCCAGCTACTTGGGAGGCTGAGGTAGGAGGATCACCTGAGCCTAGGGAGGTCAAGGCTGCAGTGAGCCATAATCGTACCACTGCACTCCAGCCTGGGTGACAGAGTGAGACCCAGTCTAGGAAAAAGAAAATACTAGGCCGGGCATGGTGGCTCATGCCTGTAATCCTAGCACTTTGGGAGGCCGAGGCAGGCGGATCACGAGGTCAGGAGATCGAGGCCATCCTGGCTAACACCGTGAAACCCTGTCTCTACTGAAAACACAAAAAACTAGCCAGGCATAGTGGCGGGCACCTGTAGTCTCAGCTATTCAGGAGGCTGAGGTAGCAGAATGGTGTGAACCCGGGAGGCGAAGCTTGCAGTGAGCCAAGATCTTGCCACTGCACTCCAGCCTGGGTGACAGAGGAAGACTTCATCTCAAAAAAAAAAAGAAAGAAAAAGAAAATACTATATTCGAACACCTTTGCAGGTTCTGGCCTTATAGGCACCTGGCCCCTCCTTCCTTTGCCAGCCAGTGCCGAAGCTGCTGCCTCTCTCCTGCATTCACTACCCTCTCCGAAAATCCTGGATTACTGATAGCCTGAAAAATACAAGGCCTCTCTCACCCTCTTCTTGCCTTTGCTCCTGCTCCTCTGGCTACTTTTAACACCCTCCTCTGCACAGTGCTCTGGTTTGAATGTCCCTCCAAAACTCACAGTGAAACTTAATTCCAGTGAGGCTGTATTGAGAGCTGGGGCCTAGAAGAGGTGATTGGATCACGAGGACTCTGCATTCATGGATAAATGGGTTAATGGATTCATGGGTTATCATGGGAGGGGAACTGGTGGCTTTATGGGAAAAGGAAGAGAGACCTGAGCTGGGACACTCAGCTCCTTCACCATGTGATGCCCTGCACCACCTCGGGACTGCAGAGTCCCCACCAGCAAGAAGGCCCTCTTCAGATATGGCCCCTTGACCCTGGGCTTCATAGCCTCTATAGCTATAACAAATAAACTCTTTTTCTTTATAAATTACCCAGTTTCAGGTATTCTGTAGTAAACAACAGAGAATGGACTGAGACACCTGGGTAACTCTCTTGAATCTTTCTTCACCTGCAAGAGGCTCTAGAGATCAAAGTTCTCATTGTGTATCATCTCACTGTTTTGTTTCTTAAACTAGAGCTTATAATTTTTTTTTTTTTGAGATGGATTCTCTGTCACCCAGGCTGGAGTGCAGTGGCGAGATCTCGGCTCACTGCAACCTCCACCTCCCTGGTTCAAGCAATTCTCTGCCTCAGCCTCCCGAGTAGCTGGGATTACAGGCACCCACTACCATGCCCAGCTTATTTTTGTAGTTTTAGTAGAGATGGGGTTTCACCATCTTGGCCAGGCTGGTCTTGAACTCCTGACCTTGTGATCCACCCACCGTGGACTCCCAAAGTGCTGGGATTACAGGCATGAGCCACCACCACATCCAGCTTTTTTTTTTTTTTTGAAACGGAGTCTCACTCTATTGCCCAGAGCTGGAGTGCAATGGTGCCATCTCGGCTCACTGCAACCTCTGCCTCCCGGGTTCAAGCAATTCTCCTGCTCAGCCTCCTGAGTAGCTGGGATTATAGGCGTGCACCACTACCCGGCTAATTTTTGTATTTTTAGTAGAGACAGGGTTTCACCATGTTGGTCAGGCTGGTCTTGAACTCCCGACCTCAGGTGATCCGCCTGCCTCAGCCTCCCAAACTGCTGGGATCACAGGCATGAGCCACCGCACCCAGCCTACACTTGTATTCTTTTTTTTTTTTTTTTTTTGAGATGGAGTTTCACTCTTGTTGCCCAGGCTGGAGTGCAGTGGCTCAATCTGGGCTCACCGTAACCTCCACCTCCTGGGTTCAAGCGATTCTCCTGCCTCAGCCTCCCAAGTAACTGGGATTGCAGGCATGCGCCACCACACCCGGCTAATTTTGTATTTTTAGTAGAGACGGGGCTTCTCCATGTTGGTCAGGCTGGTCTCGAACTCCCGACCTCAGGTGAGCTGCCCGCCTCAGCCTCCCAAAGTGCTGGGAGTACAGGCGTGAGCCACCATGCCCAGACTACACTTGTATTCTAACTGGCGCCAGGCGCGGTGGCTTACACTTGTAATCCTAACACTTTGGAAGGCCGAGGCGGGTGGATTGCCTGAGCTCAGGAGTTCGAGACCAACCTGGGCAACACAGTGAAACCCCGTCTCTACTAAAATACAAAAAATTAGCTGGGTGTGGCGGCGTGGGCCTGTAATCCCAGCTACTCAGGAGGCTGAGAGAGGAGAATCACTTGAACCTGAGAGGCAGAGGTTTCAGTGAGCTGAGACCCCACCACTGCACCCTAGCTTGGGCAACAGAACGAGACTCCATCTCAAAAAAATAAATAAATAAATACAATAACTGGCTGGGTGTGGTGGCTCATGCCTGTAATCCCAACACTTTGAAAGGCCGAGGTGGGAGGATCACTTGAGGCCAGGAGTTGGAAACCGGCCGGACAATGTGGCGAAAACCCATCTTTACCAAAAATACAAAAAGTAGCTGGATGTGGTGGCACTTGCCTGTAATCCCAGCTACTCAGGAGGCTGAGGTAGGAGATCGCTTGAGGCTGGGAGGTGGAGGTTGCAGTGACCCAAGATCTCAAGTTCGTGCCACTGTGCTCCAGCCTGGGTGACACAGCAAGACTCTGTCTTGAAAAAAAAAATAATAAAAGAGAGATAACCTTTAGGTGTTTTTCTTCTATTAATACTTCAGTGATAATCTTTTTATATAAGCACACCCAATTCTCTGGTTGGCCATCTTCTAAGAAGCACTGCTGCTTGATTTCAGTGCCAAGTTTGCATTTAAGTTTACAGTTCACTGGTTCCATGTGCCACTACTATTTTTCCTTTTCTTTTTTTTTTTTTTTTTTTTTTTAAGACGGAGTCTTGCTCTTGTCACCCAGGCTGGAGTGCAGTGGTGTAATCTCGGCTCACTGCAACCTCTGCCTCCCGGATTGAAGCAATCTCCTGCCTCAGCCTGCCAAGTAGCTGGGACTACAAGCATGCACCACCACGCCCAGCTAATTTTTGTATTTTTAGTAGAGATGGGGGTTTCACCATATTGGCCAGGCTGGTCTCGAACTCATGACCTTGTGATCTGCCCTCCTTGGCCTCCCAAAGTGCTGGAATTACAGGAGTGAGCCACCGCGCCCGGCCTCCAGCTAATTTTTTGTATTTTTAGTAGAGACGGGGTTTCATCGTGTTAGCCAGGATGGTCTCGATCTCCTGATCTCATGATCTGCCCACCTCAGCCTCCCAAAGTTCTGGGATTACAGGCATGAGCCACCGAGCCTGTCCCCACTACTTTTATTGTCTTGACTCAGTGATTAGGAGAGGCTCTGGGCCGGGCACGGTGGCTCACGCCTCTAATCCCAGCACTTTGGGAGGCCAAGGCAAGCAGATCACTTGAGGCAAGGAGCTCGAGACCAGTCTGGCTAACATGGTGAAACCCGTCTCTACCAAAAATAGAAAAATTAGCCAGGCATGGTGGTACGCGCCTGTAGTCCCAGCTACTCAGGAGGCTGAGATGGGAGAATCGCTGGAACCCAGGAGGCAGAGGTTGCAGTGAGTTGAGATTGCACCACTGCACTCTAGCCTGGGTGACAGAGTAAGACTACGTTTCAAAAAAAAACAGGAGATGGGTCTGATAGGAGGTAATATGATATGGACAAGTTTGAGCCAAGTGAAAGTCAATGATGTCATGGCTCACTGTGGGAAAAAGCGTTTTGCAATTGACCAAATCGAAGTCAGGGGTGGGAAGAATTAAATCATCCCAGAGAACGTGATAGCACAGGGATGGAAGCAAGAGAACTCTTGCCATAACAGAGCTCCTCATTCATTTAGCAAAGAGCAGGTTTCCATCAAAACAATATCAATCATTGTACTAAATTAATTTGAATTATACTAGGTTGAAGTTTTAAAGTTTTGCTTGAAAATAACTTATAAAGGGCCAGGTGCGGTGGCTTACACCTGTAATCCCAGCACTTTGGGAGGCCGAGGTGGGCAGATCACGAGGTCAGGAGATTGAGACCATCCTGGCTAACACGGTGAAACCCTGTCTCTACTAAATAAAAAAAAAACGCAAAAAATTAGCCAGGCGTGGTGGCACATGCCCGTAATCCCAGCTACTTGGGAGGGTGAGGCAGGAGAATCACTTGAACCTGGGAGATGGAGGTTGCAGTGAGCCAAGATCACACCACTGCACTCCAGCGTGGGTGACAGAGTGAGACTCTGTCTCAAAAAAAAAAAAAAAAAATATATATATATATATAGAAAAATTTGTTTTGATTTGGTTTATAATAATACAAGAGTTAAAAGCATAATACACTTTGTAACTAGGTTTCCATTTGTACATCTTTAAGTAACATTTAAAAGAATTAATGTCTTGGCCGGGCGCGGTGGCTCACGCTTGTAATCCCAGCACTTTGGGAGGCCGAGGCGGGCGAATCACGAGGTCAGGAGATCGAGACCACGGTGAAACCCCGTCTCTACTAAAAAAATACAAAAAATTAGCCGGGCGCGGTGGCGGGCGCCTGTAGTCCCAGCTACTCGGAGGCTGAGGCAGGAGAATGGCGTGAACCCGGGAGGCGGAGCTTGCAGTGAGCCGAGATTGCGCCACTGCACTCCAGCCTGGGCGACAGAGCGAGACTCTGTCTCAAAAAAAAAAAAAAAAAAAAAAAAAAAAGAATTAATGTCTTTAGTCAGTGTGGTGTCCTGGACTCAATGCTGGAATAGAAAGAGGACATTAGTGGAAAAGCTGGTAATATCCGAATAAAATCTGCAGTTTAATTGACAGCATTGTATCAGTGTTCATTTCATATTTTGATATATATACCATGGTTATGTATGATGTTAACTAGAGTGCTCGGTGGGGGGTGGTAAATGGGAACTCTAGGATATTTGTAGGAGATTTACAACTTATTTTCTCTTTTTTGAAATTAAAAAGTCTTAAGATTTTTTTTTTTTTTTTTTTTGTGAGACAGAGTCTCACTCTGTCAACCAGGTTGGAGTGCAATGGTGTGATCTCGGCTCACTGCAGCCTTGACCTCCTGGGCTCAAGAGATCCTTGCACTGAAGCCTCCCAAGTAGCTGGGACTACAGGCGTGCACCACCATGCCTGGCTAATTTTGTTCATTTTGTGTATTTTTTAAAAACTTGTATTTTTTATTTTTTTGAGACAGAGTCTTGCTGTGTTGCACAGGCTGGAGTGGTGTAACCACTTGAGGTCAGGAGTTTGAGACCAGCCTGACCAATGTGGTCAAACGCTGTCTCTACTAAAAATACAAAAAATTAGCCGGGCATGGTGGCACGTGCCTGTAGTCCCAGCTACTCAGGAAGCTGAGGCAGAAGAATCACTTGAACCCAGGAGGTGGAGGATGCAATGAGCCGAGATTGTGCCACCACACTCCAGCCTGGGCGATAGAGCAAGACTCCATCTCAAAAAAATAATAAGTAGAAATAGAAATAAAAGGCTGGCTAAGATGTTTGTCTGCACTGAGAAGGAATCCTAGGGACTGATTAATGAAGTCAGGTGGCTTGGCAGTAGGACAGACCAAAAGACCCTTAGACTTGACCATGAAGACCCTTGCTAGAGCCTGGGTCCCAAACCATGCCACAGTCAACACCCATACTCTACCAAAGTCAGAGGATGCCACCTCACTGTACATTTCCTCCTTTAATCACACACCTAAGTGTTGTATGAGTAATACCAAGTGCAAATAAATGTGCATTTCCAATCTATTCTGGGGAGGGACATTTAATTTATAGAATCCTTTGAATAAGAACATTGTCAGATATTTACTGAGAATAAGCACAGGCTAATTATACTACATAGAATACAAATTGACCCCAAGGTAACTTGTGTGTCTGAATGCTTATCACAATCTCTACATTTGTGGTGAAACTGCTGACCGACATTGTGACCACAGCAATCCATTTAATCACGACGCACGATGCCTGATCTTAGGACTTCTCACACATTGTCATTAGTTAACTGCAGTTTTCAGAACTGAGTAACTGGACTGTAAAACTGAATGTTTGACCTTGTAAGAGCATTTACGTTAATCAGATTATAACAAAAGCCAAAGCCACTGATTTTGGAAGAAAGCAACTTACTTCATGGATGATTTGCCTGGGATCTCCAGAGCTCTAGGGCTGCCTGTTTGTATCACAGAAACAGAGACAATAACAAGCATGAGATGTGCCCAGGCCCGGCATGGTCATATAGGGTCCCCCTGCTCAGAAGGGCCCCACACTTGGTTTAACATTCTACTGTCACCTCTTGAAATTCTTAACCGTTTTTGAACAAGGGTCCCCATGTTTTAATTTGGCACTAGGTTCTTGAAATTATGTAGCTGGTCCTGTGTACAGAGCATTATGGGCACACTAAGAAGGGACCCTTATTCATCTGTGGTGTACACGAGACTTTCAGAAAAACAGAGTACAGGGAATATCAGGAAATGCAACTGAGGGCTGGGAAAGGGCCAGATCATGAACACGTCGCATCTCAGGTCAAAGCCATCAGGACTTCATCTTAGAGCCCATGGGCTTTGAGCTAGAGTGGCACGGTCAGATTTGCAACAGCAGTCTGTCTGAGGCTGAGTGCAAACTAGATTTGCAGGGTCCGGCCTAGAGTAGAAAAACTAGTTATGCCGTGATTGCAGTTACCCCGGTGAGTAACGAGGAAGGCCTACATTAGCACAGCAGTCACAGGGACAAAGAGTCACGAAGGAATCCAGTAAGATTTAGGGGGCAAATTCAGCCAGCCTTAAAGACTGTTGTTAGGGCTAAGGAAGAGGGTGAAGTTAAAAGTGCCTCCCAGTTATAAGGTTGGGCAGGATAGTAGATAATGGTACTCTGCCTAAGACACAATATACATCAGTAAGAGCAGGTTTTGGTGGACAGTTGGAGAATAGGGGAGATAAGTAAACAATTCAGGATGAGACTTACTTTTAAGATTCCAGTGCTCACCACATTAATCTATACATTCAACACAATCCCAACCAAAATCTCAGTAATCTTTTTTTTGATAGAAGTTGACAAGCTGATTCTAAAATGTATATAGAAATGTAAAGTGTTTTTTCTCAAAACACTTCAAAAAAGAACAAAGTCAGGCCAGGCATGGTGGCTCATGCCTGTAATCCCAGCACTTTGGGAGGCCGAGGGGGGTGGATCACCTGAGGTCAGGGGTCCAAGACCAGCCTGGCCAACATGGGGAAACCCCGGTCTCTACTAAACATACAAAAATCAGCCAGATGTGGTGGCACATGCCTGTAATCCCAGCTACTCGAGAGGCTGAGGCAGGAGAATTGCTTGAACCTGGGAGGCGGAGGTTTCAGTGAGCCCAGATTGCACCATTGCACTCCAGCCTGGGCAACAGAGTGAGACTCCATCTCAAAACAAACAAAAAAACAAAAAAAAGAACAAAGTCAGAGGACTTACACTGCTTGATTTCAAGACATACTACAAAGCAACAGTAATGAATTATGCACTTTTAGTTTGAGAATCTACAAACAGATGATAAAAATAATAAAGAGCTCAGAAATCTATTCCAATTTATGTAGTTACCTGATTTTCAACAAAAACACCAAAGCAATCCAATGGGGAAGGAAAATGCTTTTCAACAGATGGTACTGGGATACTGTGTATCTGTATGGCCAAAAGTGGACCTTGAGTCCTACTTCACATCATACAAAAAATATTAATTCAAAATGGACCATAGGCCAGGCATGGTGAATCACAGCTGTAATCCCAGCACTTTGAGAGGCCGAGATGGGCAGATCTCTTGAGGCCAGGAGTTCAAGAACAGCCTGGCCAACATGGCAAGACCTATCTCTACTAAAAATACAAAAATGAGCCAGGCATGGTGGCATATGCCTGTAATCCCAGCTACTTAGGAGGCTAAGGCACTGATATTGATTGAACCTGGGAGGAAGAGGTTGCAGTGAGCTGAGACTGTGCCACTGCACTCCAGCCTGGGTGATAAAGCAAGACTCTGTCTCAAAAAAAAAAAAAAAAAAAAAGACCATAGACCTAAATATCAAAGTTAAAACCGTAA
This sequence comes from Symphalangus syndactylus, assembly GCF_028878055.3. Lineage (NCBI taxonomy): Eukaryota > Metazoa > Chordata > Mammalia > Primates > Hylobatidae > Symphalangus > Symphalangus syndactylus. The sequence continues at coordinate 101,611,707 of NC_072440.2, read as the reverse complement.
AGTTTTTGTTTTGTTTTGTTTTTTTGAGACGGAGTCTCACTCTGTCACCTAGGCTGGAGTGCAGTGGCACGATCTCAGCTCATTGCAATCTCTGTCACCCAAGTTCAAGCGATTCTCCTGCCTCAGCCTCCCGAGTAGGTGGGATTACAGGTGCCCTTCACCGTGCCCGGCTAATTTTTGTAGTTTTAGTAGAGACACGGTTTCACCATCTTGGTCAGGCTAGTCTTGAACTCCTGACCTCGTGATCCCCCTGCCTTGGCCTCCCAAAGTGCTGGGATTACAGGCGTAAGCCACCGTGCCTGGCCCGTAAAGTTTTTAGAGGAAAACCTAGGATGATATCCGTGTGACTTGGGGGATAGGCAAAGGTGTCTTAGGTCACAGAAAGCAACAATTGTAAGAGTTGTTAAATTGGACTTCATCAAAATGAAAAACTTCTGATCAACAAAAGACATAATTAAGAAAATAGGAGCCAAGGCCGGGAACAGTGGCTCATGCCTGTGATCCCAGCACTTTGGGAGGCAGAGGCAGGTGGATCACAAGGTCAGGAGTTTGAGACCAGTTGGACCAATATGGTGAAACCCTGTCTCTACTAAAAATACAAAAATTAGCCAGGCGTGCATGCCAGTAGTCCCAGCTACTCAGGAGGCTGAGGCAGAAGAATTGCTTGAATCTGGGAGGTGGAGGTCGCAGTGAGTGGAGATCGCGCCACTGCACTCCAGCCTGGGCGACAGTGAGAGACTCCATCTCAAAAAAGAAGAAAAGAAAATAGGGCCTGGCGCGGTGGCTCATGCCTGTAGTCCCAACACTTTGGGAGGCCAAGGTGGGCGGATCACCCGAGGTCGGGAGTTGCAGACTAGCCTAACATGGAAAAACTCTGTCTCTACTAAAAATACAAAATTAGCCAGGCGTGGTGGCGCATGCCTGTAATCCCAGCTACTCGGGAGGCTGAGGCAGGAGAATTGCTTGAACCCGGGAGGCAGAGGTTGCGGTGAGCCGAGATCGTGCCATTGCACTCCAGCCTGGGCAACAAGAGTGAAACTTTGTCTCAAAAAAAAAAAAAAAAAAAAGAATAGGAGCCGGGCATGGTGACTAGTGCCTGTAGTCCAAGCTACTCAGAAGGCTGAGGCAGGAGGATTGCTAGAGCCCGGGAGTTTGAGGCTGCAGTGAGCTATGATGGTGCCACTGCACTGCAGCCTGGGTGACAGAGTGAGACTGTCTCTAACAAAAAAGAAGAAAGAAAGAAAATAAAATAGGCAAGCTATACACCAAGAGAAAATATTCACAAAGTATGTGTCTGACAAAGGACTAGTATCCAGGATATATACAAAGAATTCCTATAACTCAATAATATAAAGGCAATCCAATAAAATTATATTACTGTATTAATAACGATTAGCACATAAAAATGTCCTCTACATGATTAGTCATTGGGGAAATACAAATTAAAACCACAACCAGCTGTCATTACACACATACCTGAATGGTGAAAGTTAAAAATTCTGACAATACCAAGTGTTGGTAAGGATGGAGATGTACTCACACATTGCTGGTGGGTGTGTGAATGAGTACAGTCACTTTGGAAAGCTATTTGGAATTATCTACATATGTTGAACATATGTATCTCCTACGACCCAGCAATTCCGCTCCTAAATACACACTCAACAGAAAAATGTACAGCTGGCCCAGTGTGGTAGCTAACACCTGTAATCCCAGCACTTTGGGAGGCTAAGGCAGGTGGATCATGAGGTCAGGAGTTCAAGACCAGCCCGGCCAACATGGTGAAACCCCGTCTCTACTAAAAATACAAAAATTAGCTAGATGCGACGGCAGGCACCTGTAATACCAGCTACTCAGGAGGCTGAAGCAGGAGAATCACTTGAACCCGGGTGGCAGAGGTTGCAGTGAGCTGAGATTGCGCCACTGCACTCCAGCTTGGGTGACAGAGTGAGACTCTGTCTCAAAAAAAAAAAAAAAAAAAAAAGAAAAGAAAAAAGAAATATGTACAGTCCAGCACAGTAGCATGTGCCTGTAGTCTCAGCTTACATAGGAAGGTGAGGCAGGAAGATCACTTGAGGTCAGGAGTTTGAGGCTGTAGTGTGCTATGATGGCACCTGTGAATAGCCACTGTACTCCACCTGTCTCTAAAAAATATTTAAAAATTAAAAATAAAGAAATGTGTGTCTGGGCACGGTGGCTTATGCCTGTAATACTAGCACTTTGGGAGGCTGAGGCAGGCAGATCACGAGGTCAGGAGATCGAGACCAGCCTGACCAACATGGTGAAACCCCGTCTCTACTAAAAATACAAAAAATTAGCCGGGCATGGTGGCACATGCCTGTAATCCCAGCTATTCCGGAGGCTGAGGCAGAAGAATCGCTTGAACCCAGGAGGCAGATGTTGCAGTGAGCTGAGATCACGTCATTGCTCTCCAGCCTGGACAACAAGAGCAAAACTACGCCTCAAAAAAAAAAAAAAAAAGAAAAAAAGAAAAAAAAAGAAAAAAAGAAAAGAAATGTGTACCCAAAAGACACTTACAAGAATGCTCAAAAGACACGGCTCACGCTTGTAATCCCAGCACTTTGGGAGGCCGAGGCGGGCGGATCACGAGGTCAGGAGATCGAGACCACGGTGAAACCCCGTCTCTACTAAAAAAAAAATACAAAAAATTAGCCGGGCGCGGTGGCGGGCGCCTGTAGTCCCAGCTACTCGGAGAGGCTGAGGCAGGAGAATGGCGTGAACCCGGGAGGCGGAGCTTGCAGTGAGCCGAGATCGCGCCACTGCACTCTAGCCTGGGCGACAGAGCGAGACTCCGTCTCAAAAAAAAAAAAAAAAAAAAAAAAAAAAAAAAGACACGTACGAGAATGCTCCAATAGCATTATTCATTATAGCCTAGAACTTGAAACAGAAGTCCATCAAAACACACTATGGGACATCAGACAATGAATACTGGACAGCGATGGACGAGAAAGAACAATTGCTACAGCCAAGAAAGTAGAATTTCACAAGCATAACGGATGAAGCCGGGTGTATGGAAGAGCCAATGGCAGATGATTCTACTTATGACAGGCAGAACTGGTCACTGGGGTGCAGGTCAGCATGGTAGCTTCCTTGTGGGGGTGGGCAAGGATAGTGACTAGCAGAGGGCAAGAGGGGGCTTCTGGTCACACTCAGGGCTCATTTTTGACCTGGGTGGTGGCTTCATGGGAATTCCCACTTATGATCTGTCAAGCTTCATACATGTAATTTGTTCTCTTTCCTGTATATGATTCATTTTTAAAATAACAGGCTTTTTTTTTTAGATGAAGTCTCGCTCTTGTTGCCCAGGCTGGAGTGGGATGGTGCAATCTCGGCTCACTACATCCTCCACCTCCCAGGTTCCAGTGATTCTCCTGCCTCAGCCTCCCGAGTAGCTGGGATTACAGGTGCCTGCCACCGCGCCCGGCTAATTTTTGTAATTGTAGTAGAGACGGGGTTTCACCATGTTGGCCAGGCTGGTCTCGAACTCCTGACCTCAGGCGATCCACCCGCCTCAGCCTCCCAAAGTGTTGGGATTACAGGCGTGAGCCACTGCACCTGGCCAGACTTTATTTTTTAGAGCAGTTTTAGAGCTTTGTTCTTCAGAGCAAATTGAGCAAAACGTTCTCAAGAGATGTCCCATATACCCACTACCCCTACACACTCACAGCCTCCCCCACTATCAACACCATCCTCCAGAGTGGCACATTTCCTATAGTGGAGGGACCTACACTGACAAGTCATTATCACCCGAAACCCACAGTTTACATCAGGTTTCACTCTTCGTGCTGTATATTCTGTGTCTGTGACAAATATACGATGACATGTATCCACCACTACAGTATTACATAGATCTTCTTGTCTGCCTATTCATCCCTACCCACCTGAATTTTCAGGGTCTTTTTATTTTGTTTTGAGACAGAGTCATACTCTGTCACCCAGGCTGGAGTGCAGTGGCAGGACCTCGGCTCACTACAACCTCCGCCTCCCGGGTTCAAGTGATTCTCCTCCCTCATCCTCCCGAGTATCTGGGATTACAGGTGCCTGCCTCCACGCTGGCTAATTTTTGTATTTTTGGTAGAGATAGGGTTTCGCCATGTTGCCCAGGCTGGTCTCAAACTCATGACCTCAAGTGATCTGCCTGCCTCGGCCTCCCAAAGTGCTGGGATTACAGTGCAGTTTTCAACTTTAAAAAGCTATAAACAGATAGTACTGTGAAAATAGATGGAATCTTTCTGGGACAATGAGAAATGAAGCTTCTTAATTTGGAGTTCACAACATTTAGGGGGACCCTCAAACTCCTTCATGATGTTGTATGAAAAAAATCATATGTATGTATTATGTGCACTTATTTTTTTCTGGGAAGAGTGACCAGCAGAGAATCAAAGGAGTCTATGACCCCGGAAAACGTTCTGACCCTCTGGTGTGGAGTGAGGGAGCAGTGGGTGAGAATGAAGACTCAGGTCCAGCAAACTGAAGGGCGGTCAGGGAAGCAGCACGGGAAAGGAGCTAGGCAGGGAGTGGGCACGGATGCAGGGAGGGTGGGGGGCGCTCCCAGTCATGGAAGTCACAAGAAGGGGTGGCTCCGGAAAAGAAGATCAAGGAAGGAGAAATGGAGCAGGGAGGACTAATCAATATGACAGAACCCGCTCACCGGGCTCACAAAGGAGAAGAGTGTGGCTTCCAAGGCGGTGGTGGGGGAAGAAACCAGGCTGTGGAGGGCTGAGGAGGGCGTGGCGCCCACCGGCACTTGCTTTCCCTAAGCCACGCGGTTTCTTAGCCCTGGGCACTGCATTTTCTGTTCCCAGGGCCCCTCATGCTCTTCCCTCCACTCCTCACATATCTGGATCATTCCAAACTTTCAGGCACTAGACTGGGGGCAGTAGCTCATGCCTGTTATCCTAGCACTTTGGGAGGCTGAAGTGGGTGGGTCACCTGAGGTCAGGAGTTTGAGACCAGCCTGACCAACATGGTGAAACCCCATCTCTACTGAAAATATAAAAATTAGCTGGGTGTGGTGATGAGCACCTGTAATCTCAGTTCCTCGGGAGGCTGAGGCAGGAAAATCGCTTGAACCTGGGAAGCGGAAGTTGCAGTGAGCTGAAATCGCGCCACTGCACTCCAGCCTGGGAAACAAGAGGTAAAACTCTGTCTCAAAAATAAATAAATAAATAAACTTTCAGGCACTGTTGTTGCTTCAGAAAGAACGCTCACTGAAGTGCATTTTCTCAGTTTCCCTCAGTCTCTCTTTTTTTTTTTTTCTTTGAGATGGGGACTCACTATGTTGCCCATGCTGGTCTCAAATGATGTCCCACTCTTCCACACTTTGGTCTCCCAAAGTGCTGGGATTACAGGTGTGAGACCCCATGTCCGGCCCGCTCAGACTCGTTGCCTCTTTTTATCTTCTTCATAGGGCTTTAAAAGAATGTGTGCACTTCTCATTTGTAGTTACCTATCTGCTTGCCGATTTCCTGCCTTCTGCACTGGAATGTAGGCTTCAGGAGGTCGGCAGCCTTGTCTGTTATGTTTTCCTGGTTCTCCCCAGCCATAAGCCTGATGCACGTGCAGGTAGGACCTCCCCTGTCGAGGGAGTGCATGTGCATGCAGGCAGGTGCTGACGACTGTGATGAGGCCTCCCTTCTGAGGAGGTGAGATGCGCAGGGAAGGAGAGAGATTAGATGACAGCTGATGGGCATCAGGGACCAAAGGAGGAGGGCGTTAGGACAGAAGGCAATGGTGCATATTTGCCAGCTGAGGGGAGGGGTCAATCTAATGAGTCTGAAGATAAAATGAGGAGATAGCTGATGGGAAGCTGGGGAGGATTCTGTGTCCAAACAGGAGGTGGTAATGACCTTGAACCGCAGGCGCTGCATCCCCTGAGCTAAGAAGAAAGAGGCAACCCTGGGAGAGGGTGATATTGTGATATAACAAAAAATGTAGCCGGGCACAGTGGCTCACGCCGGCAATCCCAGCACTTTAGGAGGCTGAAGTGAAAGCATCATTTGAGGTCAGGAGTTTGAGAACAGGTTAGGCAACATAGTGAGACCCCCATCTCTACAAAAAATAAAAAAATTAGGCAGGCATGGTGCCTGTAACCCCAGGTACTCAGAAGGCTGAGGTGGGAGAATCCCTTGAGTCCTGTACTCCAGCCTGGGTGACAGAGGGAGACCCCCGTCTCAAAAAAAAAAAAAAAAAAAAAAAGCTGAGCTAGGCTGGGGTTCTGCTGAAACAAGGTGAGGCACAGAGAAGGAAAGGTGCTGATGAGAGGGAGGTTCAGGCAGCCCGGGGTTCAGGCTCGGCTGGAAGAGAAGCAGGACCCGGAGGAGGTGATGGGGTGGGAGGGAGCAGAGGTGGTGTGTGAGTTAAGGAGAAGGTGTGGTGGGAGGCAGGCATGGGGGACGGAGGTGGGGTCAGAGAGTGGGGTACTGGTATTCAGGATTTCAGGGGCGGAGCAGTTTCAGGTGATGACAAGGTACAGGGTGTGGCACAGGAGTGGGCACCTGAAGGGAGAGAAAAGGGAAGGCCTTGGAGTGGAGGAAGTGAAGGTGCACAGAGGCGGCCATCCAGTGTCCTCACGGGGCACTGAAGCCACCCTTCTTGGGCTGGAGCAAAATACTGCTCTAAAGCTAGATGCCTGAGTATTCACCGCGCGACGGGGAGTGGGCAGGTGTTAACATTAATTCATTCATCGTTCATTTGCTCATTCAGGGAAATAGTTAGTGTTTATTAGCGTTACCCTGTGGTGAGCCAGGCAGATGCAGATGCTCCCCTAGTGGATCTGACCGTCTCCCGCAAACCCATCGCTGCAGACACACATGACTTTCTCTGATCCCTTCCTAGGAGGGGCAGAGGGTGTTCAGCAGGATGGCAGGAGCCCTGGGGAGCAGGGTCTTCTACACAAGTGTGGAGGTATCGGGGTCTGGCAGCAGCAGCCTGGAGGGCAGAGACCTGCAGTTCCCCACAGCGTCCTCAGGTGAGGGCCATGGCAGGGGGTGGAGGCAGGTGGATGATGTCGCAGGGTCTGTTTACTCCAGAAGATGGCTCCAGGGAGCTGCAGGGCTTTGGGATCTAGGGAGGACACAGGCAGATTGGGAAGAAGCAGAGGTGCCCGGGAAGCAGACGGGAGGGATGGTCTGCAACATGAGGGCCTCCCCATCAAACTCCACAATCTTGGGCAACTTCCACGATGCACATGAGGCTCAGGCTCGCACCCAACCCAGACCCACAGATGCCTTTGACACCCTCTGCCCCTCCTAGGAAGGGACCAGTGCACCCCTGTTTCTACTGATATCTCAAAAGTCCTACCTTGTATGCTGCCATAAGTTGCAATGGCTTACCTCTGCCAATAGACTCAGCAGGCTTCCACCAAACAGGATAACTGGAGAAAACCAGTGCTGTTATTCCATGGCTTTCGTGTGGCTGAGAACCATTATTCCTTCACAACATTTGAATCCAAAATTCCCTATTCTCATAGCATCCATTTCCCAAGTGTATACACCTTAAAAATAATGTGTGCTGAAAAGAAAAGATGCTGTTAATTCCTGATGTTGTATTCCGTCCATCTGTCAGTGTGCTACTCCCGCCAAATAAATCCCAGGGGAGAGCGAAGGAGGTCACTCACACTAGCATAAATGTTCATGGGTGAAACCAGCAGTTCTAAATTGGATCTTGAAAACCTCTTTAAGAAAATGATGGGGGCTGGGCACGGTGGCTCACGCCTGTAATCCCAGCACTTTGGGAGGCTGAGGTGGGTGGATCACTTGAGCTCAGGAGTTTAAGACCAGCCTGGCCAACATAGTGAAACCCTGTCTTTACTAAAAATACAAAAATTAGCTGGGCACTGTGGCAGGTGCCTGTAATACCAGCTACTAGGGAGGCTGAGGCAGGGGAATCGCTTGAACCAGGGAGGCAGAGGTTGCAGTGAGCTGAGATCGCGCCACTGCACTCCAGCCTGAGCAACAGAGAAAGACTCTGTCTCAAAACAAAAAACAAAAAACAAAAAAAAAGACAGGTATTCTTCTGAGAATTGGACATTACTGACCTCTAAAGTTATTAATCACAGTGTGTGTTCTCTGAATTTTGAGTTTCCACAATGTTTATCAGCTATTGGCAAATTAAGCACATATTATGGCAATGAGCAATATATATTTTCCAAATAGTTAAACATTTGATATACTTACTAAAGAATTAAAAATCACAATGCTTATCAAAATAATTATAAGAATTCACGTATTAAACAAACATTTGCTGGCAACCTACTTTATGCCAGGCATGGTGCTGGGCATTAATATAGAGCTGAGGAGCGGAGTGCCCTCTAGTAGCTTGCAGTGTGAGATCAGACAGATAAGGAATCCAGGACTTTGGGATCAGGCACTAAAGCTGTGATAGAGGGATGGGAGATGCCAGGGATGGAAGCCCAAATGAGGATCAAGAATGGTTTCAGGCCGGGTGCGGTGGCTCAAGCCTGTAATCCCAGCACTTTGGGAGGCCGAGGCAGGCAGATCACAAGGTCAGGAGATCGAGACCATCCTGGCTAACACGGTGAAACCCCGTCTCTACTAAAAATACAAAAAATTAGCCGGACGTGGTGGTGGGCGCCTGTAGTCCCAGCTACTCGGGAGGCTGAGGCAGGAGAATGGCATGAACCCGGGAGGCAGAGCTTGCAGTGAGCCCAGATCGCGCCACTGCACTCTAGCCTGGGGGACAGAGCAAGACTCCGTCTCAAAAAAAAAAAAAAAAAAAAAAAAAAAAAAAAAAAGAATGGTTTCAAGGGCAGGTCATGCTTGAGCTGACTTGAATTTTTTAATTAAAACATTTTTTAAAATTATTTTATTTTTTGAGACATAGTCTCACTATGTTGTCCAGAGGCTGGTCTCGAACTCATGAACTCAAGCGATCTGTCTGCCTTGGCCTCCCAAAGTGTTGGGATTATAGGTGTGAGCCACCGTGCCTGGCCATGTACCCCTGAATTTAAAAGTTATAAATAGGCTAGGTGCCCTGGCTCATGCCTGTAATTCCAGCACTTTGGCAGGCCAAGGCAGAAGGATTGCTTGACCCCAGAAATTCAAAACCAGCCTAGGCAACATAGTGAGACCCTGCTCCATTAAAAAAAAGAAGACATAAGTAGGTTATCCAGGTGTAGTGGTATGCACCTGTATGTGGTCCCAGCCACTCAGGAAGCTGAGGTGGGGGGAGGATCACTTCAGCCCAGAAGGTCAAGGCTGCAGCAGTGAGCCATGATCCTGCCACTGCACTCCATCCTGGGTGACAGAGCAAGACCCTGTCTCAAACCAACCAACAAACAAAAAGAAAAAAACCCATCCATAAATAAGGATGGGAACAGTGATGGGGAGAAGGGGACTAGAATGAGAGGGAGGAACTTGGGGGTCTGGAGGTCACCATAAAAAGAAGGGTAGAGAGCGGTTTGTCCACACTTCACTGCCCAATACAGTAGCACCAGCTGTGTAGTCAATTTACATTTAAATTAATGCAAATATTAAGGCTGACCATGGTGGCATGCCGCTGTGGTACCAGCTACTCAGGAGAGGCCTCAGATGGGAGGACCACTTGAGCCCAGGAGGACAAGGCTGCAGGGGGCTGTGATTGCACCACTGCACGCCAGCCTGGGCAACAGAACGAGACCTTGTCTCAAAAAATAAATTAATTGGCCAGGCACGGTGGCTCAAGCCTGTAATCTCAACATTTTGGGAGGCCAAGGTGGGAGGATCGCTTGAGCTCAGAAGTTTGAGACCAGCCTAGGCAATGTGGCAAGACCCTGTCTCTACCAAAATATACAAAAATAAGCCAGGTGTGGTGGCGTGTGCCCATAGTCCCAGCTGCTTGGGAGGCTGAGGTGGGAGGATGGCTTGTGCCTGGGATGCGGAGGTTGCAGTGAGATCGCACCACTGCACTCCAGCCTGGGCCACATAGCGAAACTCTGTCTCCAAAATAATTAAATAAATAAAATTATCTAATTAATGAATTTTTAAAAATCAAGTAATGAAAATTAAATGAAATGTAAAACTGTTCCTTAGTTTCTCCAGCCTCCTCAGGTGCACATGTGGCCAATGGCTTCCGTATTGGGCAGTGCTGTTATAAAACATTCCAGTGATCACAGAGCGTTCTATTGGCCAGTGCTGGTCTATGCGGAGATTGGAAGCTAGGGGTGGGGACGAGGGGAGTTAGGGCAGAGTGCAGGAGAAGGGCCTGACGTGGCAAGATGGGGGAAGGAGAATTGCCCCAGTGCTGGTAGGTTTGGGGACAGGAAAGAGCCAACCTCTGAGGAGTTCTGAGTAAAACAGTGTCCTCAGGGGAGTGCACAAGGTGGGGAAATTGAAAGAAGTTGGGAGCCAGAGGTTTTGCGGATGAGGGACATGAATGCCAGAGAGCACAGATGTAGGGCGGAGGGTGGAGGAGGGACAGGAAGAGGGACTGAAGAGGGGGTGTGCCGAGCCGCATGGAGATCAGAGTGAGCAGGGGAGGGTGACCTCAGAGCCTGTGGCTTCCCGAACTGTCCTCTAGGCAGAGTGGGGCCAGGCTGGGAGCTGGGGGTGGGAACAGGACCACCCTTCTCACTTCTACTAATGGAAGCCTGCCAAAGGGATTTTCCTGTTGTTGGTTGATAACTTTTTATTTTAACAAAATTTATTTTCTTTTTCTTTTTCTTTTGAGACAGGGTCTGGCTCTGTCACCCAGGCTGGAGTGCAGTGATGTGATCTCGGCTCACTGCAACTTCGACCTCCCAGGCTCAAGCGATTCTCCCATCTCAGCCTCCTGAGTAACTGAGACTACAGGCATGCACAACCACACTCAGCTAATTTTGTGTATTTTTTGTAGAGATGAGGTCTTGCCATATTGCCCAGGCCGGTCTCGAACTCCTGGCCTCAAGTGATCTGCCCGCTTTGTCCTCCTGAAGTGCTGAAATTACATGTGTGAGCCACCGTACACAGCCTCGTAAATTTCAGCCTTACAGAAAAGTTGTAAGACTAGCACAAGGAACTTCCATAAACAGATGTGGGTATATGATAGGACTATTATATTGGCATGTAATATATATGACATAGTTCTGTATATCACCTAATATATACTTACAATATGTACTATATATTATATAATGACATAATTATATGTATACAATATTTGAGAGTAAATTGACGTATCTGTTAACTATCCTCTAATCCAGCCTGGAAGCCACCCATTTCTCCAAGGTTCCCTGGTTCCTTTTAGTGGATAGTGGTATTAGAAACTAAGATCTGGACTACTGGTATATTCAGTGCTACTGGTAAATCATTGTTTCTGAGGTCTCCCAGCAAACAGAGCTAGTAAATGGTTTATTTCTCTCTCTCTTTCTCTCTCCCTTCATCCACCCATTTTAAAATCTAGGAGTTTAGACTGGCACCTCCAGTTTCAGTCCAGTAGCACAGGATTTATTCTAGTTTTCTCCTTTTCCATATTTGGTTTGGGGTTTTATTTTTATTTTTCAGAGAGGAGGTCTTGCTCTATCACCCACCCTGGAGTACAGTGATGCAATCATAGCTCACTGCAGCCTCAAACTCCTGGGCTTAAGTGATACTCTTGTACTCAGCCTTCTGAGTAGCTAGGAATACATGTGCAAGTCACTGCACCTGGCTAATTTTTATTTTTCGTAGAGATGGGGTCTCACTATGTTACTCAGGCTGGTCTTGAACTCATGGCCTCAAGTAAACCTCCCACCTTGGCCTCCCAAAGCACTAGGATTACAGAGAATTGGACTTTCTCTCTTTTTTTTCTATCTTTTTGAGACAGAGTTTTGCTCTTGTTGCCCAGGTTGGAGTGCCATGGCGCATTCTCAGCTCACTGCAACTTCCGCCTCCCAGGTTCAAGCGATTCTCCTGCCTCGGCCTTGGTAGTAGCTGGGATTACAGGCGCCCGCCATGCCTGGCTAATTTCTTTTATTTTTAGTAGAGACTATGTTGGCCATAGTCACCATGTTGGTCAGGCTTGTGTCGAACTCCTGGCACCAAGTGATCCTCCCGCCTTGGCCTCCCCAAGTGCTGGAATTACAAGCATGAGCCACTGTACCTGGCCTGAGAATTGGAATCTGATTTTGAATTTTCTGCTTAAAATTTAATGATCAGGCTGGGGATGGTGGCTCATGCCTGTAATCCCAGCACTTTGGGAAGACGAGGCGGGCGGATCACCTGGGGTCAGGAGCGCGAGACCAGCCTGGCCAACATCGCGAAACCCTGTCGCTACTAAAAATACAAAAATTCTCCAGACATGGTGGTGGGCGCCTGTAATCTCAGCTACTCGGGAGTCTGAGGCAGGAAAATTGCTTGAACACGGGAGGTGGTTTGCACTGAGCCAAGATGGTGCCACTGCACTCCAGCCTGAGCGATGGAGCAAGACTGCATCTCAAAAAAAAAAAAAAAAAAAAAAAACCCACAGTTAATGATCATTTATTTTTTAATTAATTAGTTAATTTTTAAATAGGGGTGGGGTTTTGCTACCTTGCTCAGGCTGGTCTCAAAGTCTTTCCACCTCGGTCTCCCAAAATGCTGGATTATATGATCACTTATGTCATTTAATATTCCTCTAAAATGTTTTTAATGACAGCATGATTATAAAATTACTAATTTGTTCAATCCTCTTTTGTTGGACATATATGTTGTTTCCAATTTTCAGTCTTATAAACATAATTGAATGACTACAGATGTCGCTCATCTGTAACGTAGATACCCAGTACTTAAATATACAGTGTTATATTTTCATGTCTCTTTCAAATCATTTCATACTTCTAAAAGAGGTAGATCTAACAGCAAAAACATTTACACTCAGCTTCCTCTGATTCTCCAGACATCCTCCAGCATTTAAGCTCCTTGCTTGAAGTGCAGTGATCCAAAATATATTGTCTATTCAGCACTATGAACTTGGCAGTGAACAGAGTGCCTTCTTGAAGCCTATAATCTAAATAAAATGATGGGAGCACTTACTGTGAGCACACCAGGCTCAGTCATGCTTAGACATTTTGCATGCGTTATCTCATTCCATTTTCATCACAATTCTCTAACTTGAAGTCCCCATTTTCAAAACTGGAGTATTGAAAGATTGGGTAACTTGGAAAGGGCACAGCTAGTAAGTGGCAGAACTGAGACTTGAGGTCAGATCGTTTTGACTCCAAAGCCAGAGCTCAAAACTCCTGCAGAGGGCTCTTGGCTGTAGCCCAAAGACTCTTCCCTAAGCACCAGCCACACTCCTTCTCTTCTTTCTCTTATTTCTCCAGCTCAGGACTCTTGAGGCCAGGGACCTCTCCTATTCCCTGTGGTACCTCCAAGATGTAGTTAACCTACCACGTAGGCTAACTCCATCAAAGATAGGTTGAAAGTGACTGAATACAGGAGTGGCAATGTGCCATATATTTATAATAGGGCAAAATTCGCATCTTCCCAAAGAACGCTGTGAGGAGAAAAAGGAACTTGGAAGTGAGAAATAAAAGGAGGAAAAGAAGCAGAGATGAATGGAGCTTTTTAAAGTAGCAAATGCTAATAGCATGCCTTTGTCAATTGCTTAATATGCACTGTTCACTCTGCCATATCATTTAATTCCCGGGAAAACCTTATGAGACAGGTACTTTTTTTTTTTTTTTTTTTTGAGACAGTTTCGCTCTTGTTGCCCAGGCTGGAGTGCAAGGGCGCTATCTCGATTCACTGCAGCCTCCGCCTCCCAGGTTCAAGTGATTCTCCTGCCTCAGCCTCCTAAGTAGCTGGGATTCCAGGCATGTGCCGCCACACCCAGCTAATTTTGTATTTTTAGTAGAGACGAGGTTTCTCCATGTTGGTCAGGCTGGTCTCGAACTCCTGACTTCAGGCGATCTGCCCGCCCTGGCCTCCCAAAGTGCTGGGATTACAGGTGTGAGCCACCACGCTTGGCCGATAGGTACTATTATTAACCACAGTTTACAGCCCACCAAAAAGTCCACTGACGTTAAGAGACTTATGTAGGCCAGTTACAGTGGCTCAAACTTGTAATTCCAGCACTTTGGGAGGCTGAGATGGGCGGATCACCTGAGTTCAGGAGTTCGATACTAGCCTGGACCACATGGTGAAACCCCGTCTCTACCAAAAATACAAAAATTAGCTGGGCATGGTGGCTGAGTAGTAATCCCAGCTACTCAGGAGGCTGAAGCAGGAGAATCACTTGAACCCTGGAGGCTGAGATTGCAGTGAGCCAAGATCGTGCCACTGCACTCCAGCCTGGGCAACAGAGCCAGAGTCTGTCAAAAACAAACAAACCCACAAACCTGTTGTCCCAGCTACTCAGGAGGCTGAGGCATGAGAATTGCTTGAACCCAGGAGATGGAAGTTTCAGTGAGCTGAGATCGTGCCACTGCACTCCAGCCTGAGCAACAGAGCCAGACTCAGTCTCAAAAACAAACAAACAAACAAACAAACAAACAAACGAATGCAATTACAGGCTGAGTGCTAGTAACTAGGTCTTTGCACGGGCCCTAGAGGGGTGGTTTAGAGCTTGTAATGCCAGAGACACTGGAGGTAGAAGAATGAAGTTCAAGACCCGGTTCTACCACTAAGTGTGCTTTGATCAGCTCACTTAATCTCCTTGAGCCTGCTTCCTCATCTGTGAAATGAGGATCATGGTCTTCCTGGTATGTCTACACCTCATGTGTATGCACATATCACATCCTGCTTAGTGTTTTGTGTTCAGACCTTAGTGAGTTGGAACTGCTCAGTATTCTGTTTATCAGACTTGCTTTGCTCTAGTACTAGTATGAAAATGCTGATTTATTTTTGCATGCCCCACAGTGCCTGGCAAATATTGTGGGGAAAAAAAAAACTTGTTAGATGAGGAAGTGAGCAGAGGTGACTTCTCCTTGTCTGTGTACACTAGGACAAATCCTGAGAATTCCCTGGCCTTAATTTCTCTGACCAAAACAGTGACAGTGATAACAATGGCTGTCCTAAAATCACAAAGGCTTTTTGGGTGAAAGAGAAAATAGAGATGAGAGGACTTTGGGCCCTGAAGAAGGATGGTAGATGATTTCGAGAGATTTTTACAATGTGCTGCACTTAATGTGTAAAACCGTAAAGAAACCTAAGAAAGCAGGAGAGTGAGAAGTGAGGGGAGCTCTCATTCAGTTGCTCTCACCAGAAATGCAGTTCTGTCTTATTCTCATAACAAGCCTAAAAATCGGGCACAATCTTGCTCCTTTGTTTTCAGCTGGGAAACCTGAAACATAGCAAGTGTAAGCAGCTTATATGACTGTCTAATTGCAAAGCCTAATCTGTTTCTACAGCACCGTATTGACGTGCAAGCGACAACTCTACTTGCATTTTTCTGTACTATGGATCTGTCCCCATAGAAAAACTCCCCAGGGTTCTTCTCAGCAAAACCCAGAACAACCCACCTGAGCTGATTGAGATTCAAGGATATCTGGGCTGATTTGGAAAGAGCATCATCTTTGGATGGCTATGAAGTAATAAAGAAGTTCAAAATACGTCAGCTGGGAGTGGCCAGAGGACAACAGACCAACGAGGCCAGCCTCACCCTTCTGGTTCCCAAACCTGACGGGACTGTTCAATGTTGCACAGACTTCACCTGGCTCAGTGCATGACCAGTGCCAACTGCAGAAACATTTCAGAAATAACTAACTGAAGCCAAATTCATAATAAGCTGCAGATGATTCAAGGCTCCTGGCATTTCCTCCCCAGCCTTTATTCCTGGGAAGAGATGGTATTTATTATGACCTGGGTACTATATTTTTCATAACCTGGGGAGTATTTTAAAAGCAGTGATTAAGGCACATACACTTTTAAGTCTTTTAGCAGCAGATTTCAGAGACTTTAAGGATGTATAGGGAGGGGACAGAAATGGGTTGCTAAATGGTGCTTCAGGTTGAAATATGGAAGAAAAATACTTTCCTCATAGACTGTAAATGCTAAATCATACTCTTCTAATATACCAAGGGAGCAGGCTCCAGAACTTTTTGTTGTGTTCTCTCTAGTTATCTGTTAAAGGCTGATCTTTGTGAGAGAAAAACACAAGTCAACTCAAAACTGGTAAGTACATATGTGGCTGCCTTTGAGAAATGCAAATCAAACAACCTCCTGGACAAGATTCCCGCCCGCCTTGCCACCTTTTCAAGATGTAAGTTGTTTAACAAGGCGTCTTTATTTGGCTTCAGAATCTTACTCAAGTTCTGAGTTGTGGTAAACTCTGATGATATTGGATTATCCTTTACTGATAAGATACATTTGATCAACTTTTTTGATCTTTAGAAAGCAAACAGCAGAATGCCAAGCTTTATGAATAATATATAATCTCAATCATGCAAAGAAATCTGCATCTATGTATGAATATGCATTAAACAGTAATAAAGAATTTAAATGTTAACAGCAGCTAATTATAGAATTACAAGTAATTTTTATTTTCTTCCTTATACTTCTCTGTTTGCCAAATTCTTTTTTAAAAAAAGAGAAATTTCAAGCTCATTCTTGTTGGAGAAAAGAAAAGGAGAGAATTACCTATATAAGCAGAAAAAAAGTTATTTGAAAAATGTCAAGCTACCCCTGCAGCAGTAGACATCATCCATTATAAATTCAGCTATGAAACAAGAAACTTAAGATGCGAAAGACCAGAAAGATTTTAGATTTTGAGGAAGACAAGGAACAATGTAGGTCCTTATTATTTTCTTAATCGGATGATGTCCAGAAGTTATTTGTGTGTTTTTGTTTTTGGAGATGGAGTCTTGCTCTGTCACCCAGACTGGAATACAGTGGCATGGTCTTGACTCACTGTAACCTCTGCCTCTTGGGTTCAAGTGATTCTCACTCCTCAGCCTCCCTAGCAGCTGAGACTGCAGGTGCATACCACCATGTCCAGCTAGTTTTTTTTTTTTTTTTTTTTTTTTTTTGAGACGGAGTCTCGCTCTATTGCCCAGGCTGGAGTGCAGTGGCACAATCTTGGCTCACTGCAACCTCCGCCTCCCGGGTTCATGCCATTCCCCTGCCTCAGCCTCCCAAGTAGCTGGGACTATAGGTGCCCGCCAAAAAAAAAGCCTGGCTAATTTTTTTGTATTTTTAGTAGAGATGGGGTTTCACCGTGTTAGCCAGGATGGTCTTGATCTCCTGACCTCGTGATCCGCCTGCCTCGGTCTCCCAAAGTGCTGGGATTACAGGCGTGAGCCACCGTGCCTGGCCTATCCAGGAGTTATTTGTGTCTGACTCTCTTATTTCACAGAACAAAGTTTTGTTTTGTTTTGTTTTTTGTTGTTGTTGTTTTGGTTTGGTTTGGGTTTTTTGTTTTCTTTTTTGAGATGGAGTTTCACTCTTGTTGCCCAGGCTGGAGTGCAATGGTGTGATATTGGCTCACCACAACCTCTGCCTCTTGGTTCAAGCAATTCTCCTGCCACAGCCTCCCGAGTAGCTGGGATTACAGGCATGTGCCACCACACCCAGCTAATTTTTTATTTTTAATAGAGACGGGGTTTCTCCATGTTGGTCAGGCTGGTCTCGAACTCCTGATCTCAGGTGACCTGCCCACCTCGGCCCCCCAAAGTGCTGGGATTACAGGTGTGAGCCACCACGCCTGGCACAAAACAAAGTATTTACAGGTAACCAGCTGTATAGAAAGAGTGGTGCCATGAGCAAAGTCACAGATACTTCTAAATGTGTTGCTCAGTCTCTGAGAAGCCAGGTCCATGGCTTTGAACCTTGCAGATGGGAAAATGTGGATTAAAATAGAAAGCATGTGTTCTTCCTCACCCTGATTATCTAGTCCTGCAGGCTTGCTGGGAGCAG
This sequence comes from Symphalangus syndactylus, assembly GCF_028878055.3. Lineage (NCBI taxonomy): Eukaryota > Metazoa > Chordata > Mammalia > Primates > Hylobatidae > Symphalangus > Symphalangus syndactylus. Next base: position 101,593,900 of record NC_072440.2, on the reverse strand, counting down.
TAGAAAGGACATAAGACTCAGTTACAGGCCCGAGTTCCAACTGTAGCTCTGACATAACCAGCTGTGTGACACTGGGCAATTCACGTAACTTCTGTGGGCATCTCCACCCTTGTTTGCAGATGAGATCTGCCCCCAGCTCTAAGATGTTTTCCCTGGCGGGATAAAATGGTGTGCCTGGATAATGTCCAAGATTGGAGACCACCCCACTTTCATGTCTAACTGGGCCACTCCTTCCCTGGAATAGCCACTTAATGTCCTCAAACATACCGGGGTTTCCCCATCCCTTGGTTTCAGGTATCCTCCCTCAGGAAGATGTTGCAACGACTGACTAATGCACATTAGTGTCCCAATAACGATGCCTGCTGCAGGTGCCGGGACTTCCAAGTCTACCCTAGGCTCACAGTACGACCCCACTGTGATCTCAAAGCCACCTTTCTGTCCTGTCTCTGGGGCTTCCCATCCCACCCTATATGATTACAGCTTAAGTCTCAGATGATGTCAAATACTTCTCCCAAAGACCCTGATGCATTCACAAGAATGGGCTGATAGATACGGCTAGTTTACATAGGAGGTGGAGCCCACGTTTAAGGAAGCAAGAACACCGTCTCCAATGCCCCCTCGAAGGACACTCTTGAGATCTTCATCTTTCCCAGAAACCACTGAAAGCATCGCCCACATGGAAGGATGCTTTAAAGCTTTCTCCTTCAGTCCAGAGAAAATGAATTCTCCGAGTTCTCCTTTGGTTCTGTCTTGTTTTTAACCTTCACACGTTAATTTCCAGGGTTTCCCCTCCTGGTTCCAGACAGCACGGATCATGAACTCACCTCTGATCGTCGCACTGTGAGCTGTAACCTCCCCCCCACCCACCATCCACAGGGCAGTTCGGAAGGTGGAGAGGGTGAGGTGGGAGTTTCCTGGGCAACCGGGCGCACACCCGCGCCCACACGGACAGGAAAAGCTTCGCTGTCTACCCAGGTGTGTCCCGAGCACCTGCGCACCTGTTGAGCGGCTCCCCACAGGTGGGCCCTGTCTCGTGCACTGGCCTGGAGACACCTGGGAGTAGGTGATTCCCCTGAGATCCGCGCCTGTCTCTGTGAGGCGAGAGTGGGTGACCAGGCGGGGCTGCGGCGGCCGCAGCGGGAGGACGGGGTGGTCCGGAGCTCGGAGCCTTTTCCCGACTCCCACCCGGCTCAGCCGTCCACGCGTCCCGGACGCGGCAGAGCAGTCGTGCGGCAGGAGACCCTGTGGGACGCGCAGCAGAAGCCCCCAGGGCCCCGGCCCTCGCGCGTAGCGGACTGGAGACCCTGCGCGTCTCCTCCGCGCCTTCCCGCCCGGCGCCTGCACCTGCTTCCCGGGTCTCGGGCCCCTGGCTGGAGCGAGGCGGGAGGCGGGCGGCCCGTATGCAAATATCCCGCGGGGCCGGGGCCGCCTCCGGCGCCCGGGATAAAAGGCGGGGCGGGGCGCGGGGCAGCGAAGCCGCTGCCTCCCGGGAGCCGGCAGTGCGCTCCGGCCCCGCACCAGACGCCCGTCGCCCGCAGCCCCTATCGCGCGGCCCGCGCCCCGCCGGCTCCCGGTAAGGACGCACCGCGGAGCGGGGACCCGAGGCGGGGGCGGGGTGGGGACACAGGCACGGGGTCCGGCTGCGCACTGGCCTGAGCTTTCTCATTGGGAACGTGGGCAGCGGGCACCTCCGCGCGCTTCCCTGCGGCGGGGCTGGTAGCATCTCCGCAGGTGCTGCGGGGGGCCAGTTCGTCCCCAGGCCATGGGCAGTCAAGGCGGAAAGGAGCTGCGTTGGGTCTGCGCGGGGTTAGGAGAGAACAAAACGCCCTCAGATTGGAGCGGGACCGGGAGTCCAAAAGGAAGAGGTTCCACCAGGCGTCTCTGGCTCCTCAGGGCTTATCCTGCTTTCCCCCAGCCATCCGGAGACGCCGCGGGGAGGCAAGCGGAAAAGGGGAATCCGGCCAAGGGGGAAAGGTGCGGGTGTGGACACCTGTGAAGGAGCAGCACGAATCGAATCGGCCGTAGAGGCCGCAGACGCGGCCGCGAAACCGCCGGCCAGGTCGGGCAAGGGACCCAGCTCTGCTGAGCCGGGCACCTCGCCTAGTGGAAAAAAGAGTTCCCCTCACCCCCTACTACTTTTTTTTCTTATTAAAAAAAATCCTTCTGAAGTCTATTTTTAAAGCCAATACCAATCACAAGGTTGGCCAGTTTGACCTGCGGTTTGACCTGGTAGCCTGTTGTGAAAATCCTTCCCTCATCCCACGCCTTCCTCCACCCCATCCTGCATCCCAGAAGATGCAGTGTGGAAGGAAGACAAATATTCCCCCAGAAGGTATCCTCCTCCAGATGCCTGATAGAGGTTGTTCACTGAGGTGGAGAGAAAGAAAGGAACCTCTCCCTCCTACTATGCTCCTGAAAACCATCCAGAACCACCGCAGGGACCAAGGAGCTTTGGAGATTCGTGAGCACCTGAGGGCTGCCCAGGTGCAGATAAGAGCTTTGCTTTTGCAAATGGATGTCCTTGGAGCTCACAGATCCTAGAAAGGATGAATTGGAGGGTAGGGAGTGGTGAGGCGGGGATATCTGACACATCTCTCCTCCTGTTTCTGTTTGTGTATGTTTGTGCTGGTTCTGGGCAGTCACTGGGTAAGAGAAGACTGGAAGCATGTCGGAGTTTTGGTTAATTTCTGCCCCTGGCGATAAGGAAAATTTGCAAGCTCTGGAGAGGATGAATACTGTAACCTCCAAGTCCAACCTGTCTTATAATACCAAATTCGCTATTCCTGACTTCAAGGTAAAATTCCTGGGGAGGAGTGAAAAAGGGATGGATTGGTCGGGGGGAGACCGGAGAGGGAGACAGAGGTTGCTACTTGAGGAAGCCAAGGAGAAAGTATCAAGGCAAAGGCAGGGGCTCTGAGGACAAGGTGAGGTTTGAGGATGGACAGGGAGGTGATGGGCTAGGTGGGATATCATGCCATAGTCCAAAATTAATTGTGATACCTATGTAGGTGCAGCCACAGGAAGGAATGAACAGGGGGACAAGGTTGTGGGTAGCAGTGTCTAATGCTTCAAAAAGTGGGAAGCATGGTAAATGCACACTCAAGTTCTCTCGGGTGTTCCTCTGGCTCCTCCTGGTTTGTCTGCAACGTCTCAGAAGACCGACCGTATAGTTTAGATGTGCAGGCTTGGGGGGCTTCAGCCTTGATTGTACTCTTGACCTGGGGGCAGGGGAGGAAATCTAGGATCCCTTTGGTCCTGAGGGAGGGGAAGGGAGGGAATTTGGTGGCAGAAGGGAGTTTGGGTCGTGCCCAGGCATCTAAGGGCTATTGGAGTGGAGGGCAAAGTTCAAATGAAACAAACATTAAGGAAGAATGAGGCCAGGCACGGTGGCTCATGCCTGTAATCACAGCACTTTGGGAGGCCAAGGTGGGTGGATCATGAGGTCAGGAGATCGAGACCATCCTGGCTAACACAGTGAAATCCCGTCTCTACTAAAAAATACAAAAAAATAGCCGAGCGTGGTGGCGAGCTCCCGTAGTCCCAGCTACTCGGGAGGCTGAGGCAGGAGAATAGTGTGAATCTGGGAGGCAGAGCTTGCAGTAAGCCGAGATTGTGCCATTGCACTCCAGCCTGGGCGACAGAGTGAGACTCCATCTCAAAAAAAAAAAAAAAAGAATGAGACGTGCAATTCTTTTTTTTTTTTTTTTTTGGAGACAGAGTTCATTCTTGTCGCCCAGGCTGGAGTGCAGTGGCACGATCTCAGCTTACTGCAACCTCTGCCACCCAAGTTCAAGTGATTCTTGTGCCTCAGCCTCCCGAGTAGCTGGGATTACAGGCGCATGCCACCATGCCCAGCTAATTTTTGCATTATTAGTAGAGATGGGGTTTCGCCATGTTGGGCAGGCTGGTCTCAAACTTCTGACCTCAGGTGATCCACCCGCCTCAGCCTCCCAAAGTGCTGGGATTACAGGAGTGAGCCACCACGCCTGGCCACACAATTATTTTACTTCAAAAAGAGTGGACTTACCGTGGTACTTTCCGAGGCTGTAGGTTTCCACGGGGAAGATACTACAGCTTTCTCCCAGACCACATGGCACAGGTGCTGGTGAGATGGCACTGACTGCCCAGCATCTGCTCTTGTAGAAAACTGCCATATACTCCCTTTTCAAACCTCACCTTGCTCCTCTGCCAAAACAGCTGCCCCATCAGCTACCAGGGTTGTAATGCTACCCCATTTGCTAACATTTGTTGAGCAAAGTGCTGACAGCTAGGTACTTTAAATGTGTCACCGGGAAGCTGACTCTGGGGACAGGCTGGGAGAGGCTAAGTGTTGCCAGGCTGGTAAGTGGCAGCAGTGGGTTCTGAACCCACATCTTGCTGCCTTTTTAAGCCTGCCTCTGCTTGTCCAGCAACGGACACTGTACGGGTTAGTAAATTCTGCATCCACTCATTGATACTGTGTGTGAGGCACTGTGCTGGACTCTGGAAGGTAAAAAGATAAGAAAAGAAGACACAGCACCTGCAGAAGTTGCTTAAAATTAAGTTGTTTGAAAAGAAGCGACTTGGCTTGGTAGAGATATTCAGGCTTCATCATTTCCTAATTACTTTTTTTTTTTTTTTTTTTTGGATGGAGTCTCGCTCTGTCACCCAGGCTGGAATGCAGTGGTGCAATCTAGGCTCACTGCAACCTCCGCCTCCTGGGTTCAAGTGATTCTCCTGCCTCAGCCTCCCCAGTAGCTGGGATTACGGGCACATGCCACCATGCCTGGCTAGTTTTTGTATTTTTAGTAGAGATGGGGTGTCACCAGGTTGACCAGTCTGGTCTCAAACCTTCGGCCTCCCAAAATGTTGAGATTACAGGTGTGAGCCACTGTGCCCAGCCTCCTAATTATTTTTCTTAATTTTTTTTTCTTGAAATTCTGCCAAGTCTCAGAACCTAATTACTTTTTAACATCTAGTTGGTGGTACCACACGATAGCAACCCTTTTCTTTCTGATTCTGTGAAAAGACCTTTAAAGACAATTTTGGACATTGTAGTAATTTCTACACTGAGAAATAAATCATGGCCAGGCACGGTGGCTCGCTCCTGTGATCCCAGCACTTTGGGAGGTCGAGGCGGGAAGATCACTTGAGGTCAGGAGTTCGAGACCAGCATGGACAACATGACCAAACCCCATCTCTACTAAAAATATAAAAAAATTAGCCAGGCATGGAGCACATGCCTGTAATACCAGCTACTTGGGAGACTGAGGCAGAAGAATCACTTGAACCTGAGAGGCAGAGGTTGCAGTGAGCCGAGATCTCAAAAAATAAAAAACAACAACAAAAAAACCAGATCATAAGTACTCTGAAAAGAAAAGAACTTAGGTGAATGATGAAGTGGGAAGAAAGAAAAAGCTGCCTCCTTCCCCAGCAATAATTTTTTTTTTTTTTTTTTTTTGAGATGCAGTCTCACTCTGTTGCCCAGGCTGGAGTGTAATGGTGCGATCTTGGCTCACTGCAACCTCCACCTCCCGGATTCAAATGATTTTCCTGCCTCAGACTCCCAAGTAGCTGGGATTACGGGCACATGCCACCATGCCCAGCTAATTTTTGTATTTTTAGTAGAGACAGGGTTTTGCCATATTAGCCAGGCTGGTCTCGAATTCCTGAACTCAGGTGATCTGCCCACCTCGGCCTCAAGATCATGGTTAATAACAGCAAAGAACAGAGAAAAAGACAGTGGGGCCGGGTGCAGTGGCTCGAGCCTGTAATTCCAGCACTTTGGGAGGCCAAGGCAGGCAGATCACCTGAAGTCGGGAGTTTGAGACCAGCCTGACCAACATGGAGAAACCCCGTCTGTACTAAAAATAAAAAATTAGCTGTACATGATGGTGCATGCCTGTAATCCCAGCTACCCAGGAAGGCTGAAGCAGGAGAATCACTTGAATCCAGGAGGCGGAGGTTGAGGTGAGCCGAGATCGTGCCATTTCACTCCAGCCTGGGCAACAAGAGCAAAACTCCATCTCAAAAAACAAAAACAATGACAAAACAAACAAACAAACAAACAAAAACACAACTGGTGGGACTGTCTTGGAGCAGAAAAGCTTTTAGGAATGAGAACTTCTTTAACTTGCTTTCTGGTATATCTCTTCCTCAGCTATGGAGATTAACAGCATGACTGACTAGCAGGCTGCCATTCTAAGAGGAAAATGAGCTGAGGTCAGATGGTAACATCATAGTCACTGCTTCCTGTGGCAGGCATATGACAGTTTATCCTGTTGGTCAAAAATAAGTAAATAAAGACACCCCCAAATCCACTGGTTTCCATTAAGAGTTCTTTCTACTTTCCACTTTGGCCATCGACCAAGGGTGACAAATTCAAGATGAAGTGACAGAGTCCCTGCCCTGTTGTTGAGATGGCATCATGCTTGGCCAGAAACCTGTAAGCCTCTGACGTTTTTATGATCTGTCTAGGTGGGGACCTTGGATTCCCTGGTTGGCCTCTCTGATGAGTTGGGGAAACTCGACACCTTTGCTGAAAGGTAAAATATTCCTTATTTACTACATACAAGTGAGAATTTGACATTGTTGTCAGAGGACACAGTGTTCTTGCTTTGGCTGAACTGGAGTATGGACCTGTCTAGACCTGGTTCCAAAAGTGAGCAGAGAAAACTGATCAGTCCCGCTGCGGGTGCTGGGTCTGCAGGAGCCTGCCTGGTCCCTCCTGGTGTTTTGTGTGCTGGAGGCAGCACTTGTTAAGTGGTTACCTTCAACCTGAAAATCATGCATAGGTGCCAAGACACTTGGAAAACTCATTGGTGTAGTTTCCCACCAAGCCTTTTTAAGTTTGTTTATTTTTTAGTAATAAATGCTCATAGTACAAAATTTCAAGTACAAAAAGAGGCCTGGTGCAGTGGCTCACACCTGTAATCCTAGCTACTCCACAGGTTAAATCAGGAGACTCGCTTGAGCCCAGGAGTTCAATACCAGCCTGGACAATATAGAGAGACTTCCTTCCTATCTTCCTTCCTTCCTTCCTTCCTTCCTTCCTTCCTTCCTTCCTTCCTCCCTTCCTTCCTCCCTTCCTTCCTCCCTTCCTCCCTCCCTTCCTTTTTTGAGACAGAGTCTCACTCTGTTGACCAGGCTGGAGTACAATGGTCTGATCGTGGCTCACTGCAACCTCCGCCTCCCAGGTTCAAGTGATTCTCCTGCCTCAGCATCCTGAGTAGCTGGGACTACAGGCACCCTCCACCATGCCCAGCTAATTTTTGTATTTTTAGTAGAGACAGGGTTTCACCATGTGGTCCAGGCTAGTTTCAAACTCCTGACCTCAGGTGATCCACCTGCCTCGACCTCCCAAAGTGTTGGGATTACAGGCCATGAGCCACCATGCCCAGCCAAAAGACCTTGTTTCTAAGAAAAAAAAAAATAGCCAGATGTGGTGATGTGCGCCTGTAGTCCTAGCTACTGGGGAGGCTGAGGTGAGAAAAATGCTTGAACCCAGGAGCTTGAGGCTGCAGTGAGCTATGGTTGTGCCGCTGCACTCCAGCCTGGACAACAGAGCGAGACCCCATCTCAAACAAACAAATAAACAAAAACTCAAAGTACAAAAAGGATATATATAGTGAAAGTGAAGGTTTCTGGCCAGGAGTGGTGGCTCATGCCTGTAATCCCAGCATTTTGGGAGGCTGAGGCAGGTGCATCACTTGAGGTCAGGAGTTTGAGACCAGCCTGGCCAACATGGCGAAACTCCGTCTCTACTAAAAATACAACAATTAGCTGGGTGTGGTGTCGGGTGCCTATAATCCTAGCTACTGGGGAGGCTGAGGCAGGAGAATCGCTTGGGCGGGGGAGGGGAGATGGGGGTTGCAGTGAGCCGAGATAGCGCCACTTCACTCCAGCCTGGGTGACAGAGCGAGACTCCGTCTCAAAAAGAAAAAGAAAATTAAGTTTTCTTCTCACTTGTTTTTCTCTTTCCTGTCCCTAGTCCTCCATTGCCCCTCTTTTAAGGCAATTTTCCTATAACTTTCTAGGTAAGCCTTCCAGAGATAGCCAATACATGCACAAATAAATATGTCTTAAAATTAATATTATTCATTCATGTATTTGTTTACTTATTTGTGTTTTTTGCAGACAGGGTCTGGCTGTGTTGCCTAGGCTGGAGTGCAGTGGCACAATCATAGCTCACTGCAGCCTTGAACTCCTGGGCTCAAGTGATCCTCCTACCTCAGCCTCCCAATTATCTGAGACTATAGTCACATGCCATCATGCCCAGCTAGCTAATTTTTGTATTTTTTTGGTAAAGACAGGGTCTCACTATGTTGCCCAGGCTGGCCTTGAACTCCTGGCCTCAAGTGATCCTGTTGCCTCGGCCTGCCAAAGTGTTGGGATTACAGATGTGACTCACCACATTCAGCCTTAAAATTAATTTTGTACAAATGATAGCATATATTCTGCATCTTGCATTTTAGTTAAATAACATATCTTAGAGATAGTTTCGTATCAGTCCATAACTGCATGTTCGTTCTTTTAATGGCTGTGTTACTGTGAATATCTAGATGTACCCTCATTTATTTGAATAGACTGGTGGATTGCTTGACTCCAGGAGTTCGAGACCAGCCTAGACAACATAGCAAAACCTCATCTCTATTAAAAATACAAAACATTAGCCGGGTATGGTGGTATGTGCCTGTAGTGCCAGCTATGCAGGAGGCTGAGGTGGAAGAATCACCTGAGCCTGGAAGTTTGAGGCTGCAGTGACCGAGATCATGCCACGGCATTCCAGCCTGGGTGAAAGAGTGACACCTTGTCCCAAAAAAAAAAAAAAAAAAAAAGTGTATGAGGATGTTGTGGAGTCTTAAAATTATATATCTTTGTTTAAATTATTACAAATCTGGGCCAGGCGTGGTGGCTCACGCCTGTAATCTCAGGACTTTGGGAGGCCGAGGTGGGTGGATCATGAGGTGAAGAGCTCAAGAGCATCCTGGCCAACATGAAAATACAAAAAAAAAAAAAAAAAAAAAAAATAGTTGGATGTGGTGGCTGGCGCCTGTAATCCCAGCTACTTGGGAGGCCGAGGCACAAGAATTGCTTGAACCAAGCAGGCGGAGGTTGTAGTGAGCTGAGGTCGTGCCACTGCACTCCAGCTTGGGACAGAGTAAGACTTTGTCTCAAAAAAAAAAAAAATTATTACAAATCTGGTATATAATCATTGGAAAACTTTTTTTTTTTTTTTTTTTTTTTTTGAGATAGAGTCTCACTCTGTCACCCAGGCTGGAGTGCAGTAGCATGATCTGGGCTCACTACAGCCTCCGCCTCCCAAGTTCAAGCAATCTCCTGCCTCAACCTGCCGAGTAGCTGAGATTACAGGTACGTGCCAACATGCCCAGCTAATTTTTGTATTTTTAGTAGAGATGGTGTTTCACCATGTTGGCCAGGCTGGTCTTGAACTCCTGACCTCAAGTGATTCATTGGAAAGCATTTATAGATCATAGAATAGCATGAAAAAAATATAAATCACCCATAATTAAGCCATCCAAATATAACTATTTTTATATTGTGTTTACAGTGCATACATCTAATTTTCTCAACATATAAATATAATTTCTGGATAATGTAGTAATAGAAGTAAGATCAGGCTAGGCGCAGTGGTTCACACTTGTAATCCCAGCACTTTGGGAGGCCAAGGCAGGAGGGACAGTTGAGCCCAAGAGTTTGAGAAGGGCCTGGGCAACATAGTGAGACCCTGTCTCTACAAAAAGTAAAAAATACTAGCTGGCTGTGGTGGTGCACCTGTAGTCCCAGCTACTTGGGAGGCTGAAGTGGGAGGATTGCTTGAGCCCACGAGGTCGAGGCTGAACTGAGCTGTGATCGTGCCACTGCCCTCCAGCCTGGATGACAGATCGAGACCTTGGCTATGGGGTAGATGAGGGCAGCATTCCCCAAGGGCTGGGTGGTGGCCTATTGGGCTGCAGTGCTGGGACTCAGCGCTCTGACTGCTTCCTTAAAGGGTTTCAGGGATTCCTTTTCTTTTTCTTCTCCTAACCCTTAACATTTGTGAAACTTTCAGGTTTTTAGGGCCCATGGACTTGCTCTTTTCTTCTTAGTGGAATGGTGATATGGCTGCTACTGCCTTGTTTGATGAACTGTATGGAATTAGGAGTTCTAGTGAACAGACTTTGAGTATTTCTTTTTTTAAGATAGAATCTCGCTCTGTTGTCCCAGCTGGAGTATAGTGGCACAATCTTAGCTCACTGCAACCTCTGATTCCTGGGCTCAAGTGATTCTCCTGCCTCAGTCTTCCAAGTAGCTGAGATTACAGGCATGTGCCACCAGGCCAGGCTAATTTTTGTATTTTTAGTAGAGATAGGGTTTCACCATGTTGGGCAGGCTGGTCTCGAACTCCTGACCTCAAGTGATCTTCCAGACTCAGCCTCCCAAAGTGTTGGGATTACAGGCGTGAGCCTCTGTGCCTGGCCACTTTGAGGATTTCTAATCTGCAGATTAGTGCCATGGGCTAAAAATTGGGTTCTCTGTGTTCTGTTGCTATTTACCTTCTGATTGCCTAAGAATAATAGGATGCCTTTGTTAGTGACATTTTGCTTTGTATGGGATATTGGACTAACACACAAGCACTCCTAGTCACCAAGTAGTTTGCTGTTCACAGTGGTTTTTTTTGAAATGAGATAATACATAGGTGTAAACCTTTTTTTTTTTTTTTTGAGACAGAGTTTCACTCATGTTGCCCAGGCTGGAGTGCAATGGCACGATCTCAGCTCACTGCAACCTCCGCCTCCTGGGCTAAAGCGATTCTCCTGCCTCAGCCTCCCAAGTAGCTGGGATTACAGGCACGTGCCACCATGCCCGGCTAATTTTGTATTTTTTAGTAGAGACGGGATTTCTCCACATTGGTCAGGCTGGTCTCAAACTCCTGACCTCAGGTGATCTGCCCACCTTGGCCTCCCAAAGTGCTGGGATTACAGGCATGAGCCACTGCGCCCTGCCAACAATTTTTTTTTTTTTTTCATGAGACAGGGTCTTGCTCTGTCACCCAGCCTGGAGTGCAGTAGCACCATCAAGGCTCACTGCAACCTCCACCTCTTGGGCTCAAGTGATCCTCCCGCCTCAGCCTCTCAAGTAGCTGGGATCACAGGTGCACAACACCATGCCCAGCTAATTTTAAAATTTTTTGTAGAGACAAGGTCTTACTATATCTCCCAGGCTGGTCTCGAACTCCTGGGCTCTAGCAATCCTCCCGCCTTGGCCTCCCAAAGTGCTGGAATTACAAGCATGAGTCACCACACCTAGCCACCATTCACAGTCTTTGAGAAAGAAACCTAATCTTTGGCTCTCTCATTCATAAAATCTGTCTGCTCTCAGACGAATGAAGGGAAGTAAAATCATGCTAAATCAAGTATTATCAAATCCCAGGGCCTGTCCTGTGAAAGTTAATTTCCAAGAAAAAGTGACTTGATCTGGAAATGTTGACTCCCTTCTTAGGCTTCTCTGCACCACAGGGAGGTATGACTGGCCTTGTACAACTTATGGCCTAGCTGAGAAGACTCATATTAATAAAATAATCACATCACATAATCAAATAATGCTAAACCTAAGAAAGGCCTGTAACAGATGCCATCGAGAACAGCCCACTGCCCTAGGCTGGTGAATGCCTTAGGTTTTCCTGGGCAGCAGTGACAAACTGCAGCAGGAGACTGGTCTCGTGCAGGAAGGTTGGCTTAAGAAGTGTGAATTGGGCCAAGTGTGGTAGCTCATGCCTGTAATCCCAGCACTTTGGGAGGCTGAGATGGGTGGATCACTTGAGCCCAGGAGTTTAAGACCAGCCTGGGCGACATGGTGAAACCCCATCTCTACAAAAAATACAAAATTTAGCCAGGTGTGGTGGTGCATGCCTGTAGTCCCAGCACTTGGGAAGTTGAGGAGGGAGAATTGCTTGAGCCCAGGAGGTCGAGGCTGCAGTGAGCAGAGATCACACCACTGCACTCCAGCCTGGACAACAGAGTGAGACCCTGTCTCAAGAAGAAAAGAAAAAAAGAAAAAAAAAAGTGTGAATGGTTCCCTGCCTGCTGCAGAAATGGTAGCAATTCTAGAGCTGTCTTTGCTACCAATTTTCTGCCCTAGTGCAAATCTTCTAACCTCTTATTCTCTAAAACCCCTTTAGCTCTGACATTCTGTGATCCTGGATTGTTGTTTCCATTTTAGTTTCTTTCTCGCTTGCTTGCTCGCTTTTCTTACTTTCTTTCGCTTTCTTTCTTGCTTTCTTTTGCTTTCCCTTCCTTACTCCCTCCCTCCCTCCCTTCCTCTCTTCCTCTCCCTCTCTCTCTCTCTTTCTCTCACTCTCTCTTTCTTTCTTTTTGACAGAGTCTTGCTCTACTGCCCAGGCTGGAGCACAGTGGCATGATCTTGGCTCACTGCAACCTCCGCCTCCCGGGTTCAAGTGATTCTCCTGCTTCAGCCTCCCAAATAGCTGGATTACAGGTACCCCCCACCAAGCCCAGCTAATTTTTGTATTTTTTTAGTAGAGACGGGGTTTCACCATGTTGGCCAGGCTGGTCTTGAACTCCTGAGCTCAGGTGATCCGCCAGCCTTGGCCTCCCAAAATGCTGGGATTACAGGCGTGAGCCACCATGCCCAGCCCCACTTTAGTTTCTTTTTTGTCTGTTTGCTCTGTTTCCGCAGTAAGTATATTAGTGTTTTGTTCTGTACATACTTGTTGCACAAGTTGCTTTTAGTGGTAGTGTAGCATGTGTTTAAGAAAAAGAAATGAAGGCTGGGCGCGGTGGCTCACGCCTGTAATCCCAGCACTTTGGGAGGCCGAGGTGGGTGGATCATGAGGTCAAGAGATCGAGGCCATCCTGGTCAACATGGTGAAATGCCATCTCTACTAAAAATACAAAAATTAGCCGGGCCTGGTGGCAGGAGCCTGTAGTCCCAGCTACTCAGGAGGCTGAGGCAGGAGAATCGCTTGAAACCAGGAGGTGGAGGTTGCAGTGAGCCGAGATTGTGCCACTGCATTCCAGCCTGGCCACAGAGCAAGACTGTCTCAAAAAAAAAAGAAAAGACAAAGGAATGAAAATGCATGAACAGGCAAGACTGTGGCTATAATTGTGAAACAGATAGAACCTGTGCAAATTTAAGTGTTTTCTAAACAATAGGGACTAGGTGTGGCAAGAATGAAAAATCACTGTGCGTTGTTTTCGTTTTCCTTGTGGGTATATATTCTTAAGAGCCTTCCTATCGGGGGAAGGAAAATGGTGTGGTCTGAGCACGTCAAAATTCTAATCTTAGCTTTTTTCTAGTCCAGGGGTCAGGGTGTCCTGTGTTGGGAGTTGGTACTAGAGCTTGGGGTAAAAGAGTGGGTTATATGTACTAATAAATCTGGAGAATGGCATCAGTTCTTTGAAATGTCCTCTCTGATTCTTTGAAAAGTCCTCGAGTGTTATTAGGTAAATAAATGCTAGCTGGGTCTGTAACCTCGGTAGCATAAACCTGTCAGCACTGCTTCTGCCCAGGAGAACAGAGAAGGCACAAGCGTTTTCAGGGTGTATTGTTTCAATATCCTTTTATTATTTATTTACTTAGGGCACTAGAGTGTTTTTCCATGTAGTTGGAAGGCAGCTTTTGCTTACGAGAGCTTTCTCTCTCTTTTTTTAATTTATTCCTTCATACTGCCTTTGTTAATTTATTCTGTATTTGCCCTATCATTCATGAACATTTCAAAAACCCAATGCTATTATCTTTAAAAAAAAAAATCTCTCTCCCTGTTTAAAAAAAAAAAAACGTGTGAGTCCTTCACAGTATCTTAGCCTGTTTTGCGGTGTTGATTGACAGAGTGCGTTTCCCAGGCGCTGGGGCGGTCAGCAGGACCTCAGCAGGACCTCCTGGGTGCTGTGGTGCTTGGTGACCGTCGCTTGCCCCTGAGTGCTTCCCCTGTCGTTGCTTGCCCCTGAGTGCTTCCCCTGTCTGTGGAATAGCTGCTGCCTTTTTCTTTACCCACGTGGTTCCATGGAGCTGACCGAGGCTTGGCTGATCAAAGATTGCAAGCTGAGTGTGGATGTCTGCTTAGTGATACTTGTGAGTCAGTTCTTTTAAGGGCATTCTAAAGAGAAGTAAATGGAATTGTAAAAGGCATATAGGCTTTTCTTCTCTGTTGGTGGAAGAATGTCAGATTGAGATGACCTATGTGGCATTTCGTGGGATTCAGTGAATAGACCGCGGTTGCATGTCTCTGTATGCCGCATGCATGGTGGGTTGCTCTAAGCTGCTGGGCAGCCCTACTGTGTGTGTCTGCAGGGCTCCTACTTTCCATGGCGGCTGTTCCAGGCCTCTTCACCCCTCCTCCTCCCATCTGCCGCTGCTGAGCCCTCTTCTTCCTCCCCAGCTCCGGGAGACTGTCTTCCCCACCTCTTCCCACACCCTCTGCCATCACGCCCACAGATTCACCCTCTCTAACACACCTGGTGCTCCCCTCCTTCATGGCACTTGCCACAGTGGATTTTGACGTCTTCTTGTGGAATTATTTGGTCATATTTTTCTTCCCTGTCTTTTGCTTATGATTAGATCCCTAGCACCTGTAACATGGAGGCCCTTGGTGACTGATTGAATGGATGAATAGAGGGGAGCATCCTGGGTTAGAAGAGCTGGGCAGCCCGTTAGAGATCTTATCTAACCTGCAAGAGTTCCAAAGGAGGAAACAGGCCCAGAGAGAAGATCCTAGAAAGACAAAGGTGGGCGGGGGTGGCAGAGGAGGGAAAACACTCCAGATCCATCAACTTGCCATTAATGGTCTGTCTGTCTGGGTCCGTCTGCCCTGGGGGACCCTGTGCCCTGGGCTTTCCACGATGCTTCCAGCTCGGACTCCCTGGCTCCCTGGTCTGCCCTTGCTCTGTCGTAGGCCCCTCACAGGTGGCAGTAGCTCTGCTTTGCCTCCCCTGCCTTGATTTTCAGTTTAGGCCCAGCTGGGAGAGTCTCCAGTATCTGCCAGGCTTCCCCCAGCAGCTCTTATCAAACCAGAAGTCCAGCCAGCAGGGGAGGAAGGAATGTTGGCTGGCCACTTTAGGTACAACATGTGGGAGTAAGGGTCAGCTCGAGGCAATATTGTGAAATCCCGAGATCATTCTTTGGAGGTTAAATTTAATGTGAGGCATTTCCATCTCGGGCCCTGCCCCGGGACCCACAGCTCCATTGTTCCCCAGGTCCCAGCAAGGCCTTTTTCACTTAACACCGTGTTGGTGCTCATCACAGCCCCGGTAAATGGCAGCCATTTGGACGTTCCTTATTTTCACGAGCTTCAGGGGCAACCTCCCGTGGTCCTTTTTGGATGTTCTTTTTGCATAGCTTCATGTCCAAAGTTGGTATCATGCTCAACAGACAGCTTCCATTTGTGCAGCCTTCTGCCTAGGGTTCGTTCCCATCTCAGTCAAAGCCTCCAGCAACTTAAGGCCCTGGTGCTCAAGCAGACAGTCTGGGCACCACCTCCCTGTCCAACCCTCCACAGGAGATGCCAGTAGGGATGGAGTCCTGTGGGCTCCACCTCCAAAATCTGTCCCGTATCCACCCACTTCTCAGCACGTCCATCGAAGCCACCTTCATTGCGTTCCTGTGTTTTTGCAACAGACTCAGTTGTCTCCCGGTTTCCCTTTCATTCATTCACCCCACAGCAGCCGGAGTGATCTTCTTAAAAGCACCGTATCACAGATCGCCTGAGGTGGGAAGTTGGAGGCCAACTTGACCAACATAGAGTAACCTAATCTCTACTAAAAATAGAAAAAATTAGTCGGGTGTGGTAGTGCATGCCTGTAATCCCAGCTACTTGGGAGGCTGAAGCAGGAGAATCTCTTGAACCCGGGAGACGAGACGGAGGTTGCGGTGAGCCGAGATCTCGCCATGGCACTCCAGTCTGGGCAATAAGAGCAAAACTCCATCTTAAAAATAAATAAATAAATAAATAAATAAATAAATAAATAAAAGCACCGTATCACATGGCTGTCCTGCATGAAACCCTCTATGGCTTTTCTGTGCCCTCAATGTAAAATTCTTACTTGCGACCCTCGCTTCCAGACCCCTAGCTGGTCATGCCCCAGGGTACTCCTCTCCAGCCACCCTGGCTCCATCCTGCCTTGGTCCTATGCCTGGAAGACCCCCCACCCACCACCCCAGCCTAGCAGGGCAGGTTTCTTCTTATTGGCCTGATCTCAGGAGACTGCTCACCCAGAAGACGTCTCCAGACTGCCAGCCAGCCCGTTCCCTCTAGGTGACCTCGTTTTAATTATCTGCATTCCGCAGTCCACTATTAAAGCCCACTGTATAAGTTATCTTTGCCTTTTGCGGGGTATTAATTTTGTAATTAATATCCTTGCATAACTCATTGTGTAAATTTTTGATTATTTTAAAGTTGCATGGAGATGTTTAAATATAACTTTACCAATGGTCGGGCACAGTGGCTCATGCCTGTAATCCCAGCAGTTTAGGAGGCCGAGGCAGGCGGATCACTTGAGGTTAGGGGTTCAAGACCAGCCTGGCCAACAGGGTGAAACCTCGTCTCTACTAAAAATACAAAAAAATTCGCCGGGCTTGGTGGTGGGCACCTATAATCCAAGCTACTTGGGAGGCTGAGGCAGGAGAATCACTTAAACCCAGGAGGCAGAGGTTGCAGTGAGCCGAGATCACGCCTCTGCACTCTAGCCTGAGCGACAGAGTGAGACTCCATCTCAAAAAAAAAAAAAAAAAAAAAAGTTGCATGCCCAGAAGTGGAATTACTGGTATAATGGTTATAGACATATTGAAAGCTGTTTGTACATACTACTAACTTGTTTTCCAATGAAGTTAGAAGAAGTGCCCTTTTATCACAGCCCATCTATTAAGTGCTTTTAAGAAACTTGTTTCGTGTACCTGGCAGGATGATGTGTGATTGTTTTAATGTGCATTTCTTGGATTTCCAGCGAGAGTAAACATATTTTCAAGAGCTTATCAGCCATTGTACTGCTATTTGTGTGACTGGGCTGTTCCTGGCCTTGGCTCCTGCATCCCCTGGGCTGGGCTGCAGCTTGCAAAACTCCGGGGAAGCCCTTCACATTGTGTGTGCTGGAACTCTGCTCCGTGAGCGCAGGACCGGCAATTGTTCTCAGTGGCTAAGCTGCTCGGTGGATTGACTTTTTGGCGTAGTCTCCAGAACTTCAATGTGTGATGTTTCTTTCTATCCCAAACACTTGGGGGATTGCCCAATGATTCCTAAAAGACTGTAGGCCCTGGGGATTTAAGCAACACTTCTCTGGGAGCTGAGTTCAGGTCCTCCTTGCCTGTTCCTTCCAAGGGGAAAACTTTCTTTTTCATTTTTTTGAGACCAAATCTCATTCTTATCGCCCAGGCTGGAGTGCAGTGGCGCTATGTCGGCTCACTGCAACCTCTGCCTCCTGGGTTCAAGTGACTCTCCTGCCTCAGCCTCCCAAGCAGCTGGGATTATAGATGTGCGCCACCAGGCCCGGCTACTTTTTGTATTTTTAGTAGAGACGGGGTTTCACCATGTTGGCCAGGCTGGTCTCAAACTCCTGACCTCAGGTGATCCTCCCGCCTTGGCCTCCCGAAGTGCTGGGATTACAGGCGTGAGCCACCGCACCCGGCTGAAATTGGCTTTTTGAAGAGGGTAGGGCATTACTATCTGGACCGCATGTGGGTGAATCACTCTATAATGCCAGCTTGGCCAATGAGAATTCTGTTCTTAGTGACAAGAGTAACTTTGCTGGGTGGCTCTACACACTGTATGTGGAGGGGAGTCCCTCTAAAGAGCCAAAGGTCAGCTCCTTATTTAAACTTCCAGTTTCTGTGAAGCCAAGTTGGAATTTAAAGCATGGTGTGTCTGTGGCCAGAGTCCCCAGGGGGAGCCTCCTAGTGAGCCTCACTGGACCTTTGTTTTTGTGAAAAGAAAATCACTTAATTGCTGTGGAGTCACATTTTCTTGGTGACATTGCTGCAGGGCATGACGATTTCATTGTCGCTTGGTGGAGGAGGAAGTAGAGAGACAAAGGATGGGGTGAGGTGCCCAGGGGCTCCTGAGTCACCAGGAGAGGCAGGGAACAGGCTCCCCCTGGAAGCTTCTGGGCCTCCTCTCTCAGGTGTGCGGGCCCCTCCTGTGTGGCTGCAGGAGCGAGGCTAGGGCAGGTGGCCCCTCTCATCAAGGTACCCTGACAGTGGCCGGGCACTGGCAGGCCTGGGGTTTTGGGTTATCCAGAGCGGGCATGCTAGCACCTGCTTTCACGGATGGAGACTGGCTTTAGGGGAAGGCTGGGGGTCAGGACCAGCTGACATGTGGCCACCAGTGAAGTGACCTGGGGCAAGCTTCTGGGCCTCTGTGCACTCCATTTCCTCAGCTCTAGGGGCCTTGGCTTTGTGTGTGGAGCATTCAGATATAAATCCTTAGTGCTTTTCTGAGTGCAAAGAGAAGCTCCCAGACGCCCTCCCTCCGACTCTGCCCTGTAACCTGGTTGTGCTCTTCCCAGGCATGTGGGTTCCTCCCTCCCTCCCTCCTTCCCTTCTTCCTTCCTTCCATGGAGACTCGCCCTGTGGCTTAGGCCGGAGTGCAATGGCATGATCTCGGCTCACTGCAATCTTGCCTCCCAGGCTCAAGCGGTAGCCTCAGCCTCCCGAGTAGCTGGGATTACAGGCACACATCACCACACCCAGCTAATTTTTGTATTTTTATTTATTTATTTTTTTTTATTTTTATTTTTTTCTGAGACGGAGTCTTGCTCTGTCGCCCAGGCTAGAGTGCAGTGGCGCGATCTCGGCTCACTGCAAGCTCCGCCTCCCGGGTTCACGCCATTCTCCTGCCTCAGCCTCCCGAGTAGCTGGGACTACAGGCGCCCGCCAACACGCCCGGCTAATTTTTTTGTATTTTTAGTAGAGACGGGGTTTCACCGTGTTAGCCAGGATGGTCTCAATCTCCTGACCTCGTGATCCGCCCGCCTCGGCCTCCCAAAGTGCTGGGATTACAGGCTTGAGCCACCGCGCCCGGCCTAATTTTTGTATTTTTAGTAGAGACAGGGTTTGGCCATGTTGGCCAATCTGGTCTCCAACTCCTGACCTCAGGTGATCTGCCCGCCTCAGCCTCTCAAACTTTTGGGATTACAGGCGTGAGTCACCATGCCGGCCTTTCTGGGTAATTTCTGACAACCAAACAACTCTATCCTGCGTTTGCCAGAATTTTCCAGAAAATCCAGGGAGGGAGAAAGCCTTCTCTTTGGTGTGCATAGACTTGCCCTCAGGATCCTCAGAACCTGTATCCACTACTCCTCAGCGGGAGAGCTGGAGGTGGGAGACCCAACCCTTCCTTCTACAAAGAAGGGAGCGGCCTGTGCAGTTTGCAGGGCAGAACCCCTGGAGACACTGCGTCTTAAGGCTACTTAAGAATCTCCCCTGCTCCGGCCCCGCGATCTGTGGCCTCAAGTATTCACCTCCGATTCCAGCCCTCCTGCTGGGGTACAAGGCTTCTAGGCACCCGCCGGCTGCTCCTCTCCCCATATCCCCGGACTGGAAGAGTCCTGGGGGCCCTGCATAGCAGGAAGGTCCTGGCTGTGGGTGCAGAAGAAGAGGAGACAGATCTCAGGAGCCCCCTCACCACTGGGATCGAAGCCCTTCAGCCATCCTCTACCCCAGGGCTATTCTACCACCCCTGAACGCCTTGGGCCCCAGGGTTTAGAAATCAGCAGGGCTAAGAGGTGCCCCCGTAGTGTTTGTGGAAAGGAAGGAAAGGGCACGTTCAGTACAGACCTGCCACAGGCAGATTTGTGAAGCTCCTGGGTGGCCCCTTCTCGCCTGATCCCCCACTGCAGCTTGCCTGTGTCTGGAGGCTGCCTGCCCAGCACCCGAAGGCCTCCAGTCCCTACCTGCCCTACCTTACACCTGGGCAATGCCCCCCCCAACTCCATCTTACCCAATTTCTTCCCTTGGGGATTCCCCAGATGACTGTCGAGGTAAGGGGCTGGGCCTGAGTAGCATACCCTTGTCTTACTCCTTTATTTACTCACTGCTTTGTCTATTTGAATTACCATGATTGACTTTTTGTTTTTTGAAACAGGGTCTCGCTGTGTTGCCCAGGCTGGACTGCAGTGATTCAGTCACTCCTCACTGCAACCTGCCTCACCCTCCTGAGTGCTGGGACTACGGGCACAGCCTACTACCCATGGCTAATATTTATTTATTTATTTATTTATTTATTTGGTAGATACAGGGTCTCACTATGTTGCTCAAGCTGATCTCGAACTCCTGGGCTCAAGTGATCCTCCTGTCTTGGCCTCCCAAAGTGCTGGGATTACAGATGTGAGCCACCACACCTGATCTCATTCTTTTTTAGAGACTTCTTGGTGGTCCATTGTATCAGATGGGTCCCTTGTTGATAAACATTGAAATGGCTTCCTGTCTTTTGTAATTACAAACCATTCTGTCACAAAATATGGTGTTTGTAGCACATGAGCCAGTATAGCAGAAGAATAAATTTCTAGAAGTTCAGTGGCTCACACCTGTAATCCCAGCACTAGGGAGGCCAAGGCAGAAGGATGGCTTGAGCCCAGGAGTTGGAAACTAGCTTAGGCACCATAGGGACGCCCTGTCTGTACAAATAATAATAATAAATTAGGCCGGGCAAGGTGGCTCACGCCTGTAATCCCAGCACTTTGGGAGGCCGAGGCGGGTGGATCACTTGAGGTCAGGAGCTCAAGACCAGCCTGGCTAACATGGTGAAACCCCATCTTTACTAAAAATACAAAATTTAGCCAGGCATGGTGGTGGGCACCTATAATCCCAGCTACTCGAGAGGCTGAGGCAGGAGAATAGCTGGAACCTGGAGGCAGAGGTTGCAGTGAGCCAAGATTGCACAACTGCACCCTAGCCTGGGCAACAGCGAGATTCTGTCTCAAATAATAATATAATATAATAATAATAATTCTGTCTCAAATAATAATAATAATAATAAATAAATAAATAAAATTTAACCAGGCATGGTGGTGTGTGCCTGCAGTCCCAGCTACCTGGGAGGCTAAGGTAGGAGGGTCCCTTGAGCACAGGAGTTTGAGGCTGCAGTGGGCCATGTAATGCCATTACACTGCAGCCTGCGTGACAGAGTGGGACCCTGTCTCGAAGAAAAGAATACAGCTTTTTTAGAATTTGTCTAGGAGGTTTTCCGGTTTTCACCAGAACCAACCCTTGCCTCCAAATGTTTGATAGATACTCTAAAATTCCTCTCTAGTAAGGCTGTACCAATCAACACCTCATCTCAGCGGTGCCTTGATGCTCCTGTTTCCCCAAGGACTGCCAATGCTGTATTAGGAGTTTACTTTATATACTGAACTAATTGGTGTAAAAGATATTCCTGTGCAAGTGAGGCTGAGCTTTCTTCCTCACGCTTATGAGCTATTTGTTGATGCTCTTCTGTGAACCTATAGACGAGCATTTGACTGGGCCTCCTCACCTTTAATGCTGCAGATGTTTAACTTGGGGAGATTCTAGTATCTGACACTTGAACTACATAAACAGGTCTCACTGTTACAATAATTGTCCCCATGCTTGATGGTTTTTTTTTTTTCTCTTTTTCTTTCTTTTTTTTTTGAGACACAGTCTCACTCTGTTGCCAGGCTGGAATGCAGTGGCGTGATCTCGGCTCACTGCAACCTCCACCTCCTGGGTTCAAGCAATTCTCCTGCCTCAGCCTCCCGAGTATCTGGGTGCCTGCCACCACACCCAGCTAATTTTTTTGTATTTTTAGGAGAGATGGAGTTTCACCATGTTGGCCAGGCTGGTCTCGAACTCCTGACCTCAGGCGATCCACCCACCTCAACCTCCCAAAGTGCAGGGATTATAGGTATGAGCCACTGTGCCCAGCCTATTTGTTACCTTTTTAACTTTTTTTTTTTTTTTTAGACAGAGTCTCACTCTGTCACCCAGGCTGGAGTGCAGTGGCACCATCTTGGCCCACTGCAACCTCCACCTCCCTGATTCAAGTGATTCTCCTGCCTCAGCCTCCCAAGTGGCTGGGACTACATGCCCTGGTAACTTTTGTATTTTAAATAGAGACAGGTTTTCACCATGTTGGCCAGGCTGGTCTCAAACTCCTGACCTCAAGTGATCCAGCTACCTCTGCCTCCCAAAGTGCTGGGATTACAGGCATGAGCCACCAGGCCCGGCCAACCATTTTTAAGTGTACAGTTCAGTGGCGTTAAGTACGTTCACACTGCTGTTACAACCGTCACCACCCTCCACCCGCAGGACTTTTCCATTTTGAAGAACTGAAATTGTGTTCATTAAACAGTGATTCCTCATTTCCTCCTCCCCCAGGCCCTGGCAACTACCTTTCTACTTTCTCTCTGTATGAATTAGACTATTTTAGGTACCTGCTATGAATGAAATCACACAATGTTTTTCTGGCTGGCTTATTTTACTCAGCATCATGTCTTCAATGTCTTATAGCATGTGTCAGAATTCCCTTCCTTTTAAGGCTGACTAGTGCCGCATTGTATGGACACAGCACATTCTATGTATCCACTCAGCCATTGATGGATGCTTGGGTCACTCCCACCTTTTGGCTATTATTTTTTGTTTGTTTTTGAGATGGAATTTGTGACCTCCACCTCCCGGGTTTAAGCAATTCTCCTGCCTCAGCCTCCCGAGTAGCTGGAACTACAGGTGTGTGCCACCACACCTGGCTAATTTTTGTATTTTTAGTAGAGATGAGGTTTCACCATGTGGGCCAGGCTGGTCTCAAACTCCTGACCTCAAGTGATCTGCCCACTTTGGCCTCCCAACGTGCTGGGATTACAGGCGTGAGCCACTGCGTCCAGCCTTGGCTATTGTTAATGATGCTGCTATGTTTATTTTTATTAGTTATTTATTATTTATTTTGTTATGATTTACTATTTTATTTTCAGTTTCTCTTATTTCCTTTTTTTTTCTTCTTTTTTCTTTTTTTTGAGACAGAGTCTCCCTCTGTCACCCATGCTGGAATGCAGTGGCCCAATCTCAGTCCACTGCAACCTCCAACTCCCAGGTTCAAGCCATTCTCGTGCCTCAGCCTCCCAAGTAGCTGGGATTACAGGCACCCACCAGCACGCCAGGCTAATTTTTGTATTTTTAGTAGAGATGTGTTTTCACCATGTTGACCAGGATGATCTTGATCTCTTCACCTCATGATCCACCCGCCTCGGCCTCCCAAAGTGCTGGGGTTACAGACATGAGCCACCGCGCCCAACCGTAGTTTCTTTTATTTTCTATTTGCAAAAGTAATATGTTTTTAACAAATTAAAACATAGCATTACATAAATTCATGGAAATTGCAGGTCTCCATTCTTATATCCATGAAGATAATAGCCGGCGTCAACAGTTTGGTTTCTTTTCTTTTAGGATTCTTATTTAGGTATATGCTGACATAATTTTTTAAGTGGGGTTATGTGCTTTACATGCTTAAATGCTTTATTTGGACCCAATTTCAAATTTCCAGAAAATATGAAAGACAATGAAAAGAATTCTCAGCCAGGTGCGGTGGCTCACGCCTGCAATCCCAGTGCTTTGGGAGGCCAGGGCAGGTGGATCACCTGAGATTGTGAGTTCCAGACCAGCCTGACCAACATGGAGAAACCCCGCCTCTACTAAAAATACAAAATTAGGCAGTCGTGGTGGTGCATGCCTGTAATCCCAGCTACTCGGGAGGCTGAGGCAGGATAATTGCTTGAACCCGAGAGGTGGAGGTTGCGATGAGCTGAGATCACGCCATTGCACTCAAACTTGGGCAACAAGAGTGAAACTCAGTCTCAAAAAAAAAAAAAGAAAAAAGAAAAGAAGAAAAGAATTCTTATACTTTTCATATACTTTTACCACATCTGCTTTCTGTTTCTGTCTCTGCTTCTGTCTTTTCCGTCTCTCTTTCTGAACTCTGAATTCTTCAACAGTAAGTTGCAGACATGATGTTCCTTTACCTCTAAAAACTTTAGGGCATATTTCCTAAAAACAAGGACATCCTCTTATATAACCTTAGTATGATGATCAAAATCAGGAATGCAATACTGGTACTTGGTCTGCAGATTTCACTTGGGTATCACTGGTTGTCTTAATAGTGTGCTTTCTAAGCTGGGGACAGTGGCACATTTCTGTAGTCTCAGCCACTCAGAAGGCTGAGGTGGGAGAATCACTTGAGGCCAGGAGTTTGAGACCAGTCTGGACCACACAGCAAGACACCATCTCTTTGAAAAAAAAAAAAAAAAAAAAAAAAGCACACTTTCTACCAAAATAAAATGTCATATTTTCTCAGATAATAATAAAAACTGAGATGGCTTCCTGTCTTCTGTAATAAATTGTCATGTCTCTTTAGCCTTATTTAAGCTGGAACACTTATACAGACTTTTTGACTTTTTTTTTTTTTTTTTTTTTTTTTTTTTAGGGGGTATCTTGCTCTGTTACCCAGGCTGGAGTGCGGTGGCGCGATCTCGGCTCACTGCAACCTCTGCCTCCCAGGCTCAAACAATTTTCCTGTCTCAGCCTCAAAGCTTTCCAGCCTAAACCTGGAAGAGTTTAGGGTTTAGAGTAGCTGGGATTACAGGCATACACTACCATGCCCGGCTAATTTTTGTATTTTTAATAGAGACGGGGTTTAGCCATGTTGGCCTGGGTGGTCTCGAACTCCTGACCTCGTGATCCACTTGCCTTGGCCTCCCAAAGTGCTGGGATTACAGGCGTGAGCCACTGCACCCAGCCTTTTTGACCTTGATGGCTCTGAGTTTTTTAAGTGTTTAGATCAGTTGTTTTGTAAAATGCTCCTTAATTTGAACTCGTGCTGCTTCCTCATGGCTAGATGAGGTTATGCAGTTTTGGCAAAACACTGCAGAATTGATGTTGTTTTCTTCAATGCATTGCAGGAGGCACACAGCATTGGTCTTTTCCATGTGTATGATGTTAACTTTGGTCACTTGACTAAGGCAGTATCTGCTTAAATTTTTTTTTTTAAACAAGGTAAAAGATACATACAGTGAAATGTACACATCTTAAGTGAACAGGCTAGAGAGTTTTGACAAATAAGTATCATCCATCCATCAGTGTAACCAACATCCCAATCGAGTTCTTTATATATTGTTTACAGTGCTTTTTTAATTAAAAATATGGTTTGTCCATCTTTTATGGGTTAATATAAATTTTTTTCCTGGCATTTTACATAAAGCTGCCAGAGTTTACTTTAGACAAACATGGGAGAGCTAATTTCCATGGGCCTTGGAGTAGTGTAGATTTATGATCAATTTCTGCTTCGACACTAGCTTACTGTGTAGGGTGACCTTTAGCTCTCTAAGTCTCAATTTTTTTCATCTCTAAAATGGGAATGTCACTTAGCTCAAAACTTTTTCTCAAGAATGGAGTCTTCTGGCTGGACATGGTGGCTCACGCCTGTAATCCCAGCACTTTGGGAGGCCGAGGTGTGTGGATTGCCTGAGGTCAGGAGTTCGAGACCAGCCTGGCCAACATGGTGACACCCTGTCTCTACTAAAAATACAAAAAATTAGCTGAGCGTGGTGGCAGACACCTGTAATCCCAGCCACCAGGGAAGCTGAGGCAGGAGAATCATTTGAACCCGGGAGATGGAGGTTGCAGTGAGCCGAGATCACACCATTGTACTCCAGCCTGGACGACAAGAGTGAAACTCTGTCTCAAAAAAAAAAAAAAAAAAAAAAGAATGGAGTCTTCAAAACACCTAAAAAATTATATATATCAACAAATAAAATTTTTAAAAAGAGGCTGGGTGTGGTGGCTCATGCCTGTAATCTTAGCACTTTGGGAAGCCGAGGCGGGAGAATCACTTGAGGCCAGGAGTTCAAGACCAGCCTGGGCAACATGGCAAGACCCTGGCCCTACCAGAAAAAATTTTGTTTTAAATGAACTAGCCAGTAAAAAACTGGCAAAATATATGAACATGCTATCCACAGAAGAAGAAAATAGCCTTTTATAGAGTCAAACATGAGAAAAGATGTCCAGCCTCACTGATGATCAAAGAAATGCAAATCAAAGCAACAATGAGATATAATTTTTCAGATATCAGATTGGCAGAGATTAAAAAGATTCATAATACCTATGTTGGCAAGGGTTTAGGGAAGCAGGCAGTCTCATACGCTGGGGTGTGAGTGTACACTGACTTTGTACATGTGTAGGGTAGTTTAGTCTTGCTTGTTAAAATTGTAAATGTTCATATTGTTAATTCCAGAAGTTGCATTCTTAGCAACTTATTTTTTCCTTTTTAAATGCATTTTTCTTTTTAGAAATGTATTTATTTTTTAACAAAGTTCAGCTTTCTCATCCAGGTAACTTATTTTTTATATATACCTGCACAAGTGAGCAAAATGTGTGTATTATTGTGATACCATATCAAAGTGGCAACAACTCAAATGTCCAATAGTAGAGAATTTGTTATGACACAGCTATGAAATGAAATACAGTACAGTAAGTGAAAGGAATGAGGAACCAGTCTTCTCCCATGAAAAGGTGTTCACCACAAACTGTAGAGTGAAAAAAGTACATTTAACACAGTATCTAGACTCTTAGTTCCCTTTCAATGAGAAAAATTTTCCGATTCAGTAATACTGCAATTCACTGATGACCATCACTAGTGATCACAGGTAAGTCAGGGCTGTTTGTGTTATGTGGAACCAGGGCTTTTTCTAGCAGTAGAACTTCATCAGACCATGTTATTCTGAGACGTTTCTGGTGTCTTGTATATGCCTAAGGGCCACACTTCTATGTAGTTAAAGACTTCACAGAAGGGCACGTGTGATGGCTCATGCCTGTAATCTCAGCACTTTGGGAGGCCGAGGCAGGTGGATTGCTTGAGCTCAGGGGTTTGAGACCAGACTGGGCAACATGGTGAAATCCCGTCTCTACCAAAAATACAAAAATTAGTGGGGCATGGTGACGGGTGCCTGTAGTCCAGCTACTGAGGAGGCTGAGGCAGAAGGATCACTTGAAGCTGGAAGGTGGAGGTTGCAGTGAGCTGAGATAGCACCACTGCACTCCAGCCTGGGCGACAGGGTAAGACCCTGTCTCAAAAACAAAAAGCAAACAAAACAAAACAAACAAAAACTTCACAGAGGCTAGGACAAGGAGCACTAAAGAGTCATCAGCAAAATGATGAGTGAGTTCTCTTTTTAGGTCTGTTAGGACAGAGACAAGTAGGGGTGCCAGAATTCATTGATTCATTCAGCAGACATTGCTGAGCAGCTGCTGTGAGTCAGGCACTGTGGTAGTTGCTGGATTTATGTAAACAAATAACTACTCAAAATATTATAGGGGATGTGGTGATAGGAGACAGCAACTCCCACAGGTCGCTGTAAGGATAAAAGAGGAACAGTTGGCAGCATTAAAATAGGAGCTCCGAAAGAGCGGGGACTTTGTTTTGTCCATGACATTTTAGAACAGTGCTTGGCGCATAGTAGTTGTTTGATGTATGAAATTTGCTAAACAAATGAACCAATGAATTTATGGAGTCGGGGTCCCAACAGATGACAGAAGATGCACTTGCAAATTATGCCAGGGATAATTTGAGGAGGGGCTCCTTATAGGGAGACAGAGTTATATGTGGGCTATAGGAGAATCACAGGAACCATGCAGGAACCCAGGCTGGTGGAGAGACATTGTCACAACCCCTAGGCTGGCAGGGATGAGAGGATTGAGGTCACTGGAACTGGGAGGGAGCCAGACTCTCCCTCCCTCTGATCTCCTGCCAGATCTACCCAGGAGTCATGGGGCAGAGAACCCAAAACAGTCCACCCAGGTTGCCTAGAGCATATCTCAACGTGTCTCTTGCAGACTCTGATACCTTACAATGGTATCAGGCACCAAACTCCATGAAGAATCCTGTGAGATAAGGAGTGTCATCCCCATTTTACAGCTGAAAACTGTAAAAATGTGAAAACATTTTACAGACGAAACTGAGATTAGTTAGGTAACTTACCCGAGGTTATAATTAGTAAGAGGCTATTAACTACTGTTCTAAGAAATGCCATCATACTGGTGGAGATTTAATCCCAGGATGGGCCACAATGACGGTAAAGATAGCAGTGTGGCCTGGTGGCCGAGAGCCTCACTTTTGGAGTCCACATAACGACTGGATGGTTGGAAGGGATGGGGCACATTACTTCTCTGGGCCTCAGTTTCTCCATCTGTAAAATGAGATGATACCCAACTTTTGGGAATTTTTGCGAGGATTAAATGAGGCAACGATTATAGAATGTTTGATGCTTGATCGACTCCACTAAATAATAGGTGATATCAAAAGAAGACCTTAACTCTGTCTGGCTGGGCGCAGTGACTCATGCCTGTAATCTCAGTACTTTGGGAGGCTGAGGCCTGAGGATCACTTTAGCCCCAGAGTTCAAGACCAGCTTGGGCAATATAGTAAGACCTTGTCTTTACAAAAATATTTAAAAATGAGGTGGAAGATCACTTGAGTCTGGGAGGTCAAGGCTGCAATGAGCCGTGATCATACCACTGTATTCCCATCCTACCTGGGTGACAGAGCGACATCCTGCCTCAAAAAAAAAAAAAAAAAAAAAAAAACTTACATAAACCATGCAAGTGTTAAGCCTTTGGAAACATGCCAGAATACGAAATGTGTTCCCTCTTGGGTGGGGGAGTATGGTTGTTCAATTTTTGTTAACTACTTTATACTTGTATTTTTCCATTTTTCACCATAAACACATGACTCTGGGAGTCAGAAAAGCAAGGTGCTACCTCTCCCTCCCTCCTTTGCTTTTATCAGGGCGTCCTGTGTCCCTGCCTCTGTTTTCTGTGTTGGGCCCTAGGCCTCTGGGCTCCGGTCCGAGTGGCCGGGGTGGCCGGCGTCTGCAGCAGTGGAAGACCTTGTACTCCATGTAGGATTCAGTGACTTGAGTCTTCCTGCAAACACCACCTCTCTCCTGAGGGCGGGGAGAATGTGGAGACAGAGCCTGAGGCAACGATTCGGATCATCATAACTTTCAGACTTTGATCCTAGTTTGACTTGTTTTCCAACTGGGGTTCTAATGGCTCAGCCTTCTGGAGCAGACTCCTTGCTACGAGATGATTGGTTATGTCAATGTTCATAATAATCCTGTAGAATGAGTATCATCCACATTTTATAGGTAATAGAACCGAGGCTCAAAGTAATTACATCAATTCAGCTAAAATCGACAGGGTGCGATGACTCCCACCTGTAATCCCAGCACTTTGGAAGGCCAAGGCAGGTGGATCACTTGAGGTCAGGAGTTCGAGACTAGCCTGGCCAACATGGCAAAACCCCGTCTCTACTAAAAATACAAAAATTAGCTGGGTGTGGTGCTGGGCGTGGTGCTGGGCGCCTGTAATCCCAGCTACTTGGGAGGCTGAGGAAGGAGAATCACTTGAACCTGAGAGGCGGAGGTTGCAGTGAGTCAAGATTGCACCACTACACTCCAGCCTGGGTGACAGAGCAAGACTCTGTCTCCAAAAAAAAAAAAAAAAAAAAAGAAAAATTGAAAATTGGCCAAAATCCTATATTTGGTAATTGGCAGAGTTGTGGCCGATTTGAGCCCTTTTGCCTTCAAATGCTATACTTTCTAAAGCCTTCAGTGTGTTTTTCAGAGACAAAAAGTTTTAATGTTCTAATTATCAAAGCAATATCTGATTATAATTGGAAAATATGTAAAGTAGGAAAAACACTTTCACGTCGTCATAGCCAGTGCCCATACTGCCTGTAGGAGTTTGTATCTTGGTATTTTTCCAACATTATAATACACGCCTTGTTCCACAGTATTAGGAATTCTTTGAAGCTTTATATTCAACGGCTCCCTAATAATCCCTCAGCTGGATATACCATCATTTACTTAAACAATTCCTTATTGTCGGACCTTCCAGCTCTCTCCAATTCTTTACTGTCAGCAGCCTGCTGCGAAGAACATTGTTTTATTCAGAAAGCTTTTTCTGTTTGTCCTATTTCCTTAAGATAGCTTCCCAGAAGTGGAATTACTGGTTCAAAGGCTATTAGCATTTTTTTTTTTTTTTTTTTTTTTTTTGAGATGGGGTCTCACACTGTCACCCAGGCTGGAGTGCAGTGGTGCGATCTCGGCTCACTGCAACCTCCACCTCCCGGGTTCAAGTGATTCTCCTGCCTCGGCCTCCCAAGTAGCTGGGACTACAGGCACCCACCACCATGCCTGGCTAATTTTTGTATTTTTAGTAGAGACGGGGTTTCACCATGTTGGCCAGGATGGTCTCGATCTCTTGACCTAGTGATCTGCTTGCCTCGGCCTCCCAAAGTGCTGGGATGGGATTACAGGTGTGACCCACTGTGCCCGGCCGCTATTGGCATTTTAACCCTCTTCATACATCTTGCCAAATTATTCCCCCAAAGGGTGTCACCAGCTACTTTTCCTGCCAGCAGCATGTGACAGTATTTTGAGGACAGCTTCCTACTCTAACCGGCTTTTTCTTCTCTCTCCAAAGCCTCATAAGGAGAATGGCTCAGAGCGTGGTGGAAGTCATGGAGGACTCAAAGGGGAAGGTCCAGGAGCACCTCCTGGCAAACGGAGGTAGGTAGGGCGGCCCTCTGATGTGGAGCACAGTCTCCCCACTCCATCTAGACCAGAGTCGCCCTCGCTGTGGCCACACAGCAATCACTAAGGTGGCCCAGGCCTCAGTGGACACTCTGGATTGACACATTGGGCAGAGGCTCTGCACTCACTTTTATTTATTTATATTATTATTATTTTGAGACAGAGTCTCCCTCTGTTGCCCAGGCTGGAGTGTGGTGCAATGTTGGCTCACTGCAACCTCCGCCTGTCTCAGCCTCCTGAGTAGCTGGGACTACAGGCACCCACCACCACACCTGGCTAATTTTTGTGTTTTTAGTAGAGATGGAGTTTCACCATGTTGGCCAGGCTGGCCTCAAGCTCCCAACCTCAAGTGATCTGCCCACCTCAGCCTCCCGAAGTACTGTGATTACAGGCGTGAGCTACCATGCCTGGCCAATTTTTATTATGATTATTTTCTTCGCTTTTCTTTTTTTTTTTTTTGAGACGGAGTCTTGCTCGTCACCCAGGATGGAATGCAGTGGCGCCATCTCGGCTCACTGCAAGCTCCACCTTCCGGGTTCACACCGTTCTCTGGCCTCAGCCTCCTGAGTAGCTGGGACTACAGGCGCCTGCCACCATGCCCGGCTAATTTTTTTGTGTGTGTTTTTAGTAGAGATGGGGTTTCACCATATTAGCCAGGATGGTCTCAATCTCTTGACCTTGTGATCTGCCCGCCTCGGCCTCCCAAAGTGCTGGGATTACAGGCGTGAGCCACCGCGCCCGGCCTATTATGATTATTTTCTGAGACGTGGTCTTGCCCAGGCTGGAGTGCAGTGGTGTGATCATAGCTCACTGCAGCCTCAACCTCTCAGGCTCAAGGGGTCCTCCCACCTCAGCCTCTCGCTCACCAACACACCTGGCTAATATATATATATATATATATATATTTATTTATTTATTTTGAGACGGAGTTTTGCTCTTGTTGCCCAGGCTGGAGTGCAATGGCACGATCTCAGCTCACTGCAACCTCTGCCTCCCAGGTTCAAGCGATTCTCCCGCGTTCAAGCGATTCTCCCGCCTCAGCCTCCCGAGTAACTGGGATTACAGGCATATGCCACCATGTCCAGCTAGTTTTGTATTTTTAGTAGAGACGGGGTTTCTCCATGTTGGTCAGGCTGGTCTCGAACTCCCGACCTCAGGTGATCCACCCACCCCGGTCTCCCAAAGTGCTGGGATGACAGGCGTGAGCTACCATGCCTGGCCACGCCTGGCTAATATTTTTTATTTTTTGTAGAGATGGGGTCTCGCAATGTTGCCCAGGCTGGTCTTAAACTCCTGGGCTCAAGCGATCCTCCTGCCTTGGCCTCCCAAAGTGCTGGGATTCCAGGTGTGAGCCACTGTTCCTGGCTGATGCACTGCTTTTAGCACATCAGCACTGCTAGATTTGGAAGTTGTTCCCCTTCATAAGTTCACAGCTCTGCAGTTCCGCCTCTACTCTAACCAGCTGGTGAACTCCTCAGAGTGCTGCAGATAAAGCCCAGCTCCTACTGTTTGCCCCTCCACCCTCTCCAGAGCCACCACTCTCCCCACCTGGGCAATTCTGCCTCCTCGCCTCACCCTCACCGATTTATCCCTTTGCCCAAATCAGGTATGAAAAATGCCTTCCTGTGCTGAGGAAGGCCTCCAGCCAGTCTTTAATTGCTGTCCAGTAAAAAGAACAGAGGCTGTGCCCTGAAGGCTCCCTGCAGTGTAGTCACGTTGGGAATGTCTGCCTCCTTCGTGCTAATAGGACGAACCTTTAGATTCCAATGATGTTTTGGCCCATTAACTGTGTGCATACTATTTCAGTGCATTTAAAGTGTGCAAGGCAAAACCTTTGAGACTTTGGAAACTTTAGAATTAAATGTTTAATTATCTCCAGAGATAAACTTACATGATTCTATGCATATATATTGAAAATGAGAGTAGAGATAATACTGGGCCAGTGTGGTGGCTCACGCCTGTAATCCCATCACTTTGGGAGGCCAAGGCGGGCAGATCACCTGAGGTCAGGAGTTCAAAACCAGCCCAGCCAACATGGTGTAACCCCATCTCTACTAAAAATACAGAAAAAATTAGCTGGGCATAGTGGTGCACACCTGTAATCCCAGCTACTTGGGAGACTGGGGAGGAGAATTGCTTGAACCCAAGAGGCAGAGGTTGCTGTGAGCAGAGATCGCACCATTGCATTCCAGCCTGGGTGACAGAGTGAGACTCTGTCTCAAAACAAACAAACAAAAAACAACAATAGATAATACTGTATTTTTACTGTACCTTTTCCATGTTAAGAAATATTTAGATATATTGCCGGGCGCAGTGGCTCACGCCTGTAATCCCAGCACTTTGGGAGGCTGAGGCGGATGGATCACGAAGTCAGGAGTTCGAGACCAGCCTGGCCAACATGGTGAAACCCCGACTCTACTAAAAATACAAAAATTAGCTGGGTGTGGTGGCTCACGCCTGTAATCCCAGCACTTTGGGAGGCTGAGGCGGATGGATCACGAAGTCAGGAGTTCGAGACCAGCCTGGCCAACATGGTGAAACCCCGACTCTACTAAAAATACAAAAATTAGCTGGGTGTGGTGGCTGGCGCCTGTAATCCCAGCTTCTCGGGAGGCTGAGGCAGAAGAATTGCTTGAACCTGGGAGGCGGAGGTTGCAGTGAGCCGAGATCGCACCATTGCACTCCAGCCTAGGAGACAAGAGTGAAATTCTGTCTCAAAAAAAAAAAGAAAAAAAAAAAGAAATATTTAGATATACAAATACTTACCATGTGTTACAGTTGCAGTAGCCTAGGTGTGTAGTAGGCGATACTACCTAGGTTTTTCTAAGTGCCCTCTGTGATGTTCACACAATGACAAAAATCTCCCAATGACACATTTCTCAGAATGTTTCCCTGTCATGAAGCAATGCATGACTGTTTACACTATATGTTTATAATAAGATTTATATCATTTGTTATAAATATAACATATTCATACTTTTCCCTCTTGAAAACATGAGGAGACTTTTTTTTTTTTTGAGACAGTCTCACTCTGTTACCCAGGCTGGAGTGCAGTGGCGCGATCTCAGCTCACTGCAACCTCTGCCTACCGGGTTCAAGCAGGTCTCCTGCCTCGCCCTCCAGAGTAGCTGGGATTACAGGCACCTGCCACCGCACATGGCTAATTTTTGTATTTTTAGTACAGACCGGGTTTCTCCATGTTGGCCGGGCTGGTCTTGAACTCTTGACCTCAGGTGATCCGCCAGCCTCGGCCTCCCAAAGTGCTAGGATTATAGGCGTGCGCCACCGCGCCCGGCCAGAGGAGACTTTATTTGGCTGTTTAAATTGACAAATTGAAATGTTCCTACCCCACCTGTGATCTTGGCTTTGTGTGTCTATGTGGCTTAATAACTCCACCTTATTATATTGCAGGCTTGAAAGAAAAAATGAAATGTTTAAAGAGTAGGTTATGAATTGTTTGCTGTGTCTGTGCTCGGCGTGATGCCCGCATGTCCCAGGAAGGTGGAATCTCGGTCTGGTTGTATTGGTACAGTGATCAAGTTACCACGATTTCTCAAGTAACAGCCTTGTAACTTGGTCACAATATCCATATGACACAGATAACCACCATCTTGTCCCCTCCCCTCTTTGTCCTGTCATCCCTGCGTCTCCTGAGCAGCACTGCATGTCGCCTGGAAGCTGGGAACACTTTGACCTTGTGGAATTCAAGGTGAACTCCTGTCTCTTTCTGCATGTGGTCTGCTTCTTGCTTTGATCCTGACGCGATGTCCCGACTGCCTGCTCTTGAGCCTGTCTGTTTTATGGACACTGGAACCTTAAACTCCAGGCTTCACTTTGTGTGGCCTTGATGGGGTTCAGACATACAAGGAGCCTCCAGGGCAGTCCCGGTGCCCAAACAGGTCTTTGCTTGTGTGAATGTTAGAGGGAGCCGTTTGCTTTGGATTTTCTCCAACCCGCTCAAACTGGTGGAATTAAAAATAGCAAATCATTTTAGGTTGAATAAAAATCTTTAGAGATTGGCATTTATCAAATGCCTTCCCAAATGCAGTCTGTTTGTCACACTGAGATTTTTTGATGATGCTAAGAAAAAATTACCTTGTCAAGTTGACCAAGCAGGTCTGATTTCCCAGAAGGTCACTCCTCGGGCCCAGGACTGCAAGGCTGACTTCAGGTAGAGAACTACTTTTCTCCATAAACAATGGAGGAACTTTAGCTTATATTAAAATAGTGATCAAAGTGCTTATATTTTATGCAAAATTAATGTAACCTTAAGTTAGATGTTATTATTATGCAGTATCCATCCCCAATCCCGATGGTACAAGCAGTGGCCTCTCTTCTCAGGAGAAGAAAATTCAGCTTCGTTTGTTGAACAGGCTTTATGACCTCTGTGCCGCCTGTGAGTCGGGTCTCAACTTCCCAAGACTAGAGCTGGTAAAGCACATTCTGAAGCCTAGAGGCTGTAGGGAGGCTGAGGTGGGAGGATTGCCTGGGGCCGGGAGTTTGAGGCTGTAATGCCCTGTGGTTGTGCCTGTGAATAGCCACCACACTCCAGCCTGGACAACATAGCAAGACCTTGTCTCTTAAAACAAAACAAAACAAAACACAGCATGTGCTATAAACCAGGCCAGAGAGACCTTTTTTTTTTTTTGAGACGGAGTCTCGCTCTGTCGCCCAGGCTGGAGTGCAGTGGCGCGATCTCAGCTCACTGCAACCTCTGCCTCCTGGGTTCAAGCAATTCTCCTGCCTCAGCCTCCCAAGTAGCTGGGACTACAGGTGTGTGCCACCATACCTGGCTAATTTTTGTATTTTTAGTAGAGACGGGGTTTCACCCTGTTGGCCAGGATGGTCTTGATCTCTTGATCTTGTGATCCGCCCGCCTCAGCCTCCCAAAGTGCTGGGATTATAAGCGTGAGCCATCGCACCGGCCGAGAGGCCTTTAAACTTAGTTTGACTTGGGCTTTCCCAATATTACCTGAATGAGGACATCTTTCTCTTCTGCAGGGCACCCATGAGCTAGTGATTGACGGGATGAACCAGAGGCGCGCATTGTTGCATTTGAATCCTGTCTCTTCCAGGGGCATTTAGGGCACCACTGCCCGCAGCCGGTCAGACCTGGTCCAAAAGTCACTTCTGGATTTTCCTTTTCTCACCTGTAAATGGACTGAATGGCTTCACAGGCTCTTGGCTTCATCAGGATGGGTTGTTTCTGCTTGTTCCTTGCCTCTAGCAGAGCTGGGAATGGGAAGGACACAGACAGCTTTGATTGCAGCCAGGGCTGGCAGACACACCTTGCCCGGCCTGGGCCCTGGAATGCCCACGGAAGACAGAAACCCTCGAGGCTTGTCTGGCTTGCTGGGCGATGGGCCGCAGTCTGGTTGGTCACAGTCCCTCATGCTGCTGCCAGCCGGGCAGGCCTCATTTTGGTTCTCGGACAAGACTATCATTGCTCAAGAGTTGCCAGCCTGTGCACAGCATATTTTGATGAGGGGTGAGCCTGCCTGGGTCATGGTCTGACCTCATGGGCCCTCAGCCCAGGTCTGCGTTGCCCCCTCTGAGGCCCAGGCTTTAGTGACTGCAGCCCAGGCAGGGGAGGCAAGGCCTGTGTGTTCCAAGCAGCAGCGGGCAAGCTGTGGTGCTGTGAGTACAGAAGGCCGGAGGGGCTGGGCACGGTGGCTCACGCCTGTAATCCCAGCACTTTGGGTGTCTCAGCCGCATTCTGACAACAAGAGGTCTCAATCTGTCAACTAGAGACATTTAGTCAAAGGAGACTCCTCTATTATCTCACAATATCACTTTGCTCAGAGAGGTCAAGGAGCTTATATCAGGTCACACAGCCAGTAAAAGTTGGAACTGGCATTTAAATGTGGGCCTTACTGGTTTGAAAGCCCTAGTTCCTACCACTGTTTTACTGGCTCCCAAATACCTCTCAGCAATTTTTCATTGGCTTGTGGTGAAATCAGAAAAATAAAGACAAGCAGTATTTTTTTTTGTTTTGTTTTGCTTTTTGAAAAAAAAATATAAATCTTATTTTAAAAAGCAAGATCTGGCTGGTCACGGTGGCTCATGCCTGTAATCCAGCACTTTGGGAGGCCGAGGCGGGCAGATCACCTGAGGTCAGGAGTTCGAGACCAGCCTGGCCAACATGGTGAAATCTTGCCTCTACTAAAAATACAAAAAATGGCCAGGCGTGATGGCATGTGCCTGTAATCCCAGCTACTTGGGAGACCAAGGCAGGGGAATTGCTTGAACCTTGGAGGCCAGAGGTTGCAGTGAGCCAAGATGGTGCCACTGCACTCCAGCCTGGGCGACAGAACGAGATCCATTTCAAAAAAAAAATAGAAGGCCAGAGGGATGGCAGAGGGCCATCCTCAGACAACATTCTTTCCAAAGGCAAGGTGCATGGACAGGAAAGGGCTTGGATACCTGACCCGGGGCAAGGCTTAGTGTACATGGCTGGAGCTGGTGTTTGGGACATGTGAGAGATGAGGAAGAAGTCACAGTCACACACCCAGAGGCTTCTGGAGGCCCCTGCAGGGAGACATAATCTCAGACGTCCCTGAGCATCTGTCAGTAACCAAGCACATGCTCGACATGCGGAGGTGATGCACAGTCTTTGCCTTCTGGAAGCCACAGCCTTGCTGGGGACAGACTCATAGTGCCACATGCGCCATGATGGAAACAAAGACCAAGCTGCAGGAAGCGGGTTCAGTGTTGGAGGAGTTATCGGGCAGGGGTGCTTCAGATGGAAAGGGAGACCTCAGCCCTTTGGTCTGAATGCCATGAAGGCCTTGGACTTGGTGCAAATGGCCAGAGACAAGAGCTTGATCTGAAATGTATCTCTTCCAAGCCACGTAGACAGTGCGAGCCGATACCACAGTCATGGTTGCCAGGAGGAGTCTCAACGTTTGAGCATGTTTATGGAGCACTTGCTCTGTGCAGGGCACTGCAACAGGCTCTGGGAACACAGAGACCAGTGAGTCACAGTCTCTGTCCTCGAGGAGCCTGAGACAGCACAAGGAGTGGAGTTCAGGACAGCAGGGGCAGGGACAGTTGGGCCCCCCTGGAAGGAGTTGGTCTTTGCCTGTCCTACATGTTGAAGGACAGAGGTAGCTGTGAGAGGAGAGTAGGGAGTTGTGGGGACTTGCCTGGAGTGTCAGAGGGGACGGGGTAGGAGGTGGAGTGAAGAGATGGATGGGACAGCACACACCGCCCTGCCATCTCCCATCCTGGGCTGCCGCTTGGTGCCTTGAGGCTGGTTCCCGGCTTGTGGGATGGCTCTGGGCCCATGGTGGGAGGTGAGATTGCCTGTGCCTGTGCAGTGGGGTCCTGGAGGTGAGTTTCGCTGCTGTTCCTGCCACAGGAGGAGTCCCCCCTGTCCTCCTGGTTACCCTCTGACTACTCCCTGCTGTTACTTCCTCCCCAGGCCTGCACCCTTGCTACAAGGTCATTCCCACTGTGTGTGGCAATACCAAAGCCTGTATTAATAACCAAACTAATACCAATGTCTGAGTCAGCCTGGACTGCTGTCACAAAATACCACTGACTGGGCAGCTTAAACCACAGACTAAGATCAGACAACCTGGTTTCTCTTGAAGGCTCTCTGCCTGGCTTGTAGACGGCCACCTTCTTGCTGTGTCATCCCATGGCCTTTCCTTGGTGCCTGCATGAGGACAGGGAGAGCACGGATCCAACTCTCTGCTGTCCTTTCTTATATGGCCTCGGATCCTATTGGATCAGGGCCCCACCCTTAGTGCCTCAGAGGTACTCTTGTCAACAGGCCAGGACTCGCCATGTTAATTCCAACACCAGCATCCTAAGTCTGTAAAACAAATTCTCCCAAGGACTTCATCCAAGTCCCGGTGGTCTAGAAGGTGTCTGAGTATGGTTCCCAGGCAGGTTCCACCTGCAACAAGGCTGTGTCCACTTAGTGGATGTGGCAGGGAAGGAAGCCGTGGCCTTGCCATGGGCCAAGCAGGGCGTTAGGTGCTTCATGCCTTGTCTCACTTTATCCTGGAGCTTCCACAGCTTGCTCTGTGCCAGCGTTTCCTCATCTGTGAAATGGAGATCATCATAGGGTTTTAATAGGGTTGAAGCATAAATTAAATGGAATAATTCATGTGTCTTGCCCCAAGGTCAGCAGCAGTAGGTGCCAGCTGCTTTAATGGTCATTGTCACCATCGTCATCCTGTTATTTTCAGGCCTTTCCTACGTCTCATGTGCTGGCATTTCTTCCCCGGCCCGGTTTCCTCCTCCGAGTCCCATTTCATTCAGGGCTTCTTGGGGACCTGTCCACCCACATGTCAAACTCAAGCTTGTCCCAGGCAGAACTTGCCTCCTCTCCTCCATCCCCATCCCTCCCACCTCCATGGCTGCCCGGCTTAGTGCACTTCCCTCCCTCCACCCAGCCACCAAGCACGAAAGCTGGTGTGGCCAGGCCTGCGTCATTGCCTTGCACCCTATCCAGTCGGGCCTCCCCTGTCCTCCTCTCCCCTCCCAGGGCCCCTCCCACTCCTCTTGGCACCACCCTCTCCCTCCCACGTTCCTGCTGGCTTCTCCCCTGAAGCCTCCTCCACACCAGCCTCAGAGGACTCCCCCAGAGTGCGTGAGTGTCCCCAGCCTGCTCCCCTTGGTCAGCTGGAGTCTTGTTTGGTGACCCCACTGGGTGCCGCTGTTGGGGCTGGAGGAATCTCAGTCCAATTCCCATGCTAGGGGCTGAGTGGGCAGGATCTAGTGTTGTTTTTGGCACATGGTGAAGTGCAGACATGACCCTTGGTGACCGATCCTACCCCTTTCTGTTCAGCGTCCGTCCACACTCCCTCTTCCCTGACTCACAGTGCCCTGAGCACATAGCGCTGCCAGCCCTCCTTGCCTGACACCCAGCGCCCTCCATTACCGGCCATACGGCCACCTTCTCTTCCCCTTAGCCTCCACGTGAATACCATGTCTGTGTCCCAGTGAAGGGACACAATCCTCCCTAGGAGGAGCCGGCGCCAGCTCTTTGTCCTCACTTAGCATTCTAGGCGGTTATCACTGGGCCCCCAGCTCTCTGCGGTGTGTCTGCCTAGGGGTCTCCCTGTGGACCTTGGGCAGGGGGTGGTGTCTAGTGTGTGTCCCCAGCAGTGTGATGGGTGTGGAGTGAGCGTGACAGTCCCCTTTCATGCACCAGGATAGACCGGGAAGTGCAGGTGCACAGGGAGCCTGGTCTGGGACATCGGCCATAGGAAGGGCCCTCTAAGCGGTGCAGGAATTCCAGGGGCCACCGTGGCGCTGCAGCTTCTAGGGAATTTCCCGCTCTCCCATAGACCCGGCGTATTAAAAGAGGTCGGGTCGTGGGGCTGGCCCGGGTAGCTCTCTGTAAGTGTGTGGAGAACTAATCTGAAGAGAGCAGGCAGGGGCCACTCCGCTGTGTCTCAGGTAGGGAAATGGATTCCTTCCTGGCCTAGGGGTTGGGTCAGCTGAGGTTTATTCAGTGTTGCTTCTTTCTGACTTCAATTCTGGGGCTCTCTCCACCCCACACCTGGTTAGAATGAGCCAGAGACATCCTGAAGGCAGTGGGTTTTGGGGAAAGAAAAGAAAAAAAGGAAATGCTTGAAAACACTGGTGTGATCTGTTCACCAGGGACTTTTCTATAAATAGCATATACTGAAAAACGCACCTCCCTGCTGTTTAATATAAACCACAGTCACACAGACCAGTATTTTGCTAATGTGTAAAATGCCTTCTTTGTAATGGACAGTGAAGGTGGAAACTGTCTAGCGCTTGAGCTCACAGCTCCCTGCTCCCACGGGGAGCGTTTGCCTTCCCAGAGCCCTGTGCCTGCCCACCGGCGTTGCCCGTGATGGCTGCCTTCGTGTCCACGTTGATGCTTGGCTTGGGATTCCGAAGTCTTAATCGTGGCTGCAGAGCGCAGGCTCATGTGTTGAAATGTGTTTGTATTCTTCCAGTTGACTTAACATCCTTTGTGACCCACTTTGAATGGGACATGGCCAAATATCCTGCCAAGCAGCCGCTTGTGAGTGTGGTGGACGCAATAGCCAAGGTGAGAAAAGGGACTGCTCTGGGGAACAGCTGACTGGTGGGTCAGGCAGGCAAGAGTCTGGGGTCTGAGCCTGGGTAGGGCCCCCCTGTCAACAGCCTCAGCCTGTCCTGTCTGGGCCTCTGGGTTTCTGAGGTGTGGCTTCCTTCCATGCACTGGGCAGCTTTGGGGTTTTGGGGCAGCCCTGGACAGGGAAAGAGTCAGTCCCCTGGCCTCCCCTCGAGGGCCCAGCACCCATTCACTTGCTGCTCCACTTCTTTTTTCAAAAGTTACTGATGGTGGATGGGCACGGTGGCTCACGCCTGTAATCCCAGCACTTTGGGAGGCCAAGGTGGGTGGATCACGAGGTCAGGAGTTCGAGACCAGTCTGTCCAAAATAGTGAAACCCTGTCTGTACTAAAAAATATAAAAATTAGCCTGGCGTGGTGGTGCGCACCTGTAGGCCCAGCTACTCGGGAGGCTGAGGCAGGAGAACCTCTTGAATCCGGGAGGTGGAGGTTGCAGTGAGCCGAGATCACACCACTGCTCTCCAGCTTGGGCAGCAGAATGAGGTTCCGTCCCCCCACCAAAAAAAAAGTTACTGATGGTGAAGGCAGCTCCCCCATCATCTACTCCTAGGAACCTGACACCTCTAGCCCCCAGGGGATTGTTCACCTGCAAAGCTATTTGGTTTAAGTGGAGAGTTTGGCTTGGGAGCCCTAACCTCTTCAGACACTGCACCAGCTCATTGCTCTCTACTTGTGACAATGGAGAGGCAGTAAGTGTCCCGACAGTCCTCTGTCCTGTTCAGCAATGGCCTCCACTCCACTTGGTAAAATGAACACCCTGTGACTCGAGTCCCAGGGGATGCTATGGGCACCTGGAGCTGGGTGACTTCTCTGTGTCGTCACTGAAGGTGAGGATGACAAGGACCGCGAGACTGAGGCTGATGGTTTCTGATGGCCTGGCCCTCCCTTCTGCCACAAAACACTGAGCCCCTAATGTGTCCCCTCTCCTGCTGGCCCCCATGGCTGTGGGAGAGTCTCGGCTTGGGCCAGGAACAAAGGCGCCCGGTTCTCTACTGTGACTGTGGCCAAGGGTCAGAGTGGAGCTGGGCCTCTGACCTGTCCTCTGGCAGCTCCTGCAGGTCTCCTGGAAAGTAGGGTGGGGCCAGAAAGCTTGGGAATCTGGGTGGGGCACCTTGGGTGCTGTTTACATCAGAGAGGCCCAGGCCCCTGCTGGGACGATCAGGCAGTGATTCTGGAAGGCCCTTCAAGGAGGGGCTGCCCAGAGCACCTGTGCCAGGTGTGCCTTTCAGAGGGCGCTGTGCATGTCCACCAAGGAACTGGAAGCACATGGTGGCTGGTGGGGCTGGCCCTTCCCTGCCTCGCCATGTGCCAGTTTGGGATTCTCTCAGTCCCAGGGATGCCAGACTCAGGGGGGAGGGTCCCCTGGAGCACATGGAGGGAGCAGAGGGGCTGTCGGGAGACCTGGCTTATCCAGTCCAGAGCACCCCAAGAGTGCCTTAGGAAGGAAGGAGGGCGCTGGTTTGGTGGCATTCCAGATGTGCCCGAGACTGTGCTGGGCTCTCTTACTCTCCACCTCGTGCCATGGGGTGGACATCGCTTTCCTGTGAGTGCAGAAGAGGAAGCTGAGGGGTTGAGCGAGCGATCCAGGGCCCACAGCGGTTGGAGTATTATGCTGGGATGGGGATGCAGGTCTTGGGGGCCAGAGCCCGCAGATTGTGCTATGTGCATGGCACCACTTCCCAAGGAAGCACTGGACTGGCCCAACCGCAGGGAAGCTGCTCCTGGCAGCAGCAGGGCCAGAGGCTCCGGGGTGTTGGCTCCCTCAGTCCTTCCTACACCAGGAACACAGTGTGACACCCCCCACCTCAGCCTCGTTCTGCCAACGAGAGGTCTCAATCTATCAACTCGAGACGTTTAGTCAAAGGAGACTCCTCTATTATCTCACAATAATTCTGGGCTACTTTGCTCAGAGAGGTCAAGGAGCTTATGTCAGGTCACACAGCCAGTAAAAGTCAGAACTGGCATTTAAATGTGGGCCTTACTGGTTCAAAAGCCCTAACTCCTACCACTGCTTTACTGGCTCCCAAATACCTCTCAGCAATTTTTCATTGGCTTGTGGTGAAATCAGAAAAATAAAGACAAGCAGTATTTTTTTTTTGCTTTTTTTTTTTTTCCAAAAAATATATAAATCTTATTTTAAAAAGCAAGATCTGTGGATTGTACCCATGTCAGTTTCCTGGTTATGATACTGCACTATGATGGTATAGTGCAGAATAGTATAGTATAGTTGTATAGGACAGTATGGTGTAGTGATAGAGCTGTATAGTGCAAAATAGTAATCATATAGTTGTATGGTTCCATAATGCAGTATACTATACAGTTGTACAGTATACTTCCATCGTGCAGAAGATTTTAATATAGTTGTATAGTTGTATAACATAGCTGCATAGTACAGTATAGTATGTAGTTGTATAGTGCAGAAAAACATTTAGTTTTTATCTTTAAAATCATCACTTTATCTTTAAATCTTTTTTTATTATCATTTTTTATCATTTTATTATTATTATTTTTGAGACAGAGTCTCACTGTGATCTTGGGTCACTGCAGCCTTCACCTCCCTGGTTCAAGCAATTCTCCTGCCTCAGCCTCCCAAGTAGCTGGGATTGTAGGCACATGCCACCATGCCTGGCTAACTTTTTTGTATTTTGAGTAGAGACAGGGTTTCACCATGTTGGCCAGGCTGGTCCCAAACTCCTGAGCTCAGGCAATCCGCACATCTCGGCCTCCCAAAGTGCTAGGATTTCAGGTATGTGCCTGGCCATTTTATTATATATATTTTTTGAGACAGGGTCTCACTCTGTCACCCAAGCTGGAGTACAGTGGCGCGATCTCAGCTCACTGCCTCCTGGGTTCAAGTACTTCTCCTTCCTCAGCCTCCTGAGTAGCTGGGATTACAGGTGTGCACCACCATGCCCAGCCAATCTTTGTATTTTTAGTAGAGACAGGATTTTACCATGTTGGCCAGGCTGGTCTCAAACTCCTGACCTCAGGTGATCCGCCCGCCTCGGCCTCCCAAAGTGCTGGGATTACAGGCATGAGCTACCTTGCCCAGCCTACCATTTTAATATAATCATTTAATTTAATCATTTTATCATTTTATTTAATTACTTTATCTTTAAAATTATTTTATAATTTTATCTTTAGAATAATAAAATCATCCGAGCTGTGATAATCACCTCCATTCCCTTTATTGTCCCAAAAGGTAACCAATGTTTAAAAGTTGGCAATGGATTCTTCCATATATAAAAATGTATATATTTAGACTAAAGCTGTTGGCATTCTATGGAGCACCCATTTTCTTCATCTATTGACTCTCGAGATTCTCCCGTCAGCAGCCGTGTGCTGGTCTGTAGCATTTGTGGATGGCCGTGGTGTAAATGCTCCTGCTGTGGCCGGCTGCCCAAGCTGGTGGGGTGTCACTGCGTGGGGCTGCGAGGAGGGAATGGGAAGGAGCCTGGCACAGTCGGCTCTCAGCACTGGCATTATCCCCGCTGTGGAACAAATGGGGAACCTGAGCCAGTCGGCCAGAAAGCAGGAGGGCGCGGCTTGAGCCCGGGCCTGTCCTGTTTCTGTCCACTGCACCTCCCTGCCCCTGCCAACCCATGCGAGGGAGATCGGCACAGCCGAGCCAGGAGACGTGGGCATTTGAGAGGGCCAGGCCATGTCGGGTACCCGTGGAAGCAAAGATTGGGGGTCAGCCTGAGCTGCCCTCCAGCAGAGCCTGAGAGGGTAGGTGTGGGCGTGGGATGTCCCGACCGTTCAGGATGGGCTTGAAATCAGGAGAGGTTGGGCTCATTGAGTCATCCTAGAAAAGCCATCATGGCTTGGCGCCTGGGTGCCACACGAGGGCTCCCTGGAAGGGCCAAATGCTGGTAAACAGAAGCCATCCCAGCAAATGGGCAGGGCAGTTATTTTTCTTGAACGCACCATGAGCTGTTGTGGCCGTTTCAAAAAGTTCAGCCAACTCCTTCAATGCTCAAGGTCACCTGGAGCTTTTGCTTTCCCAAACAGCAACTGGCGCAGATCGAGATGGACCTGAAGTCCCGAACGGCCGCCTACAACACTCTGAAGACAAACCTGGAGAACCTGGAAAAGAAATCCATGTGTGTATTTGCCAGCCTCCACATCTGGCGAGGGCGGGTCCTGGCGGGGGCTTAGCGTTTGCTTGTCCTGTCACTGGGCCACCTGGGAGTCTGTGCATGTGCATGAGAGTGAGACAGACAGGTGGAGGCACTCTCACCCCTCCAAGA
This sequence comes from Symphalangus syndactylus, assembly GCF_028878055.3. Lineage (NCBI taxonomy): Eukaryota > Metazoa > Chordata > Mammalia > Primates > Hylobatidae > Symphalangus > Symphalangus syndactylus. The sequence continues at coordinate 101,548,962 of NC_072440.2, read as the reverse complement.
GCCGTGTGCTGGGGGAGGAAGAAAGGGCCAGGTGAGGGTGATCACACCCCGTGAATGTGCCCAGGGAAGAGGAGGCAGCCATGCACGCTTCCGTCTCCCAGCTTCTTTAGGGCCCCTGGGTGCCACCCCAGTCTTCCCCTGTGGAGACTGCACAGAGGGCCCCCAGGGGTGATGGGAGGCCAGGACGTCAGCTCACGGCCCTTTGAAAGTGCAGCAGGCTGGTGGGCTCTGTGGCCCAGAGCAGAGCAGCCTCAGGGACTCAGGTGCCTTCTCCACCCACCTGAAGAACTGCCGTGTGGGAGAGGGAGCAGGTTCCGCAGACAGAACAGTCACCAGGATGGTGGAGATGCCACAGAAAAGTGTAAGCTCAGCAACACGGTGGCAGGGACTGTCTTGTGAGGTAGTGAGTGTCCTGTTGTTGGAGGTGTGTAAGAGAAGCCAGGTGGCCAGGCATGGTGGCTCACGCCTGTAATCCCAGCACTTTGGGAGGCTGAGGCGGGCAGATCACATGAGGCCAAGAGTTTGAGACCAGCCTGGCCAACGTGGTGAAACCCCGTCTCTACTAGAAATACAAAAATTAGCTGGGCGTGGTGGCGGGTGCGTGTAATTCCAGCTACTTGGGAAGCTGAGGCACAAGGATCACTTGAACCTGGGAGACAGAGGTTGAGTGAGCTGAGATCGCCATTGCACTCCAGCCTGGGCATAGAGTAAGACTCTGCCTGGAAAAAAAAAAAAAAAAAAAGGCCGGGCGCGGTGGCTCACGCTTGTAATCCCAGCACTTTGGGAGGCCGAGGCGGGCGGATCACGAGGTCAGGAGATCGAGACCACGGTGAAACCCCGTCTCTACTAAAAATACAAAAAATTAGCCGGGCGTGGTGGCGGGCGCCTGTAGTCCCAGCTACTCGGAGAGGCTGAGGCAGGAGAATGGCGTGAACCCGGGAGGCAGAGCTTGCAGTGAGCCGAGATTGCGCCACTGCACTCCAGCCTGGGCGACAGAGCGAGACTCCGTCTCAAAAAAAAAAAAAAAAAAGAAGCCAGGTGAGCCCCTGCTGGAGAGGCTGCCCCTGAGCAGGGTGGGGTGGGGTTGGCATGGAACAGCCCAGTCCCCCCAGACTCTGGATCTGATGCTGTTGGCGGTTCTCCGAGAACCCTGGTCAATTGTAGAGTTTTCAATATGATACCTACACTGGGCCCCTAACTCCAGAGAAGGGAAGTGGTGCAGGGAGCCCCGAGCCAGCTACCCTCCCCCTGATTGGCCCACTACTGTAAGCAAAGAGAATGTTACCTGGGAGGTACCCCCACTTCAGCAATCCACTTCTGAGGGTCACTGGGCCAGCTGTCTTCTTGTGAAGAAAGCAAATGGTACATCAGTGGAAGGAAAATTAAAAACCATAGATGGATTTTAGGCTGGGCATGATGGCTCATGCCTGTAATCCCAGCACTTTGGGAGGCTGAGGCAGGTGGATCACCTGAGGCCAGGAGTTTGAGAACAGCCTGACCAACAGGGAGGAACCTCGTCTCCACTAAAAATACAAAATTAGCCGGGTGTAGTGGTGCACGCCTGTAATCCCAGCTACTCGGGAGGCTGAGGCAGGAGAATCGCTTGAACCCGGGAGGAAGAGGTTGCAGTGAGCCGAGATCAAGCCACTGCACTCCAGCCTGGGCAACAAGAGCGAAACTCCGTCTCAAAAAAAAAAAAAAAAGCCCACTTCAACTGGAAGCCCTTGCTGTTGGATGCCTGGCTTCATGTCAAAAGTCAGTGGGCATGAGCTATGGAGGATGGGACAGAGGCTGGGTGCCGGGGCAGAGAGCCCTAAGTGGGGATGGGTCATCCGTCTGTCCTGGCTTGGAGCCTACAGACCATGGGGCCATCCACTCACACGGCATCACCCTGTGATGGATTTCTTCAGGATTGGTTGGGACTTGAGCAAACATCTGGTCCAGCCTCTTCACTCAACTGGTGAGGTTCCTTCATCCATTGATCATTCATTGATTCGCAGTGACTTTAATGGATTTACTGAGCACATACAGCAAGCATAGGAGGGTGGCGTACAAAGAGGGATGAACGTTTCTAACTCCCTCCTCTGCGCTCTCTTTTCCTCTTTGTACACAAACCAAGTATGCACTGTGCCCTCAGGCCTGATGCTAGACCCTAAAGATATAAAGCAGAGTACAATACAATTTTTGCACTTGCAGAGCTCACAGTTATTCATTCAACAAACGTGTGGAAAGTTGGCTTCGTGTTGGGGATTCAGAGGTGAGCCAGGGAGACAGGTGGGATAGTGTAAGAGTAATGTGTTCAGTGCTAGGACAGGGAGGTTCATGCACGCGGTGCCCAGGGAGAAAGAACCTAAGGGCTTTATCCATGGCCACGCAGCTGCTCAGTGATGTTCAGGCAGGGGACAGCAAAGAAGCCACGCAGGCGCCCTGAGGAGGGTGTTTCCCACTGCCTTTAAAGCTTTGGTCATGGCTCAACGCTGAGAGCGATTTCCCAGGGAAGCACTGTGTGCTGACGTCACGGCCCCTGTGCTGACGTCATGGCCCCTGTGCTGACGCCGCATACAGCCTGGGTAGTTAGATCTTGGCCCATTTGCTGATCTGACAGCCTTGATCCGTGTGCCAATAATACCATACCCTCCACTCAGACTAGGTCCACTGGGCATGTAGAAAGCTATTTCAGGTGAGTGTCCCCTGGCTGCTTGGCTGGGAGTTCTGTAAAGTGACACGGAGCTCTATCGAGGATGACTCACGCATCTCCAAGAGCTGGCTGTTGTGTTGACACTTGAGTAACTTTAGCTGCCTGGCACCCGAGGCCCCCCTCCCGTAGCAGCTGTGGCTGGCACCAGGGCAGGGCAGGTCACTGAGGTGTTGGATTCGGCAGCCCCTTGGGTGACGGGTGATAGCACCTGAGGCCCTGCCAGCCTTCCTGTCCCTAGAGGGGAGGAGGCAGCAGCTTGGCCCCAGCACAGAGCCTGGCCCTGGGGTTGGCGGGGAGCAATCATTGCCGAGAATTGCTGGGTTCTCTTAGGCTCCAGCATCCCTGGCGCCCACCCTTCCTTGAGAACTGCCCCCAGCCCCAGCGCCTGGGTGTGGGTGTGTGTGGGGTCACTGTGTCCCTTTCTGCTCACATCTTTCACACCCTTTGTTCCACCTGCCTTTTAGGGGGAACCTCTTCACCCGGACACTGAGTGATATTGTGAGCAAAGAGGACTTCGTGCTGGATTCTGAATATCTCGTTACACTTCTGGTCATTGTCCCCAAGTGAGTGCTGGGCGAGTGAGTGTCTCGGTCTGTGCTGGGCGATCGAGTGTCTCGGCCTGTGCTGGGCGATCACGAAGGAAACTGGCCCTGCCCAGTGGAGAGGAAGGTGGGCCCATTGGTGACTTGGGTGGTGTGGACGAGGATGCTCCCTGCCCAGCCCCAGTTCTCGGGAAGCAGTCATTCCTTCATGGGGCCCTGCTTGTGGCTGTGTCAGCAGGGACAGTGGTTGGTTGATAGTGGTTGTGGCCACGATAGAAGCAGCCATTTATTGAGCGCTTGCTGTATACCCAATGCGTGGTCGACATTATTTTGTTTCATCCTCACCAAAGGCCTGGGAAGTCTGGTGATTCCCATTGTCCTGAGGCTGGAGAGGTCGGTTAGCTTGTCCAAGGTCACAAGGGGCCTGGATTAGATGGTTATTAGTGAGCCCCAAGTGTATCCATAGCTCTTCACAAAGGTACTTCTGTGGGTACCCTGTGGAGGCTGGGCAGGGGATTCCCTATGGGCACAGCAGGCCCTCAGAGGAGGTTAGGGCTCCCTCTGACCCCATCCCTGCTCACCTTCAGGCCCTCAGGAAAAGGGTTATGCAGCTTCCTAGGCACTCAGGACATCCAAGAGCCTTTTCTGCAAAAAATCACGTTAACGATTCTGTGTTCTTGCAGACCAAACTACTCACAATGGCAAAAAACCTACGAATCTCTCTCAGACATGGTCGTCCCTCGATCAACCAAGTAAGTGAGACCCCAGCTTGGTCCCAGGGCCCCTGGGGTGCATGTGTGGGTGCTTCAGGGCACCCAACCACCAAACATGCCCCGAGGGTGTGAGGCCCCCCAGCCCTCCACACCTGGGCCCTCTCCTGTCCCTTGGCCTGGAATTCTGTCAGGGTTGCACACCTTGTCACATGCCAGAGTGCCTTCCTCTTTCAAAACTTCACTTCCCTGCCCCTGCCCTGGGAAGGCTGCCCTGGCCCCACCTGGCCGAGCAGCCTCTCCACGCCGTTGCCTTTGCTGCATTCTGGCTCTGCGTTCTCGGCTCAGCGTCAATTCTTCTCTGCCAGAGGGGGAAGCCAGCCCTGGCCTGAGCGGCTGCCCAGTGAACGGCCACAGCAGGAGCCGGGAGAGAAAGCAGCCTCAGCGTGTGGCCTGTGGGGGCCAGAGCAGGAGTGGCCAGTGGGCCCTGTCAAAGTGACAGGAGGAGAGCCGGTTACAGACTGTGTCCATCACGGGACACTGCATGGCGGGGGAACCAAGGATGCTGGGCCCTGTGTGTCAGGAGGGATGAAGGGGAAAGGCAGCTGCAGATGAGCAGAGGGTCTGAACTGAATGTGAAATGGGTGTGACTCGGGCACACACAGGTGCACAGGGAATTATGGGGATGGGTCACGGGGAGGAAGGCCACGCTTAGGATGTTAGTGGCTCAGGATGGAGTGAGTGGCACATAGTGGGGTAGGGGCATGTGGGCTTTCACCTGCTGGAACTTTGGTTTTGGGTGGCTGATCCAAAGCTGCATGTTTTCCTTTTTTTGAGACAGATTCTCACTCTGTTGCCCAGGCTGGTGTGCAGTGGCGTGAGCTCAGCTCACTGCAACCTCCGCCTCCCAGGTTCAAGCAACTCTCCTACCTCAGCCTCTCAAGTAGCTGGGATTATAGGTGTGCACCAACACAGCCAGCTAATTTTTGTATTTTTGGTAGAGATGGGGTTTCACCATGTTGGCCAGGCTGGTCTCGAACTCCTGACCTCAGGTGATCCACCTGCCTCAGCCTCCCAAAGTGCTGGGATTACAGGTGTGAGCCACCACACCCAGCTTGGTACTCATTTTCCTCTATACCTTTTTGTATGGCTGAGATGGTTTGTAATTTGAAGAGGTTTTAGAATGCGCATCAGGCAGCCAGCCTGTTCATCTGACTCCCCACACACAGAACTCCCGGTGCAAGGCCTCTGCCCTGGGGCCCCTGCTGGGGGACGGGGCTCTCCCAGGGCTACGAGATGGCAATCGGGATCTAAGTTGAAGGGTGCAAGGAACAGGACAATCACAGCCCGAGGTTACAGGGGAGGCAGGGAAGAGGAGCAAGGCCCTGGAAGCCGGTGTGCTGGCAGGAGCATTCACTGCTCTTAAAGGCCAAGCACCGGGGATCCTTGCCAGGACCTCCCAGACCAGAGCCTCAGGCCCTCCATTGTCACAGGCCACCTGAAAGCCTGCACAGATGACTCTGGAAATACCTGGAGTCTGAGGGCAGCCCCTATGGGCATGGGCTCTGAGAAATAGGAAGGGTGACCCCGCCAGCATGCCAGCGTGCTGTGAGATCGTGTCTGGGCCTGAGGGCTCCCACTTCCAGTCTTCTGGCCAATATGACTCAGAGATGCTTAGACTCCTGGCCCCAAGAATTCCTGAGTTGCTAGAGACAGTGGCCCCAGTGGTCCTGTGTTGAGACATGCTTGGGAGGCTGTGTCCTATTAGGACTTTGTGACATCGGAAGTGAAATGGACCTTGTAAGATAGTTTCCACCACTCTGCTTCACTATCGGGCAGCACATCAGAGCCAGGCACACCCTGTGCCAGCTGCGGTGACGGAGGCCCAGGAGGGCTTGGTCTCTCAGGAATTTGATAAGCAGGAGCTAAAGCCCAGGCCCCTGCACTCCCTGCACCCCGAGCCCCCTGAGGCCTTAGCCTGGAGGGGTGTGGACGGGGCAGGAGGGAAGGGCAGGCAGCCAGGGGTTAGGAAATCTCAGAGAGTGTCCTTGGTTCCCCAGCCCTCAGCTGCTGCCACGGACTGCAGGTGCAGGCCACCAGGCCCTGGGGCCTCTGAGCCCCACTCCCACACAGGGCCTGGCAGTGAATCCAGCCAACAGATGCTTCTCTCCAACAGACTCATTACTGAGGACAAGGAAGGGGGCCTTTTCACCGTGACTCTGTTTCGAAAAGTGATTGAAGATTTCAAAACCAAGGCCAAAGAAAACAAGTAAGGGTGTTCCGGGTTTGGTTCATCTCCCGCTGCGGGGGGCCTCTGCCCCTCTGGAAAGCTTCTGAGGGAAAGCCCATGGTTTGCTTGTTTTAAGGTTCACTGTTCGTGAATTTTACTACGATGAGAAAGAAATTAAAAGAGAAAGGGAGGAGATGGCCAGATTGCTGTCTGATAAGAAGCAACAGTATGTAAGTATGTGATTGAGCAGCCCCTCCCACCCCTACCTGGTGGCCTGGGGATAGAAGAGTCCTCCCAGGTCTCCAGCTCTCCCTCCTCCCTCTCATTGTCCCCAGGCTCCTGGGCTCACACCAGGGAGACCGTCTGTTCTCCTGGGACGCCTAAGCAGGGTCTGGGGGGAGGGGTGATGAGCACAAAAGAGCCCAGGCGGTGGAGCTGGGGGCGGGAGCCGGGGGCCCGCCCGAGCCAGCGCTTTCCACATACGTTCTCACTGGTCCCGAGCGCCGGCCTGCCAGGAAGGGGTTGCTAACTCCACAGTATGGATGAGAAACTGAGGCTCTGAGAGGCAAGCTGGCCAGAGGACCCTGCCAGGCCTTCCTGGGACTGAGCGAGGCACATGGGCTCCAGGCGGGAGCATCTGTGTGCAGGGTGGGCAGTGCTAGGCCTTGGAGATTGCAGCCGTGAGGTTTCCAGGGCGCCACTAGCCCCTGTATTTACCTCCCGTGTCCTTAGCATGGAGAGGGTGCTTAACTGGAGACTTCCGACCACAGCCACTCAGAAACCCTTCATGGAGGAGGACAGCTTAGCTCACCAGGGAGCAAAACTAGATGCTTGCATGTGAAATGTGAGCAGGAGAGCTTTGGGAATGTCACTCCACCGCTCCGGGAAGTGAGCACCTCCCATACTCAGGTCCTCCTGCTGCAGTGCTGGGCTAGGCCGGGCAACTTGGAAGGAGCCTGTCTGGGTGGAATGTTTTTGGGCCCCTTCTTCCTCGTGCCCACCAGGGAAGGTTCCGTGGAGCACCTTCCAGTCCAGCCTCTAGTGACGGGGCGGGAGGAATGAGTAGAAAGTTCTTGAGGCCTTTGGGGGAAAGTCGCTGTGTGAACACAGCACTGTGAGGACCTCCGTGGGGAGGAGCGCCGTGGCCACGGGCAGGCTGGGAGTGCTCCCAGTGTCCGTGCTGCCAAGTGTGTGCTCCGGGCTCCTGGGGACCTGGCCGTCTGTCAGCGACCTTTTCGCAGGGACTGGGGATGAGCAGCCACCCCGTCACAAGCAAGCCCAGCCATGGAGCCCCCATAGTGGGGTTCTCGGAGCCCCTCTGCTGGTCTGGTCTGTTTCCCTTTAGGAAGGAAACAACAGCTGATAATATAAAAGTTTATATAGGGATTTTTCACCCTCCTCCCCTGAAATAGAAGCACAGGGCGCTCACACGTGTGTGTGTGTGCGCATGAATGGTGTGTATGTGGACATAGCAAGTGAGACACGCCTCAGAGCCAGACGCTGCTGGGCTCTGGCTGAGCCTGCGGGGAGGGCGTCCCCTCCTGAGGATGAGGAGCCGAGCTGGAGCTGGGGACCCCCGGCCCTTTGGATGCTCCAGTCCTCAGAGCAGGGCTCACAGACCCAGACACCAGGCAGGAAAGACTTTCCCCCGTGAAAGCTGAGCTCCAAAGTGTTTTCTTCCTTAGCCTCAGCTCACCTGAAACCCTCGTTACCTGGGCACGCCCCGGCTGTTCTCTTTAGCCAGGCTTTTTCCCAGCTTGATTCAGTCCTGGTCCCAACCCCCTGCACCGTATCTCTGGACGGGGCTAGACCATGGCAGCCTCCACACCAGGGAGGCCCTGCTGGGGGACAGGTGGCAAAGCAGGGCCTTTGGCACCCACCTGGGCACTGGCCCAGGCCTGCCAGACCCCCGGGGAACAGGGTGACACACAGGAGCCTGCTGCCTGCCACGTGGGGCTCAGGTTGCCAGCTGGCGTATTTTACATGGCGTAGCCTTTGCCCACACTGCCCTGGGGGCCCTGCCACGGTCTCTCTGTGGGCGGGAGGTGGAGGCAGTCTCAGCTTGGGTCAGTCCCACTGGCCTCCTGAGAATCTGGCCCCCTCTGACCTATCTAGAAGTGCATGACCAAACAAACGTCTTATATCCTTTTTGTCACTCATCAACCAGAGGGACAGACCAGGCCCTGGGGTTTGAGTGTACTTTGAGAGCAGAGTGGGATGTCCCTGTGTTTCCCACCTGTTGGCAGAGACAGAATGGGAAAGGGTGAGTGTCCTAACCGCATGCCCAACTCATCTTCTGCACTCTGCACGCCGAGGTGCCCCCCAAATGCCAGGAAGGCATCTGTGGCTGGGCACGGTGGAGCCACCTTGACAGAGCGCAGAGAGCTGTTTCCACTAATGCCTCCCGGTGCCGTCCTGGTCGGCCTGCGATGGGGGTCCTGGCCAAGCCCAAGCAAGGGGAGGGGGCTCAGGACTGACTCCTCTGCCAGAGATCGACTCTGTGCTTGGAATGTGCAACCCAAAGACCTTAACACTGCCCTTCTCTCTGCCTTCACCACTCCAGGAGCCCGGTGGGCACCTACCACATCTCTAGTCTAGCCAGCACGCGAGTCCCGAGGGTGGGCCTGAATTCCTGAGCTTGCTCTCGCGTGCCTTTCAGGCGATGAGAATGATTTATTTGTTTGTGATGCATGTTTGCTGAAAGATTAATAAATCATTTCTGTGCCTTTAGCAAACTTCCTGTGTTGCTCTTAAAAAGGGATCATCCACCTTCCCGGACCACAAGGTTAAGGTAACCCCGCTAGGTAACCCTGATAGGCCCGCTGCGGGGCAGACCGACAGAGAGAGAGAGAGTGAGGGCGAGGGTGAGGTAAGCAATGCCCCGGGAACGCCGGGGTCCCTGGCTCGCATCTCCTCGCCAGCTCAGGCGCCTTCTGGGAAAATGAATCCTTGCATTTTTCTGTTCTCTAATATGGCTTTTGAGGTCTTAAATTTGAGGAGCTGGAATCATGCCTTCCTCCTAATCTGCAGGGCCTCTTTGGAGCTGCCCCCGCCAGCAGTGAAGGGTGCTTGTCGGCCAGGGCACCTCTCCCCGGGCGCCTGGCTGGAGGTGGCTGGAGCTGGGATGGGCAGGGCCCTGGCTGGGGTGGTGGTTGGCAGCTCAGCTCTCCTCCCTTGGCTGCCCTTGCTGAACCCACCCCTGACCTTTGTGGGCAGTTGCAGTGTCAGGCGGGAGCTCGGAGCTCTTGCTCCAAGACTCTGAGCTCCCAGGAGGACCTGCCACACCAGCATCAGTGGCTGCTGCTGTGGCCACGTGAGGTGGGGCTGTGAGGGGAGGTGGCTGCTGTGGATGATGCCAGGACCCTGGGGGCAGAGCCTCTGGGAAGGTGGGCTCCCTGGCTGCGCAGTGTCAGGCAGAAGCCCCTGGCTGCCTGCTGAAAGCCCCGAGGTCAGGGGCTGCCCAGCTCCCCGTGCTGCGGTCTGTGGTGGCCCCGTGCATGCACCGGGTGGCTGGCCCGCTGAGCTTCCCTGGCACCAGGTGCCCTGGATCTCAAGGTCCTGAGCCTGACCCAGGGCTGGTCTGACCGACTCTCTGCTTCTGGCTCCTGGGCACTTCTTCTCAGCTCAGGGTGTGCTCTGTCAAAACCTAAGTTCTTTTTTTGGCTCTTTATCAGGCGGGGTGGTCAGCAGGGGTCACCTGGCTCTTCTGTCCTTGCAGGGTCCCCTGCTGCGCTGGCTCAAGGTGAACTTCAGCGAAGCCTTCATTGCCTGGATCCACATCAAGGCCCTGAGAGTGTTTGTGGAGTCCGTGCTCAGGTGCGTGGCAGCGATGCCCCGGCTGGGGCTGTCCTGAAGATGGGCAGGGTCTGGGGGAGCTATCGGGGTGCCCCAGCTCATGCCTTTTCTCCATCCTCCACCTGTCTCCTTTCTGTGACTGTGGCTGTTGGCAACACGCTCAATTCCGAGTCAAGTACACCCTCCCCTCAGCCCTGTGTCCCCTGCTGTCTGCTCCCTCTGTTCCTGCTACACTTGGGGCAAGTGTCATCTTGGTTCTCCCCAGCTGCCCTACCCGCATGCCCTTGTGGACCCTCTGGCTGGCTCCTGTCCCCACCCTTGTGAAGCCTGCAGGGCCCGAGTGGCTCCTGGAAGGCGTTGTCGGGCTGCCTCCGTTCTCAGCCTGGAAGCCCCACCCCTCAAGGCAGTCCAGAGAGAAAACCAAAACCACACCAACAACAAAGCTTATTTTGCCTTTTTTTTTTTTTTTTTTTTTTTTTTTGAGATGGAGTTTCACTCTTGTCGCCCAGGCTAGAGTGCAATGGCGTGTTCCTGGCTCACTGAAACCTCCACCTCTCGGGTTCAAGAGATTCTCCTGTCTCAGCCTCCCTAGTACCTGGGATGACAGGCGCCCGCCACCACGCCCAGCTAATTTTTTTGTATTTTTAGTAGAGACGGGGTTTCGCCGTGTTGGTCAGGCTGGTCTCCAGCTCCTCCTAACCTCAGATGATCCACCCACCTTGGCCTCGCAAAGTGCTGGGATTACAGGCGTGAGCCACCATGCCCAGCCTTTGCCTAATTAAAAAAAAAAAAAAAGGCTTTTGTTATGGACTGTTGGGACCAGCCTGGCCAACATGGTGAAACCTCACCTCTACTAAAAGTACAAAAATTAGCCGGGTGTGGTGGCGTGGGCCTGTAGTACTGGCTACTTGGGAGGCTGAGGTGGGAGGATCACTTGAGTCTGGGAGCCGGAGGTTGCAGTGAGCCGAGATCACGCCACTGCACTCGAGCCTGGGCAACAAGAGAAACTCAGGCTAAAAAAAAAAAAAAGCTTCACCTGGCAATTCTAGGTAAGCAGAGTGAATAAAAATCTCCTGTAATTTTAATTTTAACACCAGGAGAGAACACTGCCAGCGTGCCAGTGGGTGCCCTTTTAGGTGTAGGGTTTGTTGGTTTTTTATGAATAGATATGTAATTCTTACAGATTTTTATGAAAGTAGAATCAGAGAAGAAACGCCTTTGAAGGCCACTTTTCTGCCCTGTGTGGCTGCGTCCTGCGTCGTGGAGTGCTGCGCACTGCCTGCTGCTCTGACTCGCAGCCTCCTGGGCTCCTCCAGCCCCTGGGACCCTCTGTGTGACCTTCCGGACCCCTTCCCCACCTGCACTGAGGAGCTCCTCATCCCTCCCTGCCGTCCCCCTGGCTGATGTCCCCTACTTTCCCTCGTTTTCCTGCCCATGTTCCCTGGTCTCCGGGTCCTGCCATCCGCCTGCCGTAGGCTTTACCTGGGTAACTGTCTCATCTCCCCTCCCGCACCCCTTCCTCTGCTTCCCCGTTTCTGCCAATGGCCTCCTCATCCTTCCCCTCATCAGACCCCAAACTTCAGGGTCAGTTTAGACACCCCTGACAGGCCCGGTCCACTCCGCCTTTGCACTCTCTCTTTCACGGGTCTGGCCCCACCGGCCTGGCTGTTGCCATAAGCCTCCTCTTTGTTCTTGGCCTCCAATTCACCTTCCATGTGGCTCAGTGTGTGGTCTGCCCAGATACAGATCTGACCTTGGTTCGTGTTTCTTCTGCCCCGCACGTGCACCACACCCACACCTGTACCCATGCGCACCTGTGCACGCCCATCTCAAAAGCCTGTACCGACACGGATGGCAGCATTGGGTTGGAGGGTGTACCCAGCTCCTGGGAGTGTTCTAGCCATCTCTAGTATACGTGGCCCCAGATCAACCCTGCCCGGCTCAGAAGTCGGTTGCTCTCAGGCCTAACAGTGAAGCCTGTCCATGCCTTCCAGGATGTGCATTTGCCCGAGAAAGAGGTTGAGACTGACGGGCCAGCCACTCCTGGGGTCTTTTTTTTTTGAGACGGACTCTTGCTGTCGCCCAGGCTGGAGTGCAGTGGCACAATCTCAGCTCACTGCGACCTCCACCTCCCAGGTTGAAGCAATTCTCCTGCCTCAGCCTCCCCTAGTAGCTGGGATTATAGGCGTGCACCACCACGCCCGGCTAATTTTTGTAATTTTAGTAGCGACGGGGTTTCACCACGTTGGCCAGGCTGATCTTGAACTCCTGACCTCAGGTGATCCAGCCTGTCTTGGCCCCCCAAAGTGCTGGGATTACAGGTGTGAGCCACTGCACCTGGCATGGTGTCTTGTTCTGGGCAGAATGGCTGGGATTACAGGTGTGAGCCACTGCGCCTGGCATGGTGTCTTGTTCTGGGCAGAATGGAGAAGGCATTAGCAGGATGGGTGCCACAGAGACAGGACAGGGCCAGAAGAGCTCAGAGGCTGAGGAAAGGTTAAGGGCTGGAGTATATGTCCATTAAGGACCTAGGGTGCCTACCACCCACCACAGCGAGCACAACAGAGGGAGGTCTCTCCCTCAAGCCAGGCTGCTGGGGGAGGAGTGCTTTAAGCTTAGACATGTCCTAGATGAATAAGCAACCTCCAGCGCAACTTGGTAATGACTGTGGTGGAATTAGCCCGGCGTGGTGGTGGCGGGTGCCTGTAATCCTAGCTACTCGGGAGGCTGGGGCAGGAGAATCGGTTGAACCCAGAAGTGGAGGCTACAGTGAGCCCAGATCGCACCATTGCACTCCAGCCTGGGTGACAGAGCTAGACTCTGTCTCGAAAAAAAAAAAAAAAAGAAAGTAAAACCTTAGTAATATTAATAGGTCCTGCTCCCAGGACTTATTTTTACGGCAGACCCCAGTCTGAACAAAGCACAGTACTAGGTGAGTGGAAGGGCGTGTAAAAATGGATTTCACATCAAGGCCTGGGGATCCCGAGGAAACACAGGTGCTAACTACTGAACATCCGATCCTTTGCTCTCTGAGTATAAAAATACTTCAACAATCACAAAATGTTTACCATTTACAGCACTTGCTGTATTTTGTGTGGGCTAACACCCCAGGAATAGCTCATCCCAAAAACTGGTTTTAAATGCGCTCAGGCATACAACTAGGTATGTTAAAAATGTTTTCTATCTACCCAAAAACTCAGCGAAAATAGTAACAATCTTGATAAACCAGATTTTGCCTCTCCTTTAGTGGAGAAAAACAGCCAAGCTGGGTTTTAGACAAACGCCTTGGAGTCCGAATGTTCAGTCCAACTACCTGCATTCAACTTGAGCACGCACCATGGAATGGTCACTCATGGCCAGAGGGATGGCCTCTTTTGCTCTATAGTTGAAAACTAGCTATCAGAAGGGGGTTAGCAAATTCTAGAGCTTTTTCTATCCAGAGAGATCACCGCTGACCCAAGGCATTTTGCTCGAGTTTGACTTTATGAAGCTGTGTTGGTTGAAGCTTTTCGTCCTCGGAATGTACTGGTTTTCTTCAGGTTCCTTCTATCCGTGTTTGCTTTTGGAGTGGTGAACTGACACATTTTGTCTGTCTGAAAAGGTACGGACTACCAGTGAACTTCCAGGCAGTGCTCCTGCAGCCGCATAAGAAGTCATCCACCAAGCGTTTAAGAGAGGTTCTAAACTCTGTCTTCCGACATCTGGATGAAGTAGCCGCTGCAAGTATACTGGATGTAGGTATCCAGAAACAGCAGTATTTCTACAGTAAGCTCAGCACCTTACTGTAGAATGGGAGATACTTTCAAAAAACTGGTATCTGCCTGTAATCCCCACACTTTGGGAGGCAGGCGGATCACTTGAGGTCAAGGGTTTGAGACCAGCCTAGCCAACATGGTAAGACCCTGTCTCTACTAAAAAACACTTGGGCTGGGCACAGTGGCTCACGCCTGTAATCCCAGCACTTCGGGAGGCTGAGGCGGGTGGATCACGAAGTCAAGAGATCAAGACCAACCTGGTCAACATGGTGAAACCCTGTCTCTACTAAAAATACAAAAATTAGGTGGGTGTGGTGGTGTGTGCCTGTAGTCTCAGCTACTTGGGAGGTTGAGGCAGGAGAATTGCTTGAACCTGGAAGGTGGAGGTTGCAGTGAGCTGAGATTACGCCACTGCACTCCAGCCTGGTGACAGAGCAAGACTCTGTCTCAAAAAAAAAAAAAAAAAAAAAAAAAAAAAAAAAAGCCAGGAGTGGTGGTGCATGCCTGTAATCCCAGCTACTTGGGAGTCTGAGGCAGGAAAATTGCTTGAACCTGGGAGGCAGAGGTTGCAGTGAGCTGAGTCCAGCCTGGGTGACAGAGACTGTCTCAAAAACAAAACAAAGCAAAACTATTATTTGTCAGCCTGTTATGAAAATCTACATGTCATACACATTAAAGCACAGCAAGGAGAGGGTTGGAGGGGGTGGGCCACAGCTATGCAGAGCAGAATGTACGCTCAGTGCCTGGTGAGCTTCCTCAAAAATAAAAGGATAAGACAGGAAACTGGTTTATGCACTTAGAGCATTACCATGTCTTCTTTTGTAGGCATCTGTGGAGATCCCGGGACTGCAACTCAATAACCAAGATTATTTTCCTTATGTCTACTTCCATATTGACCTTAGTCTTCTTGACTAGAAAGGCCAGCTGGCACCTCTGTCTCATGTTCGTGCAGACTATTACAGATGCCTCTTTAGTCAGAGAATGGTTCAAATGTCTTACAGAACTAAGATCTTTTTCAGAGAAATTGCTCACAAAAGTTAGTGACAGTTGTATTTATTTTTTTAAGTTACAATAAAATGCTCTCAAGTCCTTCGAATGTTCTAACAAATTCAAAACTTCATTTTCTGAATGTTTTACATAAATGTGAACTACCTGTTCGCATTGGTAACCTGCTGCTGTATTTCATGTCTTAATGGCTATTTTGAGGTTCATGACAACATAGAAAGCCTTGAACTGTATAACCAGCTAGAATCCTTAATAATTAGCCACTAGAGACAGCCCAAAGACTAATATTGGGCAGGAAATCAGTTCTCACTGAGCCCAGTTTCCATGTAAAATCTCTGTTGTGGTGGGCACAGATGGCACCATCTGAAGAAAAGAGGTCCTGTTTTTTGTTTAAAAAAGTTTATGGGGAGGAAAGACATCTGTGTATCACTTCAAAACACTGATTTACCGCTAAACATCACTCTGAATTTATGATGTGGATACTAATTTCATACATTTATCGGCATTGTCCAAAATATTTTATTCTTTAATGGAAAAAGCCATTAATATTCAAATGAAGGAATCACATTAGAAAAACCCATACATAAGAAACAGCCTCCAAGAACATTCAAGCAGCAGTCCAAAAATGTTTTGACAGCCAAGTTTTCTTCAAAATATTATGTGACAGAATACGATTCAATTCACCAGCTAGAACAATTCATAGAATTTTTCAATGTTTTCTTGAGATGCAAAAGTTCACTGTTGCAGTGTTTTCAAATGACCAATCAAGTACTACTTCTTGGTTAAAAGGCCACTGGTAGAGTCATCTGATTGTAGAGAATGTCCCTTCACTGCTGGGAAAATCCACTGGCTCCCAAGAAAAGACAATGGTCTGAAGCCTCTGTTGTGGCTCTCACAACTCATCCTTCCCTAAGTCATCAAGCTCCACATCGCTGAGGTCAATGTCATCCTCCACGGGAAGCTGGGAGACAGAAAGCCACTGTTAGATCTGCAGAAGGGGACACCCTGGAAGGTCAACATCTCATTTTATAGAAGAGCAACTCGCTAGAGCTACTCCTGCTTACAGTCCAGGTTCTCCTCAGTCTGACTCCTACCCTGACCTTCGTACCTATGATTATACGGATGGAAAAGCTAAGAACTCAGGTGAAACATTTCAACATCACATCACTCACCACTTTAACACTGGAAGCCATTGAACATGTCCTTCTGAGGAGGGTGGGACACAACAGTACAGAAATAAGTACTAATTTCAAAGCTATCATTTTCTATTTTTCTAAGATAAAGTAAATGAATTCCAGGTTAAATATTCACTTTAAGGTAATAATCAGGAAAGCAACCTTACTACTGAAATCTATCTTGGCTGTCAAGAGTATCAAATGCCATGCAGCACTTAAACTTGTGATAAGGAAGATGAGGGTCTTCAGAGAAGAACCTCTTAAAAGGCCCATGGGTGCACCAGGGCTGAGGTCTGATGGAAAGGACTTGACTCCAGGTGCAGAGATGCACAGGCTCAAGAGAGTAAACCATGACTGCTGCCCGCACAGCCTCCCTCCCGGGCACTCACCTCGCCATCCCTGCCGTCCCAAGGCTCTCTCTCAACGATGGCAGGGAAAGCCCCGCCTCCTACAGGTGCTGTGGAGCCACGCCCAAAAGAGAGCTCCCTTAGGGAAAAATGACCAACACACACACACACATTTACAAAGGACTACTGGTGCAGAAGAATAAACAACTTTAAAAATAACAGTCTGCCTACTTTGTTTATGCAGAGGCATTTCTTCTCTCTTGCTGCAGTACCTTCCTCAGAAACACCTTGAGAACATTATCTTTTTAATCATGGACAACATTACAACCAGATTCAACATTCCCAACTAAGCCCCCCCTGCATCAGATAAAGTCAGTTGCTATCAATAAGTTTTTAAAAATAGCAGAGCATTTGCTGAAATACAAATTAAATACATAAATAATTATCAAAGTTGATCTAGAACATGGGCTGCCTGTGAGCTTTCTAAGACTGCTGTGAACCTGTACAGAGGGAGCATATCAGCAGTGAGGCGACTGGTTCCAGTGGGCTGGCAGACAGCGGGGTGCATACGTGCATAAACATCAGTACTTGAAACATACCAGACCTGGTGTAATCTGGCTGTTGGGAAACCAGAGCTAGAAATACTGTGGGCACAAATATTTAGAGTTCACCAAACAACTCATAGAATAATGGAGCTAGACTAACAATCTATGGCACCCATAGGCTAGAATAAGCAAACCTATTATTAGAAAAAAAAATTACGAGATATATTTATATTCACATTGTGACTTCATGATTTAATAAATACTACTCTATGACAATCACAAACTTAAGCAGTCCACAAACTTCTTTTTCTTTGAGACCAAGTCACACTCTTTTGCCCAGGCTGGAGTGCAGTGGCGTGATCTCAGCTCACTGCAACCTCCACCTCCTGGGTGTGCCTCAGCCTCCCGAGTAGCTAGGACTGCAGGCCTACGACACCACACCTGGCTTATTTTTAGTAGACATAAGGTCTCACCATGGTGGCCAGCCTGGTCTCGAACTCCTGGCCTCAAGTGATCCGCCTGCCTCAGACTCCCAAAGTGTTGGAATTACAGGTGTGAGCCACCGTGCCTGGCCCCACAAACTTAATGAAAACACCCCCTTGGCCAGGTGTGGTGGCTCACACCTGTAATCCCAGCATTTTGGGAGGCTGAGGCAGGTGGATCACCCGAGGTCAGGAGTTTGAGACCTGCCTGGCCAACCTGGTGAAACCCCATCTCTACTAAAAATACAAAAATTAGCTGGGCATGGTGGCAGGCGCCTGTAATCCCAGCTACTCGGGAGGCTAAGGCAGGAGACTCACATGAACCCGGGAGGTGGAGGTTGTAGTGAGCCGAGATTGTACCAGCCCGGATGACAGAGTAAGACTCTGTCTTGGGGAAAAAAAATAAATAAATAAAAAGAAAACACCCATTAACCATATTAACCAACTACAATGAGTGAGAGCTGGGAGGGACGGAGCCACGGTCTGCCCCCAGGCAGAGGCTGAAGCAGCTGATCTCACATGGCTTCCTCCATGCCTCCCACTTCACTACTCAAGGCAGAGCTGTGACTGAGGCGCCTGACTTTGGAGCCCCCACTCACCACACAGCACACACACAAACTTCTGCGTCAAGTAGGAAGACTGGCAGCAAGAGCACTGCAGGCTTTCATGTGCTATTCTTCCTATTCATTATTCATCACAAGCCTCTCAACTGCCTTTTGTGTGCTGAACATCTCTTATACAGCAGCTAAGAAATGAACACGGAAGGAAGCAAGAATGGGAAACGAAACCTCTTTAGGTCAATGCCCTGTATTGCCTAAAAGATGATTAGGTGAGCTGAATAGCAGAGCAGGGTAGACAGCTCTGTATATTGGTTTTAGAGTTTTAGAACCTATCATGTTGTTTTGCACATTGTTGGAGTAACTTAAGTACACCCATTTTCAAATAAATAACTACATTCCAAAGCCAAGTGCCCAGAAATGGAAACCACATTTATCCAAGGTCAAGATTACAATGCATATGAGGGTGAGGATGGACAGACAGGGCTGCCTCTAGCCCATATGAGACCTTTATGAGAATCAGAAAGAACCCAGGGCCAGATGCACAGAATGGCACACAGGGCGGCCTGAGGGCAGCAATGCTTTCTCCTCATCCAGCAAGCAGAGTATTCCATGGAAAAAAGAACGAACAGGGAGACAATTTAAAAACTCTAATTTATAAACATTCAATTCTCTGGAATTAGTTTGCATTTTAAATTCCATTTATTACCTGGCTTATACATACCTAGTTTCAAATACAAACCTACAACAGAACCAAACAACGACCTAAGAAAACAAATTACCTGAGAAATTCGTTGATGCCTTGCTCACTGAAGGAGCCTTTTAGCAGAGCAAATTTCATCTTGCGTGCATTGATGGCGGCCATGGCGGGGTACCCAAACCCTCCAATCCCCAACGCGGTCTCAAGTTCGGACTGGGATCCAGCTTCTGTCCATAGCCACCTAGAAAACCAGACTGGTTTTTAGGGCAAATATGTCTTTTAAATTGCTTACGATCTAACTAGAAGATCTTAGAGAACAAAAGATCACGCTTCAGATATTTTGTAGAATGACAAATAAAAAACAAAAGATGAGTTTCTATATGGATTTTCCCTTTTTACCTGAAATCCCACCAATATCATTTGGGTTATCAAGCATGTTCTTGCGTTCTGTAGGCATCTAATAAACATTTGCTGGACTAATGGAGGAGGAGCAAGGTCATCGAGAGAGGGACAACAGGGGGCGCTAGGTACCTGGGGAAAGCAATGGATACTGAGGACAAGAAGCAAAAAGATAAACAGGAAGCAGGCTGGGCACGGTGGCTCACGCCTGTGATCCCAGCACTTTGGGAGGCCGAGATGTGTGGATCACCTAAGGTCAGGAGTTCGAGACCAGCCTGACCAATATGGTGAAACCCCATCTCTACTAAAATTACAAAAATTAGCTGGGCATGGTGGTGTGCGCCTGTAGTCCCAGCTATGCGGGAGGCTGAGGCAGAAGGATCTCTTGAACCCAAGAGGCGGAGATGGCAGTGAGCTGAGATTGTGCCACTGCACTCCACCCTGGGCAAGAGAGTGAGACTCTGTCTCAAAAAAAAAAAAAGATAAAATAGGAAAGAGATACAGTGTTCTGAAAATGTGCCTAGACCCAGTCCTTACTCAGAAGAGGAG
This sequence comes from Symphalangus syndactylus, assembly GCF_028878055.3. NCBI lineage: Eukaryota > Metazoa > Chordata > Mammalia > Primates > Hylobatidae > Symphalangus > Symphalangus syndactylus. Next base: position 101,529,473 of record NC_072440.2, on the reverse strand, counting down.
AAGGAAACAATTCTATTTCCCCTTTCTCACCCAGCCTTCAAGTTCATAGTAGAATTCAGGTGCACTACTCCTTATGTGTCTGCCTGCTAACGTGGCACCCCAATCACCATTTAAAACATGATTCCTATGAGAAAAATGCATGCTGTGCTGATAGCCCTTCATTCCTTCTTTTCCTCCCATGATAAAGTTTTCACATCCTGAATAAAAACATATAGCAGAGCAGGCAGGGTGTGGTGGCTTACACCTGTAATCCCAGGACTTCGGGAGGCGGAGGCGGGTGGATCACTTGAGGTCAGGAGTTTTGAGACCAGCCTAGACAACATGGTGAAACCCCGACTCTACTAAAAATACAAAAATTAGCTGGGTGTGGTGGCGGGCGCCTATAATCCCAGCTACTTGGGAGGCTCAGGCAGGAGGAAAAAAAAAAAAATAGAGCAAACACAGAACACAGCTTATAAAAACACAGGGGAAGCACTCTCAAGAAAGCCTATAATCAACTGTTCAGATGACACTGAGACAGTAAGCTCAGTAACTTACCCCCACATTTTCTTTTTGTATTTGTCTGCCAACTTCAGAAGAACTTCCAGATAAGAATTTCTGCCTGCAGCTCCTGATTTAAACAGACAAAAGTTTTTTAAAGGTAAAGATAAAGGAGTCCATAAAATTAATCCATTTAGGAAGTATTGTCAGAGCATCTAGCATAGAACAGCTAAGGGAAATCATTTCTGTCTGTCTTACCAGTATCAAGGATATGGGGCAGCACAGCCACAACACAGAGCTGGTGTTCCTCACACGTCCTCTTGGCAATGTCCTCATTGATAATCTGTGGGACCCAGAAGACAAGGGACGATCAGGAGGCTGCATGATACAACACCCAAAGGTAAGCTGGCAAACAAGACCTTCGCACTGTCACTTTCACTGAAAACATTTCTCCCACGACTACTTCCTTGTATGGAAACACCCGGAGGCATGTTCTCTAAGAGATTTTTCTGCTACTGATTCTTAAGCCTGTGGAAGCTGTGGTGGTGGTGGGGGGGGATCAGCACACATACACACGTCTCTGAAATCACAATGCCTGGACACAGCCTTGCTCTGCCACTTACTTGTTTAAATAGATTATACGTACATGTATTATAGGTCTTGTATGTTTATACACACTTGAGGCTCTGTGCCTCCATTTCCCCATATATAAAATGGAAATAAAAACAGTATCGGCCGGGCGCGGTGGCTCACGCTTGTAATCCCAGCACTTTGGGAGGCCGAGGCGGGCGGATCACGAGGTCAGGAGATCGAGACCACAGTGAAACCCCGTCTCTACTAAAAAAAAAAAGACAAAAAATTAGCCGGGCGTGGTGGCGGGCGCCTGTAGTCCCAGCTACTTGGAGAGGCTGAGGCAGGAGAATGGCGTGAACCCAGGAGGCGGAGCTTGCAGTGAGCCGAGATTGCGCCACTGCACTCCAGCCTGGGCGACAGAGCGAGACTCCGTCTCAAAAAAAAACAAAACAAACAAACAAACAAAAAAAAAAAACAGTATCTACTTCTCAGTGTTCATGTGAGAATTAAATGGAAAAAAAAAAAAAAAAAAAAAAAAGAACTATATAAAGACACCAGAACAGTGCCTGTCACATGATTAGGTACTCGATAAATGTGCTATTACTTTGAGAATGATAAGCAAGAGTGATTGAATACACTCTATCTTTAAGAAGCTTGTATTTCTGTTCAGTGTAATTATTCTAATGCTAAAAGTTATGAAAAGCAATTTATCAGACATTTTTTTCCATTTCAAAGTATAAAAACCACTTTAAAGAGAGTATCTTTAGGGGCATAACATGAACAGTGTGTCACACTGCTTTAACATTCCTCACTATCAGCTAAAAAAGCTTTCTGGACTACATGCAGTTGAAGTAGTTTACCTCAAGCAGTTCAGGAGGTGGGGCGTTATCAGAAAACAAATCAAGGGCCCGGGACACTATGTCGGATCTTGTCCGCCCACCGTCATAATCCACAGGAGACTCGCCTTTCTGAAATATCTTGATTGTAGGAAATCCTCTAATCTATTAAAAAAAGGTCAGAGGATAAAATCCAATTAACACTTAATGCAAAATAACACAATCTTTACAGTTTCTAAAACCACCTTATAGGTAATTTTAGTTTTTTTTTGTTTGTTTTTTTGAAGCAGTCTCACTCTGTTGCCCAGGCTGGAGAGCACAGGTGCAATCTCAGCTCACTGCAACCTCTGCCTCCTGGGTTCAAGCGATTCTCCTACCTCAGCCTCTCGAGTAGCTGGGACTACACAGGCACGCACCACCACACCCGGCTAATATTTGTATTTTTAATAGAGACGGGGTTTCACCATGTTGGCCAGGCTGGTTTTGAACTCCTGGCCTCAAGCGATCTGCCCGCTTCGGCCTCCCAAAGTGTTGGGATTACAGGCGTGAGCCACCACTCCGGCCTTATAGGTAATTTAATGTAACAAAACTGTTCCCCAGACTGCATGGATTTCAAAGGAATGACTCACAGAGGTCAATTATCAATCAGGGAGTTTTAACAGTTTGTGAAGTTTAGCCCAATCATATTTAAGCCCTGGTATATAATTAACACAAAGTATCTGCTCTAGAACAAATGGACCAACTCACAACAGCCATATGAGCAACTTGAATAAGTCTGGGCAAGCTGAAACCTCACACAGTAGAAGCAGTGTGACATTAGGGGGAAAAAGTTGACAGTCCTGAGTTTCAGACTTGTTAGTTATGACAGTAAAGTGACTTTATCTCTTCACTTACAAAATGGTTTAAACATCTCCTTTACTACCTCATAGGGAGGCCTGGAGTATTGGAAGAAGTAACGAAACACCATATATTTCACAATGAAATGAGCCTTATAAGTATACTCACCCCGTATCGGGAGGCTAGAACCTGATTGACTGTAGCATCCACAGCTGCCAGTTTCACTTTTCCTTTCGTCTGCTCTTTTACTTCTGAAGCTGCGGCAGCCCACTCTGGCTCTAGGCTATAGAAAAATATTCGTTTTGTTTTGTTTGAGACACGGTCTCTCTCTGTTGCCCAGGCTGGAGTGCAGTGGTGCAATCATGGCTCCCTGCAGCCTCAACCTCCTGGGCTCAGGTGATCTTCTCATTTCAGCCTCTAACATAGCTGGGACTACAGGTGTGTGCCACCACCCACTGTTAATTTCTGTATTTTTAGTAGAGATAGGGTTTCCCCATGTTGCCCAGGCTGGTCTCAAACTCCTGGCCTCAAGTGATCCACCTCACCAGCCCAAATACTCAAATACTTGCATTTTAACTTGCAGCCCAAATACCTTTTTTTTTTTTTTTTTTTTTAAGACAGAGTTTCCTTCGATTATCCAGGATGGAGTGCAGTGGTGTGAGCTTGGCTCACTGCAGCCTCTGCCTCCCACAATCAAGAGATTCTTGCACCTCAACCTCCCAAGCAGTTGGGACTACAGGCGCATGCCACCACACCCAGCCAATTTTTTTGTATTTTTAGTAGACATGGGGCTTTGCTATGTTGCCCAGGCTGGTCTCAAACTCCTGACCTCAAGTGATCCGCCTGCCTCGGCCTCCCAAAGCGCTAGGATTACAGGTGTGAGCCACCACGCCCAGCCTATACTTTTTAACTGATCTGTGCATTTCTGCCCAATCCCCAGTTATGTCACACCTAGAAAACATTTTGTGTGTGGCTTTACTAAAGATACAATGCTACCCACCCTTCACATGGGCTTCCCATTCCACCACTGCCCCTAAATCCAGACATGAGCCAGTCCCTTGTTAATCTTTGGCAATATGAGAGTGGAAGCTCTTGGCACTAATGTCAATGTTTAATATTCACTTAGAGTCAGAGTTTTGCTGGAAGAGATCTTAGTGGTGATCTATTATCTAGTTCAGCTCTTTCAAAATAAGCTAATGAATGTACTGAAAACACTGTGAATGAACAGACTACTTAGTAGAAGGTACTTACTTTTTGCAGTGTCCACACCAAGGAGCATAGAACTCAACCATCCAAACATCTTCACTGTCCAGAACATTCTTATCAAAGCTGTCGTCTGTCAGCTCAATCACATCTTTCTTACTTGAACTATCACTTCTGCCCTGTCATTTATGACATTAAACATCAAACAACAATTTGGCCAAGAAGAACACTTTTCCTATTTTAAATACTAACACTGCTTCTACATCTTAACAAAGTTTTAGGGTTTTTCTTTAGTGAATAAAATAGTGAAAACGGTTGTATTCAAATTGGGTACATTCCTCAGCATTATAATTTTTGCTTGGTAAATAGTCTTTTACTTTCAAATAATTATCAATACATTCAGTACAACACATAACCTGTACCTGAATTCCGTCACCAGCTATTTTTAGAGAGAAACCTCAACATGGCTCAAAAAACCACCTTAACAACACTGTTCTAATTCAGACTCAAGTACAGCTGCTGCTTCATCCCAGGATGTTATGTTACATCTTTCATAGACAAAGTCCCTACCAGTCAACAAAGCTAAAAATAACACTTAATCCTTTTCTTTTTTCGAAGAATGTTCTTCAGTACTAAATCTAAGAAGCAGTCAGCATTGCTTTCTGTTGCCAGGCAGGGTGCAGGGGGCCAGGCAACTATGCTCATTAAATGTCTAAGTTTAAAATAAAAGGCAAGAGCATGAAATCTTTGGGTAAGCTCTGAGCCTGTATAAAGAAGCTAGTTTAACTGGTCACCTAAAAGTAAAAGCCCATTTAATATTTATCTATCTTCAAGTTTGTCTTTTCACAAGAACATCAGTGTTAAGCTTCACATTTCATACAAGGGCATCTAAAACACCAGTCTGCTCCTATCTCTCTCTCTTCTTCCCTATCCATTTGTGTAGAATTTTCCATGGATTTGGGGCTGACTGCCACAGATACAGTCCAAGAGGTAATCCAATCTCATCACGGTTTGCCAAAGCCTACCTAGAGGAAAACCCGTCCATCCCATCCCCACTCTGGACCTACAAGTGCCGTGGGATGCCAGCATGTGGCTCCTGGGCCTGGTACTTGGACTGCAGGTGTGGCAAGAGGCCCTGGGACTGACTGGCCTTGGCAACAGCAATTCTGAGGAGGCCAAATGAGCAGGCTGGATGGCTGGTTACCTCTGGGATTGCTGGATCCAATCCTCTATTATTCTTTAATTGAAAGTTCACCACTTTAACATACTTTAAACATACTTAACAACTATCTTTTACAAGGAATCCACTCTGGCTTCAAAATTATGACACAGTAAAAACTGACATTTTATGGTCTTACTTGTTTTCCAGAACTGTATCCTCCGCTCTGTCCCCCGAGGCGATCCTTCACGAGCTGGCGCAGAGCACTGAGCGCAGCATCTACGATGGCTTCACCAGTTCTGCCACCTACAGGAGACGGAAGGTAGGCGGTCCTCAGCCCGGCCTTCAGCAAGTGCCTCATCTGGCCCAGCCCAAGACTGTGTCTTTACCTCACTGTTAGCTTCACCAGGTGTGACACAGTTCTAACAACACATGTATCTCTGACAGAACACACTTTCTCCCCAGAATGCATTTTGCACTAGACTTAACACTTGGAAAACCAATTCCTTTTCCTTTTTTATTTATTAATATTATTTTTTGAGACGGAGTCTCACCCTGTTGCCCAGGCTGGAGTACAGTGGCACAATCTCGGGTCACTGCAACCTCCGCCTCCCGGATTCAAGTGATTTCCGGCTAATTTTTGTATTTTTAGTAGAGACAGGGTTTCACCATGTCGGCCAGGCTGGTCATAAACTCCTGATCTCAAGTGATCCACCCACCGCGGCCTCTCAAAGTGCTGGGATCACAAGTGTGAGCCACCGTGTCCAGCCCGATTTCTCAAGTTTTACGTAGTGTGAACGAAAACTCCCTGCTCAAATACCATCCCCTAATGAGAATAACTCACAAATGTTTACCGAACATGAACATGGATGAAGAAGAAGCTTAATATCTAGCTGGGAAAGCAGGGGAATTTCCCAAATAAAAAAGGAACTATTTCTGTGAGATACCGGATAGAAAAGATGGAAAAAGTAGGTATGAGGTGTCTTTGAAGCCAAGTAACTGGAAACCATTCCAGGCTTCTTTTTTTCTATCTTGCTTGAAACACTGTTAAGCTGAACTTAATCCTAATATAAGTAACAAATCTACATTAAAACTCAAAGAGGCAAGATGACAATAGTCTTTGGAAGTTCACCAAAAACTTATTTGCTCAAGAGAGTCAGGGGCTATTAACTAACACAGAAGTACTGGAATAACATATGCCATCTGCTTTCTTCAGTTTAAAGGCAAAACTAGATCTAATAGAATCTCTTTAGAAAGTTCATTTTTCTGGCCGGCCGTGGTGGCTCACGCCTGGGATCCCAGCACTTTGGGAGGCGGAGGCACGTGGAACACCTGAGGTCAGGAGTTCGAGACCATCCTGGCCAACATGGTGAAACGCTGTCTCTACTAAAAACACAAAAATTAGCTGGGCATGGTGGTGGACATCTATAATCCCAGCTACTCAGGAAGCTGAGGCAGGAGAATCACCTGAACCCAGGAGACGGAGGCTGCAGTGAGCTGAGATCGCGCCACTGCACTCCAGCCTGGGTGACAGAACGAGACTGTGTCAGGAAAAAAAAAAAATCTTTTTTTCTTTTTAGAGTTTTCTCAAACTGCTGTACTCAAGTGATCCTCCCACCTCGGCCTCCCAAAGTGCTGGGATTAGAGAGCTAAGGTGCGGCGGCCGGCCTTTTTTTCTGCCCAGGAAGAGAAACTTTTGAGAACACACCAGACCTGACACAAGAAACAAAATATAGGCGGTGGCTCACGCCTGTAATCCCAGCACTTTGGGAGGCCGAGGCAGGCAGATCATGAGGTCAAGAGTTCGAGAGCAGCCTGACCAACATGGTGAAACCCCATCTCTACTAAAAATACAAAAATTAGCCAGGTGTGGTGGTGCGTGTCTGTAATCCCAGCTGAGGAAGGAGAACTGCTTGAACCCGGGAGGTGGGGGTTGCAGTGAGCCAAGAGAGCACCACTGCACTCCAGCCTGGGCAACAGAGTGAGACTCCATCTCGAACAAAACAAAACAAAACAAAAATACCCACAAAATATATTACAGCAACTCTCAGCATCTATTCAGATAATCTTGCACCGTATCGCTGGCTGAGCCTACCAAGTATGTCACTTGATAACACAGAAGGGCAAGGCCTCAACATGAAACAGCCTCTGCTCCTTATCTATGTCAGGTATCTCCGTCATCTGAACCACTGCCCCTTCCCCGAGTCTTTATCTGGACATATGCCAAATCGTGAAGTATACTAGGAAAAAACTTTGCAGCGTTTTGGGCCATACTGTCTATTGCAACTACTCGATTCTGCAGTTCCAGTGCAAAAGGAGCCGGAGACAGTATGTTGACACACAGGTAGGGTGTGTTCCAATAAACTAAATTTGTAAAAACAGCAGCAGACTGACTGCACTAAAAACATGTACATTTTCATAAGGGAGGAAAACTAAAACAAATTATTATTCAAAGGCAGAAAAGCAGGTGTTTACTCAGGGGAAAAAAAAAGTCTTTCCCTAGAACTTTGGAGCTGGGGAGCCTAGCAGAGACAACGTGTCCAAGGCCACATCTCTGTCTTCAGACGAAGACGTATTTACCAAGTATTTGTCTCATATGCTTTATGTGTACTATTTCAATTAAGCTTCTGGTACCTTAAAATAGGTTTGCACATCCCCATTATACAGAGAAGCAAGACACTAAGTACTGTTTAGTTACGACACTGGAGTATGGAGAAGCCAGCAGCCAGGCAGCCAGGATGGACTGCCTTCCCAGCTCACACACAACAGATTCTGTACCCCTCACCCCCACCTTCCCTGCCTTCTATTAGTTGGACTCAGGCAAGTCACCGATGACAGACAACTCTTTTACTATGATGTTGATGCTGCCACCCAACCCATGAGCTGGTACTGCTCACATAAAGCAAAACCTAAGATGACAAAGTTCAGTCACTCATATGTTCCATATAAATCTTCAACAAAAACCTTTACCAAATTAGCCATAATTTCAGCTTCAAACAAATTATGCCCAATACGTTTACTAGCACCATGGATCTGGCCCAACCCAGCAACTCTGATCATCTTAAATAGAATAATCTGTTTGTGATATCTTTTTTTTTTTTTTTTTTTGAGACGGAGTCTCGCTCTGTCGCCTAGGCTGGAGTACAATCTCGGCTCACTGCAAGCTCCGCCTTCCGGGTTCACGCCATTCTCCTGCCTCAGCCTCCCGAGTAGCTGGGACTACAGGTGCCCACCACTGTGCCCGGCTAATTTTTTGTATTTTTAGTGCAGACGGGGTTTCACCGTGTTAGCCAGGATAGTCTCGATCTCCTGACCTCGTGATTCACCTGTCTTGGCCTCCCAAAGTGCTGGGATTACAGGCATGAGCCACCGTGTCTGGCCTGTTTGTGATATCTTAATTAAATAACAGGACAATTCTCTAAGAGTGTGATGCCTGTAATCCCAGCTACTTAGGAGGCTGAAGTAGGAGGACTGCCTGAGCCTAGGAATTTGAGTCCAGGCTGGGCAACATAGCAAGACTCTGTCTCTTAAAAAAAAAAAAAAGAAAAAAAGAATAGTGTAGCTGAAATAACATTTAGTCTTGGGAGGGTGGAACCTGAATTCTATCTTTAGTTGCCTCAGTGGCTCACAGCAGACACCCACAATTTACTTATCTACAAAACAGAATTTGTGGTATCCATTTATTATTGACAGTTTAGGAGACTACGACTCTCAAATTACAGTCTCCTTTTCCATAGTGGTATGTTAGACCCTTCTCCTACAGTAAAGGGAAGAGAGATTAGAGCAAGAAAATACATGTAGATCTTTATTAAATACAAGTGACTGTAATGAGAAAGACAACGGGAGCACAGAACACTATTTTCTATCATTGCTAATGCAGCGTAGACCTAAGCAAGCGTTAAGTGATAAGACAAACCTGTGTGACACACATTTCATCTTCAGAATGACTCGGAGGGTGTACGAATCACTGTGTACCATTTATAGATAATTCAGGTACAATGAGGTTGAGAACCTTGCAGGTAGAGCAGGTTCTCAGGCTTGTTAAAGAACAGTAGGTTCTTGTCTACCAGGGGAATGAAGTAGCTAGGAAAAGTCCTTACCTTGGTAATCTTCTGGTCTGTTTTTGTTGGATCCAAAAATCTTAATGGTAGGAAATCCCTGAACACCATACTGACCTCCAAGGGAATGATGCTTATCTGCATCAACTGCACCAACTTTGACAACATCCTGTGGAAATGTAAAAGAAACAACAATTTTTCCTTCTGCTAGAGCAGACTCCACAAGAACTCATTATCTGCTTACTCAGAAAAAGGTAATAAAGCACAGGGTGCAGTTTGCAATCAGTCAATAAGGACTTTAGCCTTGAACACCAGAAGAAAATCTAAATGGAATGATGGAGGAAATCAAAGTTAGCCCATGGAGGCAACTCTGCAGCTCACAGAATTGGCAGGGCTGAGAGTAACTGTCATTTATCTGGGAAAGAGAATAAACAAAAACAGGCAATGTAAACATTTAAATGTGTATTATCCCCTTGTTCTCAGTATGATTTTGACAACAGAACCAGTATTTTCAACTTTGATATGCAAACTAGCTTCCCGTTGAACATTAAACCATCTGCATACTTATTACTTAAACATACACAGGTGAATATGAACACCTTAGAAACTTACTGTAAAAAAAAGTTTTGTAAGCCTTTTGCATTCCTAAGAAACTTACTTTTAATGCAGTTGCTGCTTTCTTCCATTCTGGTGTTAATCTTTGACAGTGACCACACCTTTTGGGGGAAGACAACACAAAGCAACCGTTAAAGCCTTTGATTCTCAATTCAAAAAATTCAAAAATTCAATTAAAAAACCCCATCAATGGTCTATTGAATGAGATGCCTGCAAAGAGGACAAGCACAAATAAAACAAGACCAAGGCCAGGCACGGTGGCTCACGCCTGTAATCTCCAGCACTTTGGAAGGCCGAGGAGGGAGGATCACTTGAGGTCAGGAGTTTGAGACCAGCCTGGCTAACATGGTGAAACCCCGTCTCTAATAAAAATACAAAAATTAGCCAGGCGTGGTGGCACATGCTTGTAATCCTAGCTACTGGGGAAGCTGAGGCACAAGAATCACGTGAACCCAGGAGGCAGAAGTTGCATAAGCTGAGATCATGCCACTACACTCCAGCCTGGGCAACAGCGTGAGATTCTGTCTCAAAAAACTAAAATAAAAATAAAATAAATAAGTAAAACAGGATCAGCAACCTGGATGAGCTCACCATTTTATTACTTACAACAATCACTTTTCCTATCATCCTAATAAAAAAGCTTCCAGCTCACGCCTGACTTTGGGAGGCTGAGGCAGGCAGATCACTTGAACTCAGGTGTTAAGACCAGCCTGGCCAACATGGTGACACCCTATCTCTACTCAAAATACAAAAATTAGCTGGGCATGGTGGCACACGCCTGTAATCTTAGCTATTGGGGAGGCTGAGGGAGAGGAATCGCTTGAACTCGGGAAACGGAGGTTGCAGTGAGCTGAGATCGTGCCACTGCACTCCTGTGTTGCTGGGCAACACAGCAAGACTCTGTCCCCCCAAAAAAGCTTCCGAATTACTGCTCAATTAAATCACATTTAAACTCTATAATTTATAACTCTACACCTCAACAAGCCTTTTAGAATCTGTCTGGTCCAATGTGCTTCACTGTGTGGAGCCGAAAGCCTAGGCAAAATGCAGATTCTTGGGGTCCACAAACCCAAACTTCCTAGTGGAGGAAATGCATTTTATTAAGTTTGCTAGTGATTCTTAAACCTACTGAGGTTTGATAGTCTCTAGTCCAACTTTCTAATTTTATAGATGAGGTATCTGGCCTAGATCAACTATGCCTATATCTCAATACTCTCTGAGTCCTGCAAATTGCTTCTGGACTTAGAAACACATACACAAACCCACGTTAATGAGCCTAACAAGCTGAAATGCAAGACGTGACACCACAAGATGGTGATGTGAGTGAGTGACTGAAGTGGGGGGAGGCAGGGAAAGTGAAAGAGAGTCGGGAGAGGACCGAAGAGAACACAAGGAAAAACAACCTTAACCTTATAGGTACTATTATTGTGAAATACAACACAGAAAAGTGCTTCTAAAAAATTACATGTGCGTAAACCTGTTAGCCCTTACCACTCATTGAGGTTGTAGGTAGCTATACTGTTTATTTTTATTGCTGTGTAACATTCACTGTATGCAGATACCATAGTTTATCCATCTAAGGACCAAATGCACAAATGCTAGGTGCCAGCACCATGATGAAAACACTTTATAGATGATTTCATTTAATCAGCATGAAGCTGAGGGCAGGTCCTCTTGTTATTTCATTTTACAGATGATGGAATTGATGTTGAGAAGAAATTTACCCAATATCACAGCCATCCAGTGTCAGAGCTGCCTGACAAGTTTTTGATTCCAAATACTACAATCATACAGGAAAAGTTGTAATCATTATGTAATTGAGTACTGGGGCCTAAACTCAATCCCAATATCTGAAGTTAGGATCTTTCAGGGGAATGTCCTGAAATGCTACTTCTACGTTATTTACATACAGTATGTTTTGTTGTTTAGGTGAGATACTCAAAAATTCAGAAGTCAGATTTTTACAGGGTTTTGTGCCTCTTTAATTTGTTAATCTAAGAAAAGAGGACTAAATGCAGAGACTGTCAGGGTTCATCCTCTCTTCTTTTGATCTGCACATACATCACAATGCCACATACATAGAAATATGGCATACAGTCTACCCAGGGGTTCTGTACCTGGGGTCCAGACTCCCAAAGGGCTGGTGGATAAAAATTTAGGGAATCCCTTTTAGGAAAAGAAAAAAAAAAAAAAAAAAAAGAATAAATCTGAAGCCAAGGTGGCCTTTTAGGAAAAATTTAGGGGAGGGAGTCTATGAATTTGGATGAAAAAAAAGTCTTTATTTTCACTAATCTGTAATCGAAATTTAGCATTTCTTTACGAATGTAAACTACACGCCGTAGTCAATTATTGTGACTTTGTCATGAATAAAAATCACAGCTGTTTTCATGATCACCACTATAGTTGTTGCAGGTATCTTCAAACATCATTTATGCCCATCACTATTCAGAATTATTGCAGCTGTCAAACCTGCTGCTGGATCTTCGCACCGGTTTAGCATCCCTATTCTAAAAACCCACAACCTGAAATGTTCCAAAATCCAAAACTTTCTGAGCGCCAACATGACACTCACAGGAAACGGTCACTGGAGCATTTCAGATTTTATATTCTCAAATTAGGGATGCTCTACAGCTAAGTATTATGCAAATCTTCCAAAATCTGAAAAAATCCGAAATCAGAAACACTTCTGGTCCCAAGCATTTCGGATAAGAGATGTTCAACCTGTACTTACTGCTCTGGTAAAGTACTACATTAGCATCAAAATTTTAATATTTCAATGATCATATTTCCATACTTTAGGTTTTTTTTTTTACGATCCTATAAACTTTATTTAAACATGTAAAGGTTTGATTTTTTTTTTTTTTTTTTTTTTTAAGGAGAGCTTTTTTTTTTCTTTTTTGAGACAGGTTTTCACTGTTGCCCAGGCTGGAGTGCAGTGGCACAATCACAGCTCATTGCAGCCTCTACCTCCCAGACTCAGGTGATCTTCCCACTTCAGCCTCCTAAGTAGCTGGGACCACAAGTGCACGGCACCACGTCTGGGTAATTTCTTTGTTTCTTTTCTTTTTATTTTTGTAGCGATAGGGTCTTGCCACATTGCCCAGGCTGGCCTCGAACTCTGGTGCTCAAGCAATCTATCCACCTTGGGCTCCCAAAGTACTGAAATTATAATCGTGAGCCATCATGCCTGACCGAAAAAGTTTTATTATAAGAATCCAAGGCCTTCACCAAGGTGCCAAAGGAATCCAAGCACAAAAGGAAGTTAAAAAGCACCTGTCTGACCTGGTGCAGTGGCTCACAGCTGTAATCGCAGTACTTTGGGAGGCCGAGACAGGCGAATTGCTTGAACCCTGGCGTTAAGAGACCAGCTTGGACAACATGGTGAAATTCCGTCTCTATAAAAAATACAAAAATTAGCCGGGCGTGGTGGTACATGCCCGTAGCACCAGCGCTGGGGAGGCTGAGGTGGGAGGATTACCTGAGCCTGAGAAATCAAGGCTGTAGTGAACCATGATCATGCCGCTGCACTCTAGCCTGGGAGAAAGTGAGACCCTGTCTCTCAAAAAAAGCGCTTGCTCTAATCAGACATTCTCTCACCCAAACACCACAAAGTAAAACTCTGCCAGTATAATAATTATTAACTAGTGGATCTAGATCCTGCCTTCTCAATTATGCCGTCCTGTAGAGTTTTCTCTTGTATGGTCGCTCTCCGAAACAAGGTAAATTACCTATGCCACATATGATAAGCTTGTAAAAACCACATACAGAGATATTTAACAATACAACAGTTTGTACAATTACTATTTATATATTTGCTAGTATAATTGAACTAATCCATACAGAATTAGCATTTGGACTGAACACATAAATACCAGAGCCTTTAAAAATAGTAAAGGCATTAGGTGGACAGGACACACAATGTGGCACCATCGACTTTGAAAACACAGCGTTTTTACCTCCATTTGCTACACTGAGCATGAAGTAAAATGATCCATGAGGACTGGTGGTTAGTTTCTAAAACTCAGTTTCGAAGAAAAAAGTTCAAGTGAGAAAGGAAAAACTTTCATCAGGCATACTCTAAAATGTTCCCATCAGGTTCTAATATCCCTCACTTAAGCTTACAAACCCTTGTTCACGTGTCAAAGGACTCCTTGGAATTTCAGATCACCACACAGTTCTTCACAGACACACAGCTGGCTAGGGTTTGGTTCTCCTCAGGATACTCGTGGCCTGCTGGTTTACAGCAGAGACAGCCTCATACACATCTTGCAGTTTCCACTCTTCTATTTGGTGTTTTTTTGCATTAAATGCTTTAATCACACAAATAACTAGTGCAGTGCTGTACTTTTGACTGTATATAATTTTGTGCCGTTAGTTTCAATGGTGATTACATTTTTACCCCACAAGGGTTTTTCCAGTATTGAATGTAAGGTAAGAAAAGATTTTTTTAATTAAACCAGATTTTCTAACTACATTTTTTCAGGAAATAATTCTCTTCAAGAAACAGAATGAAGTTAATCACAGGCCCCTCCATTTTCTTTGCTCAAGATTCCTTCCTCATAAAATTAGTTTTCCTTCCACATGCATCACCTCATCAAAAGATAGATCTTCCTTAACAATAGACTAGATACTCTGCATTTCCCATTTCCCTCTTCTCTACTTCTTTTAAACAAACACTAAGCTAAACTAGATGACTTAATAAAATCAGATTTTTATACAGCATTTTCTCCAATTTCAGAAAGTACTATAAATAATCTATAACCATTTTATAATACTTACCATGGAGCATAGAATTCTACAAGCCACACGCTATCACTCTGAATAACTTCTCGGTTGAAATTTGATGGAGTTAATTCGATCACATCGTCACTAGAGGAATACAGACCATTCACTGCCAGAAAGAAGGCACAGCTCACCAGACCTGAAGTAACAACAAAAGTGCACCATTAACAGCACTGTTCATGCTTTGACTGAAAACCCTGGGCAACCAGACTCCTCTTCAACTGACCAGGACCCTTCACACAGGAGGACGGCCCAGCTCTGGCCCCTCTGCCCTCCCTGCTGCAGTCGGAGCCCCTGGAATTTCACTCCCATTGCTGCAACTCTGAGCAAGAAAGGAACGGACAGTCCCCACTCCCACTCCTTGGGCTGCATTGGAAAAAGGCTGAAGCATTATTCTTAGTGGCTTTCATGTGTCAACATCTTTGTTCTTTACAACCACTCCATGAGGCAGTACTACTATCATTTTATGGGCACGGACACTGACTAATTGGGAGGTCACCTCTGCCTGCGTAACCTTGGGCAATCACACAGCCATCACTCCTCATGTTATTCAGTTGCAATTATTAGCACATCATCTTTATTAAACTATCTTTTTGAAGGGAAAAATAATTATTGTCTCTTCCACTAGATTGTGACTCTTTCAAGGGCAATGGTAATTTATTATTTTTTGAGACGGAGTTTCGCTCTTGTTGCCCAGGCTGGAGTGCAATGGCACGATCTCGGCTCACCGCAACCCCCGCCTCCCAGGTTCAAGCGATTCTTCTGCCTCAGCCTCCCAAGTAGCTGGGATTACAGGCACGTGCCATCACGCCCCGCTAATTTTGTATTTTTAGTAGAGACAGGGTTTCTCCATGTTGGTCAGGCTGGTCTCAAACTCCTGACCTCAGGTGATCCGCCCGCCTTGGCCTCCCAAAGTGTTGGGATTACAGGCGTGAGCCACGGCGCCTGGCCAATGTTTATTTTTATAAATAGTTTTATTTATCTTAATACTATCCATAACACATTATCAGAAACATTTTTCATGTGAACCACCTTATAAAGAAAGGATCGTGTCAACTGTATTGCTGACCATACAGTTCTGCCACATTGTGGAGCAAGAGCATTTTCATTAGCAACTCTGGAAACTTAAATGCAATTTACAACAATAATATAGGAAAACAAATTCTGAACTGACTTACTAGTATCTTAAGAACCCAAAAGTTCTCTGAAATGGCATTACTATCAAAATTTCACCTTTTAAATTTACACATACAGTCACATCTACAGGGTCAAGGAGAGAGCACATATATGAGGGTGATCCTGTGGATTATAATAGAGCTGAAAAAATCCTATCACCTTGTGATGCCTTGATAACTCTGACTCTGTGCATACCTAGGCTAATGTGTGTTTGTGTCCTAGTTTTTGTGTTTTTTTTTTTTTTTTGAGATGGAGTCTCGCTCTGTCACCCAGGCTGGAGTGCACTGGCGCTATCTCAGCTCACTGCAAGCTCCGCCACCCAGGTTCACGCCATTCTCCTGCCTCAGCCTCCCGAGTAGCCGGGACTACAGGCGCCCGCCACCACGCCTGGCTAATTTTTTGTATTTTTAGTAGAGATGGGGTTTCACTGTGTTAGCCAGGATGGTCTTGATCTCCTGACCTCGTGATCCGCCAGCCTTGGCCTCCCAAAGTGCTGGGATTACAGGCGTGAGCCACCGTGCCCGTCCCCGTGTCCTAGTTTTTGACAAAAAATTTAAAAAAGTAAAACAGCTTCTTCTTCGAGAAAACACCAAATGGCGGATGACGCCGGTACAGCAGGGAGGCCTGGAGGCCCTGGGATGGGGAACCGCGGTGGCTTCCGCAGTGGCATCTGGGGCCGGGGTCACGGCCGTGGACGGGGCCGGGGCTGAGCCCGCAGAGCTCGCGGAGGCAAGGCCGAGGATAAGGAGGAATCAGAGATCATTGACTTTTTCCTGGGGGCCTCTCTCAAGGATGAGGTTTTGAAGATTATGCCAGTGCAGAAGCAGACCCATGCCGGCCAGCGCACCAGGTTCAAGGCGTTTGTTGCTATCGGGGACTACAATAGCCACGTCGGTCTGGGTGTTAAGTGCTCCAAGGAGGTGGCCACCGCCATCCGTGGGGCCATCATCCTGGCCAAGCCCTCCATTGTACCTGTGGGCAGAGGCTACTGGGGGAACAAGATCGGCAAGGCCCACACCGTCCCTTGCAAGGTGACAGGCCGCTGCGGCTCTGTGCTGGTGCGCCTCATCCCTGCACCTAGGGGCACTGGCATCATCTCCGCACCTGTGCCCAAGAAGCTGCTCATGATGGCTGGTATCGATGACTGCTACACCTCAGCCCGGGGCTGCACTGCCACCCTGGGCAACTTCGCCAAGGCCACCTTTGATGCCATTTCTAAGACCTACACCTACCTGACCCCCAACCTCTAGAAGGAGACTGTATTTACCAAGTTTCCCTATCAGGAATTCACTGACCACCTTGTCAAGACCCACACCAGAGTCTCCATGCAGCGGACCCAGGCTCCAGCTGTGGCTACAACATAGGGTTTTTATACAAGAAAAATAAAGTGAATTAAGCCTGAAAAAAAAATAAAATAAATAAAAAATAAAAAAGTAAAATAAACTTTAAAAACAGAAAAAAACCTTGCAGAATACGGATATAAAAGAAAACACTGGCCAGGCGCTATGGGTCATGCTTGTAATCCCAGCACTTTGGGAGGCCAGGGCAGGCAGATCAGGAATTCAAGACCAGCCTGGGCAACATAGTGAGACCCCCTCTCTAAAAAAAGTACAAAAATTAGCCAGGCATGGTCTTGCACGCCCATAGTCCTAGCTACTCGAGAGGCTGAGGTGGGAGGATCACTGAGCCCAGGGAGGTCAAGGCTACAGGTGCAGTGGGCTGTGATGTGCCACTCACTCCAGCCTGACAGAGCAAGACCCTGTCTCAAAAAAAAAGAAAAGAAAATATTTTTGTACTGCTGTTTTGTACAATGTGTTTTAAGGTAAGTGTTTTTACAACAGCCAAAAAGTTAAAAAAAAATTAAGTTTAGAAAGTAAAATGTTGACCAGACACCATGGCTCACACCTATAATCCCAACACTTTGGAGGCCAAGGTGGGAGGACTGCTTAAGGCCACCAGTTCAAAACCAGGCTGGCCAACACAGAATAGCAAAACCACATCTCCTAAAAAAAAAAAAAAAAAAAAAAAAAAAAGAAAAATGTTACAGTAAATTAAGGTTAATCTATTATCCAAGAAATAAAATTTTTAGAGCAACCCCGTCATGCAAGCTGCATTCATGGTAAATGTCCTATACAGGTGTACCATTTTTAATCTTTTATATCATTTTTACTGCACCTTTTCTATGTTTAGATACACAAATGCTTACCATTGTTACAACTGCATACAATATTCAGTACAGTAACATGCCAAACAGATTTATAACCTAGGAGAAATAAGCTATACCACACAGCCTAGGTTTTTAGTAAGTTACGCCATCTAGGTTTGTATTAAATACACGCTGATGTTTTTCACAATGAAGAAATCGTCTGACATGCCAATAGAAATTAAAGAAATTCTATTCCTGTCTTTTCAGCATCTCTGAAGTTGTAATTCAGATCTCTAATGTTAAAGCAACACATGACTATAAACAAAAATTTGCTAACTACCTCTAGAACAAGGTAAATAATGGAATATCCTCAGACTGTTCTTGACTTCAACAGGAGTGTTTTCCTATTTGCATCATGCTGGCTTTTGGATTGAAATAAATACACTTTTTAATTTTTTTTGAGAGAGGGTCTTGCTCTGTCACCCAGACTGGAGTGCAATGGTGCAAACACAGCCCCCTGCAGCAGCCCTGACCTCCTGGGCTCAAGTGATCCTCCCACCTGAGCACCCCCAGTAGCTGGGACTACGGGTGTATCCCTGGCTTTTAAATTTTTTGTAGAGACAGGGTCTCCCTATGTTGCCCAGGCTGGTCTCAAGTGATCCTCCTGCCTCTGCCTCCCAAAGTGCTGAGATTACAGGTATGAGCGACCATGCCAGGCCAAAATATACTTACAATGTTAACGAAATTTCTATCTATTCCTGTCTTTTCAGCATCTCTGAAGTTGATCATATCACTTCTTCCTTTTAATTTGTTGATATAGCAAATTATAAGTGAGACTGGCCTGTGTTCTCAAGTAGTGTGTGTACATGCCATCTTAGTTACATTTTCATATGCTTGCTTCATAATTAGAATTTGGAAGATTTCAAATGGACCTTTTTGGAATAACTAAATGGTACATTTCTTCTGGAAGGAGTGTACACCATTGTTCATTGTTTTACTGCTAAATCCTCCATCATACAACACGTTCAATTTTTCAAATCACTTTCAAATATGTTAGATCACTTAATTTTTGACAGCATTACTAACTAGAAAGTAGGAATTATCCCCATTTTGTAAATAAAGGTCTAGACCAAATGGTCCATCTACGGTCATACATATAAGGGGCAGGGCAGCCTCCATTTCCAAGCTTTTCCTATTACACCATGCTGTCTTTTTAGTGCTCAAGATAAAGTGGTTCTGTACGCTATAGGTATGAATGAACAATTATGGTATTCAAGATTTACACTGCATTTGAATCACAGATATGGCCAATATTGTAAAAACTTATAAAACTGTGAACTTTACTGACAGTGAAGCCACTAAAGGGTTATCATGCAGAGGAAAGAATAGATTTGTGCTTTCTAGAAGGACTATTCCAGTTGCCATGTGGAAGGTGGATTGGGAGAATTATCCAGAGTGGTGTCACATACACCAAGATACATGTGGAAGGGGCCACACTAACAAATGCTACTGGGAGATAAAGTAGCAAAGACTAAAAACCATCTATTGATTGGATTTAGTGACAAAGTCACTGGGAGCCCTGGCAGTTGTGGTGGAGTGAAAATAAGAGGCATGCAGTCTGCAGAAGGCTGGAGAGAATACAGGTAACTCTTTAAGCAGGTTTCATTATAGAGACCAGAGGCAGGCAAATGTAGAAAACAACGAAGGTTTCTCTTTAAAGATGGGAGTGATCTAGGAGAGGAAGACATATGCAGTGGGAGAGGCCAAAGATAAAATACAGGGAATATCTGAATAAAATGCCCCGAGTCAGAGGAGGAGCGGGAACCCATTCAGTGATGGAGTAGCCTTTGACAGGATGATCTCCTTTTCCATTTCAAGAGGTGGGAAAGGATGCCTGTGAACGGAGGCCAGGCTAACCACAGTGGGGCTGCTTCCTAAATAACAGTGTTATCCAGCATGATAGCCACTAGCTACACGTGGCTACCCCAAACTAAGATGTGCTGGTAAAAAGCGCACTGAATTCTGAAGACTTAATGGAGGGAAAAATGTAATCTCATTATTATTTTTATTTTATTTTTTTTGAGACGGCGTCTCACTCAGCTGCCCAGGCTGGAGTGCAGTGGTGCAATCTCGGCTCACTGCAAACACTGTCTCCTGGGTTCAAGCGATTCTCCCGTCTCAGGATTACAGGCACCAGCCATCATGCCCAGCTAATTTTTGTATTTTAGTAGAGATGGGGTTTCACCATGTTGGCCAGGCTGGTCTTGAACTCCTGACCTCAGGTGATCCGCCCACCTCTGCCTCCCAATGTGCGAGGATTACAGGCGTGAGCCACCGTGCCCGGCCTCATTATTATTTTTCATTTTGAAAACACATGTTGAAATGATCTTATACTGAGTATATTAATTTCACCTGTTTCTTTTGGCCATTTTAAATGTAGCTACTAGAAAATTTAAAATTACATACATGTTTGCATTATATTTCTATTGGATGGCACTGCTCATTAATCTTTTCACTGCTGCAGAAAAGGTGAAGTAGAGTTTGACATGTTTAACAAAGCAAGTAAATTAAGAACACAAGCACTGACAGTCCTAACTCCGAATAAGCTTGAAAGTAAGACTAAGGCTGGGTGTGGTGGCTCAGGCCTGTAATCCCAGAACTTTGGGAGGACGAGGCAGGTGGATAACCTGAGCCCAGGAGTTTGAGACCAGTCTGGGCAACATGGCAAAACTCTATCTCTTGTAGAGAAAAAATATAAAATACAAAAATGCAAAAATTAGCTCGGTGTGGTAGGGTACATCTGTAGTCGCAGCTACTCCAGAGGCTGATGTGGGAGGATCGCTTGAACCTGGGAGGCAGAGCGAGACCCGGTCTCAAAAAAAAAAAAAAAAAAAAAAACCCAAAAATAGGATAATCTTCTACAGAGATGTACTACTTTTAAAGAACTTTATCTTTTTTGTAAAATTGATATGAATTTGGTACTTGCTCAATACACTGAGCCTATTGTGAAATTTTCAAAAATGGAAAAGCAAAAGAGTAAGTTACAGATATTTTCTACTTAAGAATTTTAAAATTACTCCAATGTAACCATTTTTAATGGCTGAACCATTTAGTCAATCCACTACTGACTGAATTTTGATTGTTTCCAATTTTTCACTAACAGCCCAGCACTGAAAATTCTTGTATTTTCCTCCTCCCCTCAAACTAGTATGACTGTTTCCTCAAGAGAAATTCTTACAAGAGAGATCTGGGACTATGGCTAACATTCTGAGATATCTGTCACACTACGCTCCAGAAACTGGGGTCTTTATTTCTGGCGAGACAAAACAGTAACACTTGGATGATTCTGTACCAGGCATTTTTCTAAACATTTTGCATATATTAAGTCATTTAAGAACCCTATATGGTATGTGTCATGGTGCCCATTATTTCACAGACCAGGAAACTTTAACACAGAAAGGATAACTTACCTAAGATCATATAATTAGATAGACCCAAATTTCTAACCGAAGGGCTGGAGAATGCAGGGGTATAATCCACAGAGCATCATTAGGTAGACTGTGGCAGAATTAGGTACTTTCACTTCTCTTTGCCAATCAAGGACAGCAATAACGTCAGTCCTCTCCTCTTCATGCTGTTACAAGCAGGCTGCAGTCACCAGAACAGACCAGGGTTTTTCACCTTAGGAATGTGCCTCCCTTTCCATACAAAGACGCTCTTTACTGACAGTATTAAGGTAGACTTGGGTTATTCTTTTTCCTAGTAATGGTGACGGACCTTTGTTTGTCTTTAAATTTTGCCTGGTTCTCACAAGAGCCTCCTCTGCTTGTACATGGCTACCCAATGAAAATGCTATGTTGATTAAGGTTTGAGACTAAAATTCCTAAAAAGGCAATGTGACCTAGCAGGGTTACAAAGAAACCTAACATATTACTGAGAAAGAACAGACAAAAGATGTGGACATTCTGAATGCATAAAAGTAGCCAACAACTACCTCCAACCCCCAAGAACACAAAAAACCCTGAGCTCACTTAAGATGACAAAGTAGGTCAATGCTGACCAATGATGTTCTGTTTCTAAAATTCACATCACCATTCCACTCAGTGATAATGAACACCAATGGGAAATTGGACCATCCGAGTGAATGTCTAGAATCTCTGTGAGCAGATGGCTCTGCCATCTGTGGTTTTCCATTCCTCCACGGCAGTTAAGGATGTTATAAATTCACATCAGTAACATCTCTGTCCCACATCTGCTAGGAGGAGTCTACGGTCCCAGAGCAGTCATCTAGAAACCAAGAGGTTTCCCAAAAAGGCTGCCATTTATTAAAACGAGTTAATTAATAGACTCACGGACTCTTTCAGGGTCTAGTCTGAATTCACTCACAGGAAACTAAACTCTTTTCCCCTCATCTACTCTCTCCACAGTAATATGGCAAATATTTACATCTCTTTAAACATGTACTAGCTGGGCGAGGTGACTGACACCTGTAATCCCAGGATTTTGGGAGGTTGAAGAGGGAGGATCACTTGAGGCCAGGAGTTTAAGACCAGCCTGGGCAATACAATGAGACCCTGACTCTATAAAAAATTTGAAAATTAGCCAGGTGTGGTGGCATGTGCCTGCATCCCTTGAGACCAGGAGTTCCACACTGCAGTGAACTATGATCGAAACCCTGCACCCCAGCCTAAGAGACAGAGCAAGACCGTGTCTCAAAAAACAAAAAGACATGTCCTAACTCATTAATCCTCAGGACAACCCTAAGGGAGTACTATTATCAGTCCCTAAACTGGTAAGCACTGTTGAAAAGGCACTGGCACAGAGTGGTTAAGTAACTTGTTCCGAGTCACAAAGCCAATAAATAGGGGGCAGGTGGTCTGAGGCCAGAGCCGAGGTTAAGGACTCTCACAGCCAAGGCTGTGACCAAGTCGAGCCCGGCAAGGATAGGACCCTCGGCCTCGCCCACTAAGAAGCAAACATTTACAGAATTCCTAAGACGCCGGGTTCCATTTCGTTTTCAAGGAGTCCGATCACATGTGAAGCGCCCCTGCGTCTTAAGCCCAGCTTTTGGAAGGCACTGTCCCTTTCTAAGGCAACTATGGGTCCTTATTTCAGGACTGAGATTTAACATTTCAGTTTTTTGTTTCTGAGACAGAGTTTCACTCTTGTTGCCCAGGCTGGAGTGGCGCGATCTCGGTTCACTGCAACCTCCGCCTCCTGGGTTCAGGAGATTCTCCTGCCTCAGCCTCCTGAGTAGCTGGGATCACAGGCGCGAACCACCACGCCCGGCTAATTTTGTATTTTTAGTAGAGACGGGGTTTCGCCATGTTGATCAGGCTGGTCTCGAACTCCTGACCTCAGATGATCCACCCACTTCGGCCTTCCAAAGTGCTGGGATTACAGGTGTGAGCCACCGCGCCCGGCTTAACATTTCAGTTTTTCAAAGTAGGAGCTGCATAAAACAGGTGGCAGAAACAAGCTACAGTGCAGGGCGCCCGCCATCCTCCGTCCCCACGCACGAGTTCGAGAAGCGCCCAGAAAAAGCTTCGCTGCGATTCGCCGGGTATACTGACCCCCTCCCCGGGATCCGGCCGGGGCTGGGCTCCGCGGCTCTCCCGCCCGGCCCTGGACCCCGCGCCCGGCTCCAGCGCACCAGGCTCCCGCCCCCCGCGAACCACCCCGCGAGGCTGCGGAAGCCCCTCCCCACGGGCGCCCTAGTCTCCCGCGCACCCGCACCTCCGCCGGGGCAACCTCGCAACTCCTCCGGACGCCGAGGCCGGTGCCTCCCGCCCGCCAGGCCCACTTCCGGCCGCCTCCAGGCCGCGGCCCGCCGGGGAACGGCCTAGAGATTCGAAACCTTTCAGGCCGACCCCAGCTCGCCCGCCTCCCGCCGCCGGCCCGCACCTACCGAGCACCAGGAGAGCCATACCGCGCGCCGGGATACGTGCAGTCCTCACCGCCGCCGCCGCTTCAGCCCCGCCGCGTGCCGCACGCCGCACGCCGCGCCCACGTCCCGCCCCAGGCCAGTCCGGTGGTCCGCTGGGCGGCCGCACGGGGGCGGGCCGGAAGGCGCTCGCCACGCCGTGGCTGCGGCTCATTGGTCCTGGCGGACATCGCTCACTCACATATCCAATGGGAGGCGGCCGGGTAGAGGTTACCGGTTTGGTTTTTTTCACGGGGGCGGTGGCGAGCAGCGAAAGGCGGGGCCTGCTGGGGGCGGACCTGGCAGCCTCTGCTCGCATCCCCTCAGCTCCCCCCGGCCCTCTCGGGGTGCTGCTCGGAGGGGAGCCCACTACTGGGCGTTTTTACCTCAGTTCCTTATTCTGCACCCCCCCCACCCCGCCTCCTCCTTGCCTCTGTGCGCTCCCCACCCTCTTTATCCCGGGGGAGCGTGACTCGGCCTCAGGGCACCCACGGTCCTGGTAGCTGACCGGGAATTCCTCTTGTGCCCAACGAATATTCCTTGGACACACATTTGCTCCGCACGCGCTGTCTGCGATGTAATTCGACAAGTTTCTATTTTGTTGAATTACTTTGAAAGTTCTTCCGTCCAGGTCGCATGGCCCTGCAGAGCCTTCTCCTTCTCTGGAGAACCCCAGGGACTTAAGCGGCAGCCTCCTCGCTGACAGGGTCTCCACTTTGTCCTGGGGGGCAAGAGGGCTGGCAATGCGCTCACGTGGGTGTGTGCTTTGTAAAATATGCAAAAGTGAAGGAAAAAATGTTTGTGGGGCAGGCTGGCGAGCAGTGGCATGATACAGCTCACTGCAGCCTTGAACTTCTGAGCTGCAGTGAGCCTCCCGCCTCGGCCTCCCAGAGTGCTGGGATCACAGGCATGGGCCACCACGCCCGGCAAAAGTAAAAATTTTTTTGTCTTTTTGAGATAGAGTTTTGCCCTTGTTGCCTAGGCTGGAGTGCAAAGGCGGGGTCTTGGCTCACTGCAACCTCTGCCTCCTGGGTTCAAGCGATTCTCCTGCCTCAGCCTCCCGAAAAGCTGGGATGAAAGGTGCATGTCACCACGCCCGGCTAATTTTTGTATTTTTAGTAGAGACAGGGTTTCTCCATATTGGCCAGGCTGGTCTCGAACTCCTGACCTCAGATGATCCGCCTGCTTCGGCCTCCCAAAATGCTAGGATTACAGTCGTGAACCACCGCCCGCCACCTAAAAGTAAAATCTTTCAAGCACAAGTTAAGACCACTGTATCTTTCCGCCTTGATTCTCCCTCCTATGTTTGGAGTGGACTCGGACATTTTGTTTTTGTATTAGTTATTTCTCCATATTGTAGTGTGTAAGGCATAAATATTCTTAGGCAGGGGTCCAGGAGTGATGGGGGCCGGCTGGTGGGCTTCCTGGAGGAAGTGGCACTAGAGCTGCGTTTGGAAGATTTTTCAGGCAAACTGAACTCAGAGGCACAGCAGTCATCTGAAGTCACGGGGGCCTCTCCTGGAAGCCACATGACAGCAATGATTTTCCCCAGGGAGGCTGCTTGTCCCGAGACAGAAATCCTCAGCTCGGTACCCCGGGCAGCTCCTCCTGACTGTGAAGGTGCATGGGAAGCCCAACCAGTGATGGCAGGGCTGTCTGGGATTCGTAGCAAAGGGCAGTGGACTGTGAGCCCGTTCCTCCAGGCCTGTCTGCTCTCCCTGAAGGGCGCCTGAGGGGCAATGAATGCTGAGTTTGTTTTTCTGACCCCTTTCCTGCACTTGACACATTTCCCCCCTTAAATTTGCTGCTGTTGCTGACTGGATTACAGCGAAATCCTTTTCCTCTCAGCCTGGAAAGTCATTCTTTTCCTCTCTGGATGGAGGAGTTTAATTCTCTTACCTGAAGAGGGCCCCTTCATTTGTCTTCACGTTGAGACAGTGACTTAACTTTGTCCCCATGGGCCACAGACATCACAGCTTCCACAATGCACTCACAATCGAGTTTGTTTTCTCAGGGTTGTGAGTTGATCGCAGCCTCTCCCGGCCTGCTGTGTTTGGGCAGCAATCCTGCTTGGAACAGAACCCTCGAACTGCGGTGGCCCACACTGCCAGTGCCCTCTGTGTGCTGTGTAGTTGTCTGTCCCAGTTGGCCTCAGGGCTGATCCTCGTGGAGAAAACAGAGGCCAGATCATAACTCCCTGCTAAATATCCCAGGTCACTGGCTGCTCTGGACCGTGGGCTGAATGTGCAGCTGCAAGAGGCACACACCCCTGTGAAGCCCACTGTACATGCACAGGCTTCCGGAAATGCGCAAGCTTCCGGAAATGCACAGGCTTCCGGAAATGCACAGGCTTCTGGAAATGCACAGGCTTCCGGAAATGCACAGGCTTCCGGAAATGCACAGGCTTCTGGAAATGCACAGGCTTCCGGAAATGCACCAGGGCGTGTTGCTTGTTTCTTTTTTCATTGAAACTAAATGCACATTAACAACCTAATTATACGAGAAACTGTCTCAGGCACAGTCACTGGCCCCAGGGAGCACACGGCCAACAAAGAGGCACATTACACTGCGATATTCCTTGTGCTCTGACAAAGAGAAGGCCCTGGTACAGTGGAGCCCAGAGGAATAACTTCTATTTTTGTTTCTTCACTGTGGTAAAATATACATGCAATTTTCCATTTCACACATTTTTGGGGGTGAGGGGGCTTCCAGTAAAAGCTGGAAAATCTGCTAGACAAATTCTAAATAAGCTGTAACACCCCCTTTTACTTTTTTTTTTTTTTTTTGAGCCAGTCTTGCTCTGTTGCCCAGGCTGGAGTGCAGTGGCGCAATCTCAGCTTACTGCAACCTCCACCTCCTGGGCTCAAGCGATTCTCCTGCCTCAGCCTCCCGAGTAGCTGGGATTACAGGTGCACATCACCAATTCCCAGCTAATTTTATATTTTTAGTAGAGACGGGGTTTCACCGTATTGGCCAGGCTGGTCTGGAACTCCTGACCTCATGTGATCCACCTGCCTTGGCCTCCCAAGGTGCCAAGATTACAGGCATGAGCTACTGCGCCTGGTCAGCATCCATTTTTAAGTGTACAATTGAGTGGCATTAAATACATTCACAATGTTGTAGAACCATCCCCACTAATCATCTCTAGACCTTTTTTGTCACCTTAAACAGAACCTCTGTACCCATTAAGCAGTAACTCCCACTTCCCTCCTGTCCCCAGCCCTTGGTCACCTCTATTCAACTTTCTTTCTCTATGAATTTGGCTAATGTCGGTACTTCATATAAGAGAAATCATATTTGCCTTTTTTTTTTTTTTTTTTTTTTTTTGAGATGGAGTTTCACTCTTGTTGCCCAGGCTGGAGTGCAGTGGTGCAATCTGCAATCTGGGCTCACTGCAACCTTTGCCTCCTGGGTTCAAGCGATTCTCCTGCCTCAGCCTCCCAAGTAGCTGGGATTACGGGCACCCACCACCATGCCCAGCTAATTTTTAAAATTTTTTTAGTAGAGAGGGTTTTCATCATGTTGGGCAGGCTGGTCTCGAACTCCCAGCCTCAGGGTGATCCACTCGTCTCGACCTCCCAAAGTGCTGGGATTACAGGCGTGAGCCACCTTGCCCGGCCTGTATCTTTTTTTTTTTTTTTTCAAAACACCATTTTCCTCTCTTTTTCACAGGCTCCAGCCTAGAGTCAGATGTTGGGTTAAATTATCTTGTCTCTTCAGCCTCTATTCATTTGGAACATTTTCATGCCCTTTTTATGCTTTTTTTTTTTTTTTTTTGGCATTGACACTTTGGAAGCACACAATTCCACCTCCCCACTTTTAAAAATACAGCATTTTCATTTGGGTTTATCTGAAATTTTCTTGCGATTGGACTCAAGTCATGCCCTCTTGCCAGGAAGACCACATATGTGACTGGGATTTTTTTCTTTGTGCAGCCTTCCTTTTTTCCACAGTTATTTTGCTTCCGAAGATCAGAGAGTGAGCTTCTACTTCCTAGAATCAGGTTGTAGCAGAGTTGAAGAAAGTCTCAGAGGACATGAATTCAACATTCTGTTTTGTTGGGGGCGGAGGGTGGAGGCGATGGGCAAGGGAGAGATGTCATGTGACCTGCCCAAGACCCACACTGGGCATGTGCTTGGCACAGTATAGGCTTTCAAGGAATGTCCTCGTTCAACTTAGTTAATGACATATCAAAAGCCAGAACCCAAGTTCCTTGATGCCCACATTCAAGCTCTTTCCCCTAAAACCTGCTGCCTCCTGTGAGATTTCTTTGACTACTGCAATCCTTCACCTTGGCCGTTCTTTGCCGACGCACACACACACACCCGTGGCTGCTCCAGCCTGCTAGGATCAGTCTCCCTTTTTCTTCCACTCAGGAAGCTTGTATGGTTTTTCATGAGTGAAAGTGATGTTATTAAAAGGCTAACTTTGATTACTCTCTAATTTAGTTAAAAGAGTAAGTGGTTTGCAGACATGAGTACTTTATGTTATTAGCGGCAAGTCACTTGCCCCCCCCCTCAGCAGCCAATGGCGACACTGTTACAATGACACTGTTACAACACGGCAGGTAGAACTATGGCTGCAAACCCCCTCTGTCTAATTAAGGGACTCCCAGGTGCCTATTCTGAGTTCTCGTCACTCAGGTCATCTTTCTGGGTTAGAACAAAGAACTGTCCCCAAGCCCCAGAGTTGAGAGTGACTCTTATTTTAGGGCTTGTGGAAGAGACTGCAAGCAATCAAAATCAAAGTTGCAGATTCTGGAAATTCCTCCACA
Source organism: Symphalangus syndactylus (assembly GCF_028878055.3). Taxonomy (NCBI): domain Eukaryota; kingdom Metazoa; phylum Chordata; class Mammalia; order Primates; family Hylobatidae; genus Symphalangus; species Symphalangus syndactylus. The sequence continues at coordinate 101,500,911 of NC_072440.2, read as the reverse complement.
GTCACAGAACTGCAGCCAGGTATACACTGCCTGCTACACTTCACCACACAGCTCCCCCGCTGGGCGCCCAAGGCCTTACCAAGGGAATGGGAGTGGAGGTGATAATCCCAACTAGTTAGCCAGGTCCTGTTCCTCTTCCACCAGGCAGAATTGTTGGACTTGGGGCACCCCAGCTTCTACCATGCAGACCCCCACAGGGCCCTTGGGGACACTGGAGCAGTGACAGGGAAGGAACCCAAGTCTAGAATGACCGGGAAGATCAGTGCCACCCTCTAACCTGGATGGCTCACCATGTAGCTGTTACTTTAGAGAGAAGATTCTATAGTTTCAGCCATTGTAGTTTGGAATAACTTGTCACAGCAGTTTAGCTTGACTTTGACTAATACAGGGCTTAATGTTCTCAGGGTGAAGAATCTGGGCTAATGTACCCACAGAAGGAACTGGATAGACCCGACAGGGGACATGTACCTCTTCCTAGAGGTGCTCAGGAGACACACAGTGCCCCTGTCTGGACTTTCTCATTCATTCTGAGGTTCGGATCACAGGTAGAGTCGAGTCTTATTTTCAGTGGGGATAGGCAGATGAAGCCTTTTAAAAATACTGATAAAATGCACATAACATAAAATAAAATTTACCACTTTAACTTTTTTTTTTTTTTTTTTTTTGAGACAGGGTCTCACTCTGTCACCCAGGCTGGAGTACAGTGGTGTGATCATGGCTCACTGCAGCCTCGACCTCCTGGTGTCAAGCAATCTTACCACCTCAGCCTCCCAAGCAGCTGGACTACAGATGAAAGCCACAACACACCTGACTAATTTCTGTATTTTTTTTTTGTAGAGATGGGGTTTTACTATTTTGCTCAGGCTGGTCTCAAACTCCTGGCCTCAAGTGATCCGCCCACCTCAGTCTCCCAAAGTGTTGGGATTACAGGCGTGAGCCGCTGTGCCCAGCTCACTTTAACCATTTTATTTATTTATTTATTTATTTATTTAATTTTGAGATGGAGTTTTGCTCTTGTTGCCCAGGCTGGAGTGCAATTGTGCTATCTCGACTCACTACAACCTTTACCTCCTGGGTTCAACTGATTCTCCTTCCTCAGCCTCTCGAGTAGCTGGGATTACAGTCTTATGCCACCACCCTTAGCAAATTTTGTATTTTTTTTTTAGTCGAGACAGGGGTTTGCCATGTTGGGCAGGCTGGTCTCGAACTCCTGACCTCAGGTGATCCACCTACCTCAGCCTTCCAAAGTGCTGGGATTACAGGCGTGAGCCACCATACCTAGCCTTTAACCATTTTTAAGTGTACAGTTCAGTGGTATTAAATGCACTCACATCGTTGTGCAACCTTTGTCTCCAGAGCTTTTTATCACCCCAAACTGAAACTCTATCCTTATTAAATGCCAACTCCTCATTCCCCCTCCCCCTGGTCCCTGGAAACTGTCATCCTACTTTCTGTCTTTATAAATTTGACTACTCTAGATGTCTCATGTAAGTAGAATCCTACAGCACTGTCCTTTTGTGAGTGATTGATTTTACTTAGCCTCACGTCTTCCAGCTCCATTCACGCTGTGGCATGTGTCAATTTCCTTCCTTCTTAAAGCGGAGTCACACTCCATCGTATGAATAGACCTCATTTTGTTTATCCATCCGTCTGTTAGTGGACACTTGGGTTGTTTCCACCTTTTGGCTGTTGTAAACAGATGGAGGCTCCTACTCTGGGGGTCTCCTGTACTTACCGGGTGCATTAGCCATCATGGTTGATGGATACCTTATGGGACTTTTTCTTGACAGGGAGTGGGCAGGAGAAGATGCTGAGCCTGAAAGTGAGAGAGAAGAGGAGATGAGTGAGGTGGGGATGTGGAAACTATTACTGAATGTTCACCATATGCCGGGCTCCACGTATTTACATCTGTGAACCTGTTAAAACTGCTTTTGTTAATCAACAAAAAGTTACAGTGCTGAAAAATCTTATTCCTGAAAAAGCACAGACTGTTATAAACTGTGCTATTTGAGATAAATAGAGTAAGAATGGAATATCCTTCTTTTGTCTGAAGGACCTGAGTCATTTTAACACTGAGAAGCTGCCTTGATTTCCAACCCAGGGCTTTCTGGACACAACATTGCATATTTGTCTTAACTTCATCATTTCCAAGGAAAAAGGAACCTCCATCCACTTCGTAGCCCAGGTCTGACCGTAATTCTTTTATACACAGTTGTGTTTTGCTTTGAGCCTATTAAAACACTACTTTATTTAAATCTTACCTACATCCTTCCCTTCTCCAACACCCTATGGTAATCCTGTTGGCTTGCTTGGTTAGAGTTGCGCCATGGGTCCTCTGAGGTGCCCTAAGTTGTTGCAGTGATCCGAGAAGCCCGCCTCTGCTGGTCTGCAGGTTTGCCCTGGTGGTCTCTGTTAGATGGGGCCACCATATGTTATGTTTCGTTTAATCCTCACAGCAGCCCTGCAGTTAGATATGACCAGTTTCACTTTACTGAGGGAGACACTGAAGTCCGGAGGCATTCTTGGCATAGTGAAGTGGCCTTATTGTCTGGGGTAATACCCGTGGTTCGTTGTCTCATGGTCATGGAGATTAAAGACGTAGACCCACAAAGTGTGAGGTTAAGAGCGGAAGTTTAATAGGTGAAAGAGAGAGAATAGGTCTCTGTTATAGAAGGGGGTCCCGGAAAAATGAGTTGTTGATCTGTGGTTAAATGTGGGGTGTTTTATAGATGAGTTGGTGGGAAGGCGGTGTCTGATCTACAGAAGGCATGAAAAATTGATTAGGACCAGGTGTGTCATTTGTATAGGGTGTACATTTCTGGCAACCGCCACCCCAGTATTTTATTATAGGTGTGTTTTCAGTCTGAATTGTCATGTTGCCCATTTCTTTTTTACTGCACACGTGTTAAAGAAGGGGAAGATGGAACTTCCATGGTGGACATGTCCAGCCCCCAGGTAGCTGCCTTTCTATAGATGTCATCGTTGGCCTTCCCCCGTGTAAGTTTCTAGTTTTTCTAGTCGTCTTTGTTTATCTGTGTCTGTAGTTTGATTTTTTAGGCTATTCTTTGTTAGGAAAAAAATAATTTCTTGAGCTGTTTTTTGTTAGAAGGGAAGTTCTGTCAAGGACTCTTTTGTCCTATCTGTCTAAATAATTTCTTTCTACCTCCTGTATCAGCAGCACCAGCTGAGGTTGCCCGAAGTCGGGGAGCTGGGCCGGTTCACTCACATGGCTGGAAGTCAGAGCTGATGTTGGCTGGGACCTCATCTGGGGCCAGTGGTCAGCACACCCGCACAAGCTTCTCCTGGAGGTCTCTTCTCATGGATGCTGGGGGTATCTTCTCTCCTCTGGAAGCTGTGCTCTGAGAGTGAGCATCCTAAGAGTCAGGAAGAGGAAGCTGCCACTTCAGGACCTGGGTTTGGAAACTGACCCTGGTTAAGCAGGTCGTTGGGCCCAGGACGAAGGGGAGGGGAGTGGATTCTACCTCCCAGTAAGAAGATGGCCACCGAATTTTCAGGTCGTCTTTTAAAACAGCCTTCAGAGATTTGGAATGCCCTCTTCTCACTTTTCTGTTGTTGAAATATTGCCCAACCTTTATGGCCCAGCTGAAATCCACCTCCTTCCTTCCGCCTCTCTTACCTCTCAGTTGAAATTAATCATGGCCTCATCAGCTCTTCCAAAGCTCACCCTCGTCTGTTGCTTCCAGTCTCTACCGTTGCACGGTAAGCCAGTGGAGGGCAAGATTCAGTTAATCAATTTTACCTGTGTGTAGGGAGCAACAGCGTGCCCCTGACATAGGCAACAGGCACCCAGCATATGAGTGTTAAAAAATGAATAATCGCTGTGAAGCCAAGGGGTAGAGGCAGGAGAAAGAGGGGTCAGGGGAGAGCAGTCCCCGATTTCCCCAGGAGGCCTCTGGCTGTGTGGTTGGGTATTGCCTTCTATTCAGCAGTATCTGAATTGATGCTGAGCAAACATCTAGAAAGAGGAAGCATTGTTGGAGAATTTGGCAATTCAGCACTTCTCCCTCTACAGGGTTGTAAGTGTTTCTGTGAATTTAAAGATTCTATCCAAGGGCAATAATAAACGATTTTTTTTTTTGAGACAGGGTCTCATTCTGTCACCCAGACTGGAGTGCAGTGATGCAGTTATGGCTTGCTGCAGCCTTGACCTCCTAGGCTCAAGTGATCCCCCTGCCTCAGGCTCCCAAGTAACTGTGACCACAGGCACATGCCTCTATGCCTGGCTAATGTTTTATTTTTTGTGGAGACAGGACCTCACTATGTTACCCAGGCTGGTCTTGAACTCCCGGGCTCAAGTGATCCTCCTACCTCAGCCTCTCAAAGTTCTGGGATTACAGGCTTGAGCCACCACACCCAGCCTTATATAAACGATTTTTAAAATTAAAAAAAAATTTTTTTTGAGAGAGAGTCTGTTGCCCAGGCTGGAGTGCAGTGGTGTGATCACGGCTTACTACAGCCTCAATCTCCTGAGCTCAAGTGATCCTCACACCTCAGCCTCCCGAGTAGCTGGGACTACGAGCATGCACCACCATGCCCGGCTAATTTTTGTATTTTTGTAGAGATGGGGTTTCACCATGTTGACCAGGCTTGTCTTCAACTCTTGGGCTCAAGTGATCAGCCCACCTCGGCCTGCTAGAGTGTTGAGATTACAGGCATGAGCCACTGCACCCAGCCATAAATGATTTTTATTTATTTATTTATTTATTTATTTTGAGACGGAGTCTCGCTCTGTTGCCCAGGCTGGAGTGCAGTGGCGCGATCTCAGCTCACTGCAAGCTCCGCCTCCCAGGTTCATGCCATTCTCCTGCCTCAGCCTCCCGAGTAGCTGAGACTACAGGCGTCCACCATGATGCCTGGCTTATTTTTAGTAGAGACGGGGTTTCACCTTGTTAGTCAGGATGGTCTCGATCTCCAGACCTCGTGATCCACCTGCCTCAGTCTCCCAAAGTGCTGGGATTACAGGCGTGAGCCACCACGCCCGGCCTCATAAATGATTTTTAATGTAGCACTGCAAACAGGGATAAGTGGGCACGTGCTCCTTACTGGGACTCATTGATAAGGAGGCACTTAGTAGAGTGATAATATCTCCACCCCTCTATGCCATCTAATAAGTCAAATAGGTAGCTTGGGATCGATGCAGTAGCATTTGGATGTATGTTCTGGGCTGGCTTTACTAAACAATTTGCAAGGCTTCTAGGCAAAGCTAAAACCAAAACATATGGTGGCCACTCCAAAAGTGAGGTCTGAGCCTTTGTTATGGCTGTTGCCTCTCTAGCAGGTCTGAGGAGACAAGCTGTGAGCACAGCTTCCTGCGGACAAGACAAGGCCTCCCCTTTGTAAACCTCCCATGATGCCTGGTCTCCAGCTGCATCTTTGATATTGGCCATGGACAGTTTTTCTGTGCTGTATCCCCATGGCTTGTCTGGGGCCAATCTTAGAGTACCCCAGTGTCTTGGGGTGGTTTGTATTCATCCACTCAGGGACTAGATAGTGGTGGATCATTTGCTATGGCTCCTTTCTCCAGAAATAGAGGTGGCCTGGACAAATCACCTTGCTCATTTTTTCTTGTGTTTCAGAGGTTAGAGCTCAGATGCTGAAGAATCCAAGGGACAAATCCCAAGGGTGCAGTCTCATTGTCAGCAGCTAAGCTCTCCTGCCACAGAATGATGCTCTCTCTTCTCCATCCACACTGGCATTTGCTGCTTGGGATATAGCAGCTGCTTCCCAATTCTTTGTCAGGCCTCTAGCCTCTCACTGCTGCTAATTCATGGACTCCTAGGAGGTTACTTCTAAAACTTCTTCCAATCCTTGTTATGGCTCATATGAACTTCAGAATAAAGTGGGAGAGGGTTAGGAAGAAGGAAATAAATCTCTATTCAGTGCCTAGGTGCTCAGCGAACAGTCTGTCATCTGTATCAATGACACCACCAATCCAATTGCTCAAGCCCCAAATCTCACTGGGTTCTGTTTCCATCACCAGCTCCCAACATTCTTTGGCAATTTCTGATAATTTGAGCACCAAAACATATTCAAAGTCTGCTGACATTTTTCCCACTTTCTCACAATTGTCACCACCTTGGTTCCAAATGGCTATGTGGACTTTTGCAGTAGCCCCTTAGAGTCAACATGTTGGTGCCGTACTGTAGTGGATGTTGTGGTGTGTAGCCCAGACCCCACTTCAGGAGGTGACACTCACACCTCCAGTCATGGGGAGTGTTGACTGCTGTTGCTTCATGGCTGTGTCCTTTCATTGGCTAGAAAGAGCTGCTGTGCCCAAGGTTATGCCCCTTCCCTGGGGGCAGCTTACATTCCATGATTACATGTCCATGGCCGATGACATCTGCCGAGTGTTCTGCCGTCCCTCCCCATTGTGTAGCAACCCTGGGTGGATTCTAGCAACGTTGTCCAGCTGGCAGAACTCTATCCCCCTTGCCACAGTTATTGGCTCAGGAAGGGGTTTGTCACCACAATAACCTCTAAGCCAAGTGGCCAGTGGAATTCACATGGCCACAGTGATTGTTCCAGGGTGAGCATGTGACATAAATTAAACCAATCAGAGTGAAGCTCTGGACTTTGGTCAATGGCTAGAAGAGTGGCATTTGCTTGGGCAGAAGCATGGATCCCTGTTGTCCCTGGAAACTACCCCACAAGATGAGGAAAACCCACGTGGGGATGAAGCTGAAGGGGGGCAGAGCTGAAACAGTCATGGAGAAATGGAGCCAATCCCTGATCAGTGTCTGAGGACTGTCCTTCAGCTGAACATTCCAGTTATTGAAATATGAAATCATTTTTGTTGTTCAAGCAAGTTTGATTTGGGTTTCTAATTGGTCTTTCTATTTTCACTCTTGGTATCTGTGATGGTTAATACAGAGTGTCAACTTGATTGGATTGGAAGACGCAAAGTATTGATCCTGGGTGTGTCTGTGAGGGTGTTGCCAAAGGAGATTAACATTTGAGTCAGTGGGCTCGGAAAGGCAGACCCACCCTTAATCTGGGTGGGCACCAGCTAATCAGCTGCCAGCACAGCTAGAATATGAAGCGGGTGGAAAAAAACGTGAAAAGGCCAGACTGGCCTAGCCTCCTAGCCTACATCTTTCTCCCATGCTGGATGCTTCCTGCCCTCAAACATCAGATTCCAAGTTCTTAAGTTTTGGGACTCGGACTGGCTCTCCTTGCTCCTCACCTTGCAGATGGCCTATTTGGGGACCTTGCGATCATGTGAGTTAATATTTTAAAAACTCCTCTCTCTCTCTGTCTCTCTCTCTCTCTCTCTCTATATATATATATATAATAGTATATATATATATCCTATTAGTTCTGCCCCTCTAGAGAATCCTGACTAATACAGTATCTTAAAATTCTTTTTCCACAAAGCAGACTCTTATGGATTCTTGAAAAAGTTTAAATTAGTTCACACTCCTCTCCCCTACTTAAAACTTTCCAATGGACAACAGAAGAGAAATAGACAGTTTGGAATTCATCAAATTAAAACCTTTTGTGCTTTGAAGGGCACCATCAAGTAAGTGACAACCCACAATGTGTGATAAAATATTTGCAATGATATGTCTGGTAATGAACTAGTATCTAGAATGTATAAGGAATGATTACAACTCAATAATAAAAAGACAAAAGCTCCAATTTAAAAATGCGCAAAGGATCTGAGTAGACATTTCTCCAAGGAAGACATACAAATGGCCAATAAAGCACATGAAAAGATGTTCAGTGTCATTAGTTATCAGAGAAATGTCCGTCAAAACCACAATGAGAAATAACTTCATCCCCACTAGCATGGCTAGAATCAAAGTCAGAGAATAACAAGTGTTGGTGAAGAGGTGGAGAAATTGGAACCCTCCGACACCAGCTTTTGGGAATGTAAAATGGTACAACCACTTTAGAGAACAGTCCGACAGTTCCTCAGATAATTCAACAGTTACCATGTAATCCAGAAATTCCACTCCTAGGCATCTACCCAAGAAAAATGAAACACACGTCCACACAAAACACATACAGGAATGTTTTAGCAACATTATTCGTCATAATCAAAAGGCTGAAATAACTCAAATGTTCATCACCTGACGAATGGATAAACGAAATGTGTCATGTCTATACAACGGAAATATTATTCCGCCATTAAAAGGAAGCAAGCACGGTGGCATGCCACGACATGGATTGACCTTGATGACATTATGCTAAGTGGAAGAAGCCAGGCACAAAATAACCACATGATTACTTTCATATTTAAGTTCGGAACTAGGAAGTCTATACAGACAGAGTAGGTTTGTGGCTGTCTAGGGCTGGGAGTTGGGAGGGGATGGTTGCACATATCTATGAATTTACTAAAAACCATTGAATAATGGATTTTTTTTTTTTTATGGAGTCTCACTCTTGTTGCCTAGGCTGGAGTGCAATGGCACAGTCTTGGCTCACTGCAACCTCCGCCTCCTAGGTTCAAGCCATTCTCCTGCCTCAGCCTCCCGAGTAGCTGGAATTATAGGTGCCTGCCACCACACCCAGCTAATTTTTGTATTTTTAGTAGAGAGGAGGTTTTGCCATATTGGCCAGGCTGGTCTCAAACCCCTGACCTCAGGTGATCCGCTTGCCTCAGCCTTCCAAAGTGCTGGGATTACAGGCGTGAGCCACCATGCCAGGTCGAATTATATGCTTTAATTGGGTGAATCGTATGGTGTGTGGATTATATCTCAATAAAACTGTTAAACAGAACCCTTCCCAGTGGCTTCTTACAAGACATAGAAAAACAATCTGCCCTCCTGAGCAGGCCTTTAAGATTCTGCCTCTGACGTCACCTCAAACCCCTCCCTCTTTCCTTCTGTTCATGGCAGTATTCTTTCAGTTCCTCAGACACAACAGGCTGGTTCCCGCCTTGGAGCCTTGGCACCACCTGCTGCCCCCATCACTGCAGCCTCAGCTTATGTACCACCTCTTCAGGCTCTTCTCACAGCAGGTGATCTGAAGTGAGAGTGCCCCCCGGTGAGCAGTTCATCAAACTCAGTGTTTAATTTCTCCACAGAACTGATCAGAATTCTTATGTGTCTGATTGATTGATTGATTGAGATGAAGTCTCGGTCTGTTGCCCAGGCTGGAGTGCAATGGCACAGTCTCGGCTCACTGCAACCTCCACCTCCTGGGTTTAAGTGATTTCCTGCCTCAATCTCCCGAGTAGCTGGGACTACAGTTATGCGCCACCACGCCTGGCTAATTTTTGTATTTTCAGTAAAGACGGGGTTTCACTATGTTAGCCAGGCTGGTCTCAAACTCCTGACCTCAGATGATCCACCCTCCTCAGCCTCCCAAAGTGTTGGGATTGCAGACGTGAGCCACTGCACCCGGCCTTATTTACATATTTATTTGTTTATCATCTGTGTTCACTAGGACGAAGACTCCATGAGGGAACAGAGGAGAACCTTCCTGTGTGCTGGCAACATCCGTCTACAACAGTGTCTGCCACATACTAATAAAGTTTAGTGATTGAAAATTTAATGAAAGTGTAAGTTTTCAGAAGAAATATAAGGGCCTAGTGTGGTGGCTCACACCTGTCATCCCAGCACTTTGGGAGGCTGAGGTGAGCAGATCACTTGAGGCCAGGAGTTCAAGACCAGCCTGGCCAACATGGTGAAACCTCGTCTCTACTAAAAATACAAAAATTAGTGGGATATGGAGGCACACACCTGTAATTCCAGCTACTCAGGTGGCTGAGGCAGGAGAATTGCTTGAATCTGGGAGGCACAGGTTGCAGTGAGCTGAGATCACACCACTGCACTCCAGCCTGGGTGACAGAGTAAGACTCTGTCTCAAAAAAAAAAAAATTTCTTTTTCTTGCAATTCTTTAGAACTAGAGTAAAAAAACAATGTGAAAGTTTAATCTTTTTATTTTTTTAATGCAATGTAATAAAATTAATAGACTTCATTTAGTCTATTAGAGCAGTTTTAGGTTTACAGCAAAGTTGAGGGGGACAGTGAATTCCCAATAAAACCCCTCCCCCTGCCATATACACAGTCTTCCCCAGTATCAACATCCCACACCACCGCAGCCAGCATGTTTGTTACAATGAACCTACATTGACACCTCATTATCTCCCAGAGCCCACAGTTTACATTAGGGTTCACACTTGGTGTTGTGCGTTCTACAGGTCTGGACAGATGGACGATGACACACATCTACCCTTAGAGTATCAGACACAGTAGTTTCACTGTCCTAAAAATCCTCTGTGCTCCAACTATTTATTCCAACCTACCCCCAATTTGCTTTATTTGTATATCAATTTTTCAATTAAAATGTATCAGAAATTCACTGGGCAGGAAGGAGTTTCAGAGGGTTAGGAAGAGGAAGAACAGGCTGCTGTTTGTTATTTCCCCTTTAAGAAGTGCAGAGTGTCGAGGCCACGGGCACAGCCTGGAGCACCCAGTTCCAGTAGGGTGTGTGCCCCCTCCACTCAGGCCCACAACCCTGAGACCAGAGGAATGCGAGGGTCTGTCTCCCGCCCTCCTTGCACCACCAGGGCCCAGGGCACTCTTCTGCCCTTGCAGATGGCAGCTGGGACGAAGGCGCAGCACAGCGCCAGTCTCCTGCTAGCCTGTGCGGGGCAGGCGACACTGGGCATGGTGCAGCCTTACTGTCTCAGTGTCCCCTACCAGCCCCCTTTGGATCATGTCTGATTCTTCTGAGGACAGGGGCTGGGAATAAAACACCTCTGAGAATTTGGGGCACAAATGTGCTACACTAGGAAACCCCTGCTTTGGAGGGGGCACAAAGCCAAATGACCCCTGGCTCTGGCCCACAGGTCACAAGTGCATGGATGTGTCCAGAAATTCCCAGGGGCACTCCGGGAGCCTGGAATGCATGATCAGCAAAACAGGGTTTCCTCCTTGCCTACTAAAGTGCCTGCTTCATTCACTCGGGACGCTGGTGTGGTCTGGGGACAGCTGATGTATCATCACGTTAACAGTGTTATCCCCCACCCCGTCTTCAGTGACCTGGGTCACGCTCTCTTATGGGGTGCTGTCCAGGAACTTTCCAGGATTGCACTGGCTTCAGCAGGTCTTCGTGCGCTTCTCATTCCTCAAGAGAGAATCTGCTCACCCGGTGTTGTGAAAAAGGAGATATCTGGAGAGGCTTTTAGAGAGGCTCTGGGCTGGGAGAAGGGTTTGTGTTGTGTCCACCCCCTCAGCTGCTTGTCCCCCTGATGTCCTCTCTCCCAGGGTCTCTTCTGGGCCACTCATACCCAGAACCCTGGCTCATGGAGACCTTCCGCCTCCAGGCAGCTCCCAGCACCGTTGGCTTCTTCAGCCTCAGGAGCACCCATGCCTCAATGCCCTGTCCCCTCTCTTAGTTGAGCAGGTGGGCTCTGCCCTGCTTCTCCAGGCTCTCATTTTCCTCCTTCCATTGCCTGCTATTGCCTATAATTTGGCCAAAAGCCATAATAACCAAGGGTGTCGACTTTTTGCTCTCCAATCAAAAGATCCTGTCCTCACCAGGAACTGCCCTTGTTAGAAGGCACGGTGTTGGAGGTGGAGATTAGAAACAATTTTTCTGCCTTCCACTGAGTCAATCACCAAATCCTGCCAAACTTGAAATCTAAGTGGCATTTTCTCCTCTCTACACGAATCCTAGTTCAGCTCCCAGAATTTCTGGCCTGGGCTACTGCAACAGCCTCTTTTTTTTAAAATTATTTTTAATTTTTTTGTGGGTACATAGTAGGTGTACATATTGACACCGTAGGTGATTAAATTTCAAATCTCTTTTGGAGGTGAGCTCTGAAGTCCATCCCTGGATTCTTCTGAGGATGAGAAGTCGGGTCAACAGTCCCTCTGACCACCTAAAAATGGCATAAATCAAACCTCAGCGGCTCCATGGTGGCACTGTGAAGTCCACATGCCTTCGCGAGGTGGCAGGGCTGGTCCTCTGTGCTCCCGCCATGCCCAGGTGCTTCAAGCATCTTGCATGGAAGACTTTGCTCTCTGGCTGTCTTTGCCTAGGATGCTTCTCTGCCCCCTGCTACCTTGGCTGACACTCATCCCTTAAGCCATGGCAGCCCTTCTAGGAAGCTTCCTCACCCCAGGCTCCTGCTCCACACTGCCTCCTTGCCACTGCATGTAGAAGCAGTGCCTGTGTCTGCCCCTCCAGTGTGGGTGCGCAGCTTAAAGACAGGGGCCAGGACTGGGTTGTGTCCCAGCTTCTAGCACGGCCTGGGAAAATGAATGAATGAATGTCGGAATGAATGAACGCATCTGTGAATAAAATGCCGTGGACCTCTGTGCCTATCAGTTCTCCATTTGTTTTGGCTGGATGCTTGTGTTTGAACTGGTGGAACTCGGTGAGTTTGCAAGCCTGCCCGGTTCTGGCCAGAGGGTCAAGGCTCTCTCGGGCACCTTTTCCTGCGGGCATGGCTGTGGGGCAGGAGTGCGTCCGTAGGGACACGGGGTGGCGCCCAGAGCCTTTGCGGGAAGCGGCAGGGCCTTTCCTCCCTGGCGGCCCGGGGAGCGCCGCCAAGGGACAAAAGAGGATTCTAAGTTGTTTTCTGGAGCTCGCTCTCTCAAAAATGAAATCCAGACCCAGCCCATGGGGGCAAAGCAGTTTTGTAGGAGATACTTAAGTCTTCAGTTAAAGTGAGAAATTAGTTCAAGGAAATAGGCAGAATGTGGCCTCAGACTTAGTGCTGAACTGAGCTGCCCCTCCAGGCCCTCGGGTCACCCCCTGCGTGGGCGTGGCTGTGCCCCTGGACACACGGGGACTCCACCTGCACAGAGTGGGCCGGAGCTGAGGTCTGCCCGGTGCCACCCCCACCGGCTGGTGGCTCAGGTGGCACATGGGGCACTTCTGTGGTCTCCTCGGGCGCTTGGCCACATCAGCTCTTCAGAACATTCAGTTCCTCCCCACTTAGCCTCTGGGTCTCCCTCCTACGGAGAAATGAGCTCCCTCCTGCACCGGCCCAGCCCCTCACTGTCCCTGAGCCGCAGGGGCCGGCAGGGAGGGCCCTCGTGGGAGTGCAGCGAACCCCGCTCTGCTTCCAGCCGCTGGTGAGACCCCCTTTCTCTCTTTCCGGGATTCCTTGACGGCAGTGGGTTTGGATTGGCCTCACCCTTGGCACTTGGAGCCGCAGATGAGTCTACTGTGATAGGGCGGGCGTTGATGAGCGCTGTGACCACTCGCCCCCACCTACTTAGCCTTCCCCTTGACCCTGTGGCCAGGGCTGTGGCGCTGCCCTCCTCCCTGCTCTACGGCACTCTCTTTACTTGGGGAAACACGGGCTGGCTCGTTTCTGAGGGTGGCCCCACCTGGCAAAACTGCTCAGCTCACTAAGAATCAGCGGTGCTGGTCACATTCCTTCTCTGGCTCCTTCTCCCTGTGATCCTTTTCCGGCATGGTGGCTAGAGCCCTCCCTTGCAGCTGCTAAGACTGTGTTTCACCTGGCAGCCCCACATCCTGGGGCAGGGGCAGGTCATCGGTCAGACCTCTGGGTAGCCTGAATGGGAGGCGTCATTGGCTGCTGATTCGGGTGCAATAAGCAGCTTTCAGATCCAGCTACGATGTCCCCCTCGCCTCCACACTCTGCCTGGCAGACACAGGTAATCTGCTCACTGGACAGGGTTGGCCTTCCCTGAACACTAGTTAATTGATACCAACGTCTCCTTCATTGGGTGATTGTGTGTCTGACAGATTCTAGAGCCTGACAGGATGCAGTTTCCAAGCAGCACCCAGCTCCTGGCCATAGTCATCCTCCTCCTCCAAGCCACCTTCCTGGACCCCTGCTCTCCTGCCCTGGACAGCCAGTCATGGGGTGTGAATGTCCTCTCCTTCCTCTCCCCTCAAACCTCACTCTCCTCATGTGCCAGGCTCTCTGCTGGGCGCGGGGGGCAGAGGGGGGCAAGCCAGGGTCCCCTGGAGCTATGATGGTGCCACTGCACTCCAGCCTGGGTAACAGAGCAAGGCCTTGTCTCAAAAAAATAAAAAAAGAGAGAATTCATTTCAACAGATATTTACTGAGCACCTATGACATTCCAGGCACAATTCGAGGTGGCGGAATATGGCGGGGAGTGAAATAGACAACAATCCTGCCATCAATGTTGAAATGGAACACACCCACCCAGCATCCGAACCCCAGGCACATACTCACCCCACGGGCATGTGAATTCACCAAAAGACAGGCTTAAGAATGCTCACAGCAGCAGGACTGGCCAGACCCCAAACTGCAAACTGCCCAAATGCCCATCAGCAGTGGAAGGATGAATTGTGTTCTGTTCACACCGTGGAATGCAGTGCAGCCATGAGAATGAGCAAACTGCAGCTGCAGATATCCTCACCATCTATGCCTCACAAACACCACCTGGTGGGATTCCATTAATTCCTGTACGAAGCACGAGGCCAGGAGACCTAACCTTGCAGCGGGCACCCTCTGTTTAGTGACAGGATGTGACCGCAAGGGGGAGCTCTGCCCTTGCTCTGCGCAGGCTGCTTGGGTGATGCGTGTGGGATTTGAGCTGTGCGCTCAGGACTCGTGCGCTTTTCTTTATATGCGCTGTACTTAGATACAATATTTACACTAAAAAATCGGGGCTGTGGTGGAGCTTGCAAAAATTGGGGTTGTGGTGGACCGAGGGGGCCCAGGCTCAGGCCCTGGGCTGGCTGAATCCTGCAGTCAGCATCTCCCGCCTGGGTCTTCCTTCCAGGAGGTCGGGTCCAGCGCAGAAGAGGGCGACCCCAGAGGAGGGGAGGGGCAGCTGGCTTGGAGGCCAGGCTGTGGCTTGTCACAGGAACAGGGAAAGGAGGCGGTGAGGATCACCTGGGCCCCCAGGGACATTTGGCAGACGCAGAAAAGGCAAGGTCGCGTCCAGCGCTGGTCTCACCCCCCGCCCCCCCAGCCACTGAGACCCACAGAAGCCGGGACTCTGGAGGTTCCCAGAACTCCAGCCCTCTGAGGTTACTCTCCTTAAAAGGCCAAGTGAGGGGTGGGAGGGAGCTCACAGATGATATTGGGGCATGGGGAAATGCCAGGAGTCCCCATTTCCCAGAGGCAGAGCAGTCAGAAAGCATCCCCTCCCTGACCTGGACAAGTCTCCATGTAGAGCCCAGGCTGTGTGTCAGGGACAGCCCCGCCCCCTCGACAGGCCAGCTCCGCAGAAGGGGCCCATGTCTGCGTGTCCTCTAGGCTCACTTTGGCCAGGCTGGCTCCTGCCTTCGGGCAGGCCCAGGATCTAGGGTCTTTTTCCCTGTCCTGTCCCTCTCCTCTCCCCTCCACCCACTCCCGCAGTTGTTAATCACCCTTTCCCGTTTGGAATTTCCCAGTCAGCAGGCCTGGGAGGCAGCTTTCTCAGGACCCCACTTTGCTGCTTGTCTCTGAGCTTGGTGTGTTCCCACCCCCACTGGGGGTTTTCAGTGCATCACCATAGTGGGGTAATAAGCCTCACAGCCATGGGGAGTGGCCCCCAGAACCTCAAAAACTCACAGCGGGCTCATTCCCTGACTTCTGCCAGGTAGAGGTGGCTGGGCCCTCTTCTCAGAACATGTTTGAGCCCCTTCTCAGAAGTTTCCAGAATGCCAGTATGGTTGACACCAGCCTTGTAAGCCCCTATGAATAGAGACACATCCCTCTTATACCCATACACAGATTGAAACTTCCGGAGGCAGGGCCTGGATTCCAGGGCATGCGCTTGGTGTATAATGGGCTCTGCAGGGAGATGTACGAAGTTAAGTGGATGTGGACATCGAGGCTGGAAAGGTTAAATGATGTCCCCAGGGCTGGAAGTCACCAAGTGTCTGGAAGTGGAGCTTGGAGCTCAAGGTGGCAGGATCCTGAAGTGGCAGCCAGTGTCTGGTTATTGGAAGACCCAGGCATTGGTTTAGAGAAATCTTTGCCTCCTCCCAGGTCCCACCAGTGCTCTCTGTGTTTCTCTTATCTTTGGATGTTGCCACAGGGAAGCGGAATTCTAAAATAATTTCCTCTCCCTTCCCCCATCCCCAAACTTCTGAAGAAGATTTAAACTGGGCATTAGGTGTTTTCTAAATACTGTTGCAAAGTCCCAACAGCTTCTACAGTGAGAGCAACGCAGATCTAGGGAAAGATCCCAGTGAATTTGTATCTTTGGGGCCTCAGCAGCAGCTGCGTGATTTCAAAAGGAGGCAGTGTCTCACTCTCCTTTCAGGCTGTACTTCTGAGCAGAGACAAAAAAGGGAACCTCTCAGGCTGGATCAAAGGCGAGCTTCTTTCTATGTGGGCCACGGATGCTGCCTGCAGCAGTGTGCTTTGGAGAGAAAGACCCTCTCTGTGGAGAGGGAACATTCTGGACATGTGTGCCCTTCTCCTGTGAGGCTTCCCTCCCTCCCTGGGGGCTGGCCACCCTCCCTCCCTCCTTCTGCTGAGGCCTGGCCTCTCTGTGGCACTGCCCCTCACCCCTCTGGGCTGCAGTGACTCCCAGAGGTGGGATCTCATTGGTCCCTGAGCGCCTGGCGGGACTGACAGGGTGCTTAGTAAACCCTTGTGGTCTGGGTGCAGGCCGAGGCTCCTGCGGCCTGGGAGGGTCCAGGTCCTTCTTTGTTATGAACACTAAGAGGCAGGTCTCCTCCCTTCCCTGCCTCAGACACACAGAAGACACTTGATGTGTTTGTGGAGTGAACTAATTTCTCCCCTCCCTCCCTCCCTCCCTCCCTCCCTTCCTTCTTTCCGTTCTTTCTTTTGACAGTCTGCTCTGTTGCCCAGAATGGAGTGCAGTGGTGTGATCTTAGCTCACTGCAACCTCTGCCTCCCAAGTTTAACAGATTCTCTTGCCTCAGCCTCCTTAGTAGCTGGGATTACAAGCACGCACCACCATGCCCGGCTAATTTTTTGTATTTTTAGTAGAGACAGGGTTTCACCATGTTGGCCAGGCTGGTCTCGAACTCCTGACCTCAAGCAATCCACCTGCCTCGGCCTCCCAAAGTGCTGGGATTACAGGCATGAGCCACTGTGCCCGGCCTAGAGTGAACTAATTTCATAGCGTGGGTTGATGAGCATGAACACGTGGGGCGGGCCTACAGCAAGGAGCAGCACCAGCGCCTGTGTGTGTACTGTGGCTGCTGCTCGGCCCCGGGCGGTGCACTTTACCTGAACCGTCCTTCCAGGCCTCCCAAGCCATCTGCAGGAAGTGCTGTTTCCATCCCAGGCCTGAGATGGTGGAAAGGCTGGGGACTCCAGGGACACAGGGCTGGCAGGCGGGTGAGGTGGGCGGATACCCCCGGCAGTCGGGCTCCGGAGCCGGCGTTCTTGACCAGGCCGCTGGCAGTGAGCCGGCCGGGTTCCGTTTCCGTCGCGGGCCTTATCCGGGGCCTATTCCTTCCAGGTGCGGCCTCCGGTAAAGCCCAGGCCCCAGCCTGGAGGTAACGAGGCCGGCGCACCCACCAGGGGTCGCTGCAGGCAAGAGCTGGAAGCCTGAAGGCAGGTGGGGCCCAGGGAGCCGGCCCGGCGCACTCAGATACACAGCTTTAGGTGTGCCAGATCAGGACGATGTTTTAATAAAAGTAAAGCAGACATCTGCGATACACCAGGAAACCCAGCCTGGGTTTAGGATCCACCTCTGAGCTCCACCTTCACTTAGCTGCCAAATGGGGACAGTGGCTGTGGCCCTGTCTCCCTCATGGGACCGCCAGCGGGTCCTATGAAGTCACAATGCTTAGAGACGGGGCCGGGCGCGGTGGCTCAGGCCTGTAATCCCAGCACTTTAGGAGACCGAGGCGGGCGGATCATTTGAGGTCAGGAGTTCGAGACCTGCCTGGGCAACATAGTGAAATCCCGTCTCTACTAAAAATACAATAATTATGTGGGCGTTGTGGCGGGCGCCTGTAATCCTAGCTACTCGGGAGGCTGAGGCAAGAGAATCACTTGAACCCAGGAAGCAGAGTTTGTGGTGAGCCAAGATCGAGCCACACTGCACTCCAGCCTGGGCAACAGGGCAAGACTCTGTCTCCAAAAAAAAAAAAAAAAAAAAAAAAAAATGCTTTCAGACCATGGAGTAACTTGGTGCCTGAGATGATCCCATTGGCCCCACTAGGTGCCCGTGGGGGTGCCACCATCAGTGATGAAGGGGAAGGGGGATCAACCCCTACTTTTCAGAGGGTCTTTCCCATGTAAGAAATACAAGCTGAATCTTCCTGAAATTCAGCCACAGATCCCACACTCCCTTAAGGCACGCTCAGGTCCTATGATGGCCTGCTGCAGACACTGGCAATGTCAGGCCTGGAGCATCCTTGTCTAGGATGGGTCTGGGGCTTCGGGCTCTGGGGTGTTATTTTATTATTTATTTATTTGTGTATCTATTTTTAGAGACGGAGTCTCACAATGTTGCCCAGGCTGATCTCGAATTCCTGAACTCAAGCAGTCAGCCCGCTGTGGCCTCTCAAAGTGCTGGGATTAAAGGCATGAGCCACTGTGCCCGGCCTTCTGTGGTTTTAAATGAAACTTTTGCAGGCTTTTTTTTTTTTTTTAATTGAGAGATCATTCACATCACATGCCATAAAATTCACTCTTTTAAATTGTCCAATTTGGTTGTTTTTAGTGTATTCACAAGTTTGTGTAACCCCACCAGCAATTCCAGAACACTTCATCCATCACCTCAAAAAGAAACCTGTACCAATTTTCCCCTTCCCTTAGCCCCTGGCAACCACTGATCTACTTAACCTTTTCTTTATATTGTGTCTTTTCGTTGCCACTTGTGTTCTATGGGGATTAAAAAAAATAGATGGCTTACTTCATGTCAGCAGGAAGGGACCTGTGTCTCAGTGTAGCAGACAGGGTTATGGGGACTCCTTGGGGTTAGAACGTGGGGTCCCATGCCTCAACCCTCTCTGATGAGCTATGTGAGCACAGAGGAATGAGAACATCTTTCTGGCTTTTTGTCTTCTCATTCTGTTTCACTCTCATTCATGATGGTTAATAGTGATGATACTTGTCCCACTTACAGCAAGGAAATCCCACCTCTCTTAAACAACAGAACCCCAAATCTGCCTGGGCTTGATGCTGGGAGGAGAAGATTCCAGGGGCAGCAGGATCAAGGAGCTGGCTCTGTCCCTGCCTCTGTTCTCACTGTCACCCCTCTCTGTTTCCCATGAGTGCGGCCTCCAGCAAGCTGGGCCTGTGTGCTGCTCCCATGGCGGGCACGGCCCCCTTACCCAGGACACCCCTAGCCCAGCAGGGAGGGGCTGACGTCCTCACAAAGACTTACTAAATATTCAAGGAGGTGACGGGGAAAAGAGAGCACAAAACACAGCATTTAGTTCCCTGAAGTATTAGAAGCAGTTTGCGAAGATGCACTCAATATGACAAGATTAAAAAACATACGTGAAGAAATCAGAGAGGAATAAAAATGAGGGGGAGAAAAAAATAAGATGAAGCCAGGGAGAGGTTGGTATGGAAACTCCAGATGGTGATTTAAGGAGCACTTATGCAGCACACTTACCATGATCCGAGCGCCGTGCGAGTATCATCAACTCATTTGATCCTCGGGACGCTTTGGAGGCAGGGGCTGTGATTATCCTCATTTTGCAGTCAGGAAAGCCCAGGCACAGAACTGTGGCTTGTTCAGGGGCTCCAAACTTCTAGGTGGCAGAGCTGGGTCTCAAGCCTGGGCAGCCTGGTGTGCAAGTTCATGCCACCCCTGCTGCTTTTTCATGATGTCACATGAACATACTGGGGGTGGGCAGGGGAGCCCGGGCATGAGCAGAATAAGCAAGGAATATCTTTGACATCTCGGATCTTGTTCCAGAAATCATAGGTATTTTGCATTTTCCCCCATGATGTTTCTATATTTGTGCGAGTGTGTTGAAAATTAGATGTGTGTGTGTGTGTGTGTGCATGCGTGCGCACACTCTGTCTGATCTTCAGCTGAGGCCCTAAAGCGTTCTGAAGAAAGCACAAGGTGTCAGGTAGCCCATCTCTGCCTAGGCAGTTGAGAGCTGTTCTGCCAGCATGGGCCCTCACCCACTCCAGGGAGAATAAGGCAGGTTGAGAGTTTGGGGAGCTTGAGGAGGCTGGTACAGGGACTGCTCCGGAGTGGCTGCCGGTGCACTAGTCTCTCCCAAGTCTGGGGGAGGCATTTGAGGGAACCGTCTGGATAGTTGTGTGTGTCTTTGGAGTTGGAGGGACCCAGGGACTGGTGTCTGAGCCCCTAGAAAATTCTCATGATGAGAGAATGTTGGCTAAAAGGCTGGTGTTGGGCGCATCCGTCATTCATTCATGTGACCCTCAACAAACATTTACTGAATGTTTGAATGTGTGTTCTAGGTGTCAGGGATGCACCTGTGGACAACACAGATTGCCCTGTGACCTTACATTCTAGTAATGAGGGTAACGGCTTCAGAGGGACCCTGCCCACGAGTTGGGGGCAAGGGGCCTGCAGGTGAGGAGTGGGCTGCAGAGGGCTCTGATTGGGCAGCTGGAAGAGGCCTCGGGTCTGTGGCCGGATCCCTGCACTCAGCATGCCCCAAGATGGTGGACGTTGGACACCATTCATTGGTTACCTACTGTGTACATATAGTATCTGTAATCTGCATTCTCCCTGAAGGTAGAGATTATAGCCCCACTTTGCAGAGGAAAGCAGTGGCTCAGAAAGTGCCGGGGGTGGGTGTTGAGGTCCACCCAGGGGTTCTTTTCCTCAGAGCTGGCCACTCTCTTGCCACTCTGATGAGTTTCTCTTGGTTTTCAAAAATGGGGCAGGCAGGAATGGAACCTCTCTGAGCTCCACCTTTGCTGCAATCTGACGCACGTCGTGAGTTATGTCAATTTTCCAGAGGCTCCAGGCAAGAACAGCTCCTCGTGGGGACTTTTTGGGCTTATCAAGGAGGCAGATCTGGGTGGCAGCAGCAAGGGAGCAGCTCTAAGCATGTTCTGGAATCATTCATAGGCTTTTATTTTCTGAGCTGTTCCCAAGAGTGTAACCAAATGCTAATACCATTGACATTGTTTTCTTAATGATTACTTTGGCTTGTATTAGGAAACAGCTTAATTAGCATTAATTAGAGTGGTCTCTCTACAGGACATATCTCCCTCAAAGCAAGGTCTCCTTAGTTTACTCATTTGCAGGGGGAGACCTGTCACTGACTGAGGTTAAGGGTGTGGCCCAAGGACACAGGAGGTGACAAATTGGGGAACAAAGCTGTCAGTCTGTTCAGGCTGCTGTAAAAAAACACCACAGATTGGGTGGCTTAAAAACAGCAAAAATTTATTTCTCATAGTCTGGAGGCTGGGAAATCCAAAGATGAGGGTGCCTGCAGATCAGGTGTCTGGTGAGGACCCATTTCTTGGTTCGTTGATGGTCTTCTCAATGCATCCTCACACAGTGGATGCCGCAAGGCAGCTCTCCAGGGCCTCTTGTGTAAGGGCTCAGATCCCGTCAACCACTTCTCAAAGGCCCCACCTCCCAATACCATCACACTGGGCGTTAGGATCTAATGCATGGATTTTGGGAAGACGCAAACACTCAGTCTATGGCTAAAGCTCTAACCACAGCCCCTAGTCCTGTCTTCTCTACATTTGACTGTGCTGCTTCTCAGAGGGCAGGACTTATCATCAGAAAACCTTCCAGTTTCTTGCTGTGCTGCTGGAGAGGCCTGTGTGGACGTTCCTCTTGCCAGGGCCAGCCTTGTCCATCGGAGGAGTCGCACAGGGCCACCCCAGGGTTCAGTAGGAAATGACTTCATTCAGCAGCAGGCCTGACCATACAGCATTTTCCATAGCATTGATGAGAAAGGACAAAGGTGCTGAAGTTTATGAAGAAAACCCACAAAATCCAAGGTTTCTTTCAGGTGGTTGTTATTTCTGAAAATCTGAATTTTTAAAATGCTCGGTATGTAATTACAGTATTCTATAGATTTGTACTCGAATAAAGGCTGCAACGTCAACAGTCAGTCAACAAATACTCGCTGAGCCCCTCCTGTGTGCCGGGCACTGTCCTTGGTGCTGGAGATGCTAGGCAATGCCTGGTCCTGGTCTCAGGGTTTAACGCTGCCGAGGGTGGAGTGGGGAGCAGACACAGAACGGACAGCCATGACAATTCTAGGTACAGGTGCATGCTGGGAGGATCACAAAAGGAGGCCATGTGAGAGCGGGTGACCAGGAGGGGGCCTTAGCCAGTAGTTGGTCAGGGAACGCCTCCCCTAGGGGAGAGGGAGAGCAGAGGCTCACATGATGAGGCGGTGGCAGCAGATGCCCTGGGGGATTCAGGCCCTGTCCAAAGAGTGGCCCAACAAAGGCCCTGGGGCAGGGATGCTTTTGGGCTCAGAGCCTAGCGAGCAAGGGGAGACGCAGGTCCAAGGTGAGTGTAGGAAGGGGCAGGACAGAACACCATGGGGCAGAGTGTGGATTTCACCTTGGCTGAGAAGTCTCTGGTGGGTTTTAAGCAGGGTGCTGTGGAAGGAGACTGTAGATGGACGGGCTTGGAGGCAGTGAGATGGCTTAGCGGTTGCTGTGTTGCAGAAAAATCAGGAGGACAAAAGAGACCTCGGGGTAAAGCAGGAGAATCACAGGCAGCTTGTTTTTTTTCCCTTTTAATTTCTATTTCTCTTTTCTTTCTTTCATATCCCACCTCAGTTGGACTGGGACAGATGAGAGTTATGGTGAGTTAAATTAGGGCCATGTATTAGTCAGGGACTAGGCAGGAGACAGAAACCACACCGGTACTTTGAACAGGGAAAATGTAACAGGGAAAATGACTCATCAACAAGCACAAAGGGTCTGGTGTTATGGGTTGAATTGTGTCCCTGAGAGAGACATGTTGAAGTCCTAACCCCTGGTACCTGTGAATGTGACCTTATTTGAAAATAGGATCTTTGGAGATGTAATCAAAGGCAGGCCTTGTCCAATATGACCTGTGTCCTTGTAGGAAGAGGGACATTTGGATGCAGACACACAGGGAGAAGATGGCCATGGAATGCAGAGGGAGAGAGTGGAGTGAAGCCACTGCAAGCCATCAGCGGAAGAGGCCAGGAGAATCCCCGGGGTCTTAGAGGGAGCAGGGCACTGCTGACACCTTGATTTCGAACTTCCGTCCTCCAGAACTGTGAAGAACACCTTCCTGCTGTTTTTAAGCCACTGGTTTTTAGCACTTTTGTTACAGTGGCCCCAGGACACTACTAATGGGTGAAATCTGGTGGCTGAGTGCTACAAAGGGTAGAAGAGGACTCCAAGGGTCTCAGGAACTGCAGCTACAGGAAGTGGGTGCTACCCTTAGGGCTGAGAGGGAGTCAACAATGAAGGAACTAAGACTTCCACCCCCTCGAGCGGAGCCCCAGACCTTTAGGAGGGGATGCAGCTTCTGCAGGAACACCAAAAACTGCTGCTGGTGGGGAGATTTGCCAGCGTGGGAGCCACAGCAGTCTAGAGGACCAGCCCAGATGGGGGCCTGAAAACTCAGAGAGAGAGAGAGAGAGAGAGAGAGCAGGCCAGAGCTACTCCACAAAAGTGGCTCATAGGGTGTAGGGTGTGAAGTTTGCTGGAGAATGAGTGCCATCACCGCTCCTGCACACCAGCCCCACTGGCAGCTGTGCCACAGGGGGAAACACCATGTTCTGGCAGCAGGAAGAGAAGCCCCTTCCTCTGCTGTCCTTGTGGCATCCCTCCAGAGCCCCCTGTGACAAAGCCTAACATTGCACCAGCTGACAAAGGGGAAATGTTTACAGGGCCCAGCTCCAGTATTTCAAAGCAGGGCAAAGAAGGGTGACTTTAGAGCTGGGACATAATAACCTGATGACTGGCATAGCTGGTAGCAAGAAAGGGGTGGGGGAACTCGTGTGAGCAAACAAGGCTTGGGCCTCCCTTGCAGTTGTTCATAGTTCTGTGACATTACAAAACTGCATTTAAAAAATTATGATAGGGAGGACACCCTGCCCTGATTAATCACATAACCTGGGTTTCCCTGTCATCGTCTGTCTTGTCAATCCCCATAGTAATCATCATCCCAGCTGCACAGGTGAGTCAATAGAGGCATGGAGATGTTGAATAATGAGCTTAAAGTCATGCCATTAATCAGTGGTGTCCATCTGCCTCCCAGACCTGTGTCTTTTCTATTCATCCTGCTGTCTCTCTTATGGGGAACCAGAATGCCTGGAGGATTCTGCTCCTGAGAGCTCAGTGCTAGCTCTCACTTTGTCCTTCTTTGATGACTTGGCCCCTCTGCTGTCTGTGTGCGTCCTGGCCACAGGAGACACTGACCTCTACACTCCCAGGCCCAGCATATCCACTGGCTTGAGCACAGGCCCCTGGACCACGAATGCCCTGCCCAGCTCCAGTTTAGGAACATCACACTGGAGCCCGGGCACACAAGGCATGCAAAAGCTCAAAAGCAGATCTCACCGCTAGGAGGGTACAGTCAGGTTTTCAATGGATTATCTTGATTACCACTTACAAGGATTTCTACCCCTTAAATGGCTTCTTGATAGCAGGCTAAGGAAGTATCTGGCAGGTGCAGAGACAAGCTTGCCCAATGTGGACAGGATCCAGCCAAGTGCCAGCTTGGATCAAGTGTCCCGTGCCCTGGGCAGGAAGAAAGATGATCTTCCTAGAGGAACAAGAACTCTCTGGCAAAAGCTCATGAGTGTTGTAGGCCAGCTCCAGTATTTGAGGTTTCAATCACGCATCCTCTGGGGACCTTACTTCTCTTGTCAGCACTAGGGCGAGAGGTGGTTGGATTTCTTTGGAGGAGCTTTAAGGATCCTTTCAGATTCTGTATTCATCAGTTCCTGTGTTTATCAATATCTACTGAACTTACTGAATGCTGGGTATTGTAGTAAGGCCTTTCATGAGTTATTTTATTTATTTATTTATTTATTTATTTATTTATTTTTCAAGACAGAGTCTCACTTACTCTGTTGCCTAGGCTGGAGTGCAGTGGTGTGATCTTGGCTCACCACAACCTCCACCTTCTGGGTTCAAGTGATTCTCCTGCCTTAACCTCCGGAGTAGCTGGGGTTACAGTTGCCCACCACCATGTCTGGCTGATTGTTGTATCTTTAATAGAGATAGGGTTTCATTATGTTGGCTAGGCTGGTCTCAAACTCCTGACCTCAGGTGATCTGCCCACCTCGGCCTCCCAAAGTGCTGCGATTACAGGTGTGAGCCACCATGCCCAGGTTTTCATGAGTTAATCTTCACAACAAATCTGTGAAGTCACCACTCTTGTCCCCATTTTACAAATAAAGAAACTGAGGCTGTGGGAGGTTAAATAACCACGAGGCACTAGCATGGGGAGACTTGGTTCTAGCAGTTTGTGGCAGTTGGCCTTTGATGGCCATTTCCTACATGACAGGCCCTTCTCTTATGGTCCCCGTACCCTTGAAG
This sequence comes from Symphalangus syndactylus, assembly GCF_028878055.3. Lineage (NCBI taxonomy): Eukaryota > Metazoa > Chordata > Mammalia > Primates > Hylobatidae > Symphalangus > Symphalangus syndactylus. The sequence goes on along the minus strand of NC_072440.2, from coordinate 101,475,574 downwards.
GTTTGGTCTGTTTGTTAGGGTGCCTGTGTGCATAGGTATCCTCCTGGCCTCATTCCCAAAAGGGCTTGAGATAGTGTGTCCAAACACAAATGGGAGGAAGACTGCATACATGGACAGATCAGGCTAAGAAAAATACAGGTAAAGTGAAAGACAAGGTCTGCAGGAACGTTCATATGTGCATATTCAGCACAGTCAGGGCAGAGATTCCTCATCAGTTAGAGTCAGGGCAGAGATTCCACATCAGTTACAGTCAGGGCAGAGATTCCTCAGAGTGAAAGTAGAGAAACTGATTAGTTAATGTGTTTTCTACTTTACTAGTACACATCAGGTAAAATAAACCAACTAGTCCTATATGTACACGTGTTCATAGATCTCAAACAAAACAAAACAAAACAAAACAAAACAAAAACAAAACAAAACAGGAGGTTGAGTGGAAAGGCAGCTGAAAGGAAAGCTCAGAGAGGTGAAGTAACAGCTCGAGGTTGCAGCCATCCCTGCATTCCTTCAGGCTGCAGAGCTCCAGTAGCAGACCCAGGATTCAAATCCAAGTGTTTCTGGCTCTGGAGCTGTGCTCGAATTTAGGGCATTAGTTTTTTCTTCCATTTCAAACAGGACACACATCTGACCCTCAAGAATAGGAGATAAAGCAGGCGCATAAATAGCTCATTGTGTTCTGTCTTTCTAAGGACACAGGAGGTTGAGGCAGGCTGTGGGCAGGGTTTCAGAGCCACACAGGCAGGGGACATGGGTGGGCGTGGCTGCATCTTGTAGGCTGAGCCACTGGCTGTGCCCCTGAGCTGAGCTGGGTGAGTACTCTAGGCATTCCTGGCAGAGGATACAGCAGGAGCAAAGGCCTGGAGGCTAAAAATAGCTTGCGGGCAGGGGAGCTACCAGCAGTTCAGTGCTTCTGGAGTTTAAACAGTCTGGCGAGGGTCATGTCAGATGACTCTGGTCCACGATAAGGAGGGTGAATTATATCTTTAGAGACCCCATAGAGTGAAGATATAATTGCTCTGTAACAAGCATAAACTGTGACGGTCTGGGACGCCCTCGTCATAGGCAGCCCCTGGAGAGTCCCTCGTCATAGACAGCCCCTGGAGAGTTGTAAGTAGGGTGTGACATAACCAGATTTGTGCTTTAGAAAGGTGGCTGGTTGCAGAGCTGGTGGGATGCATTTTTATTTGAAAAAGTAAAACATACTCAACATAAATAATTTGGACAATAGGAGGAGAATGGGAAGAGCATACAGTGGCAAGGTCCCTCCTCATCCTTATCCCCAAATCCCCCTTCTCAGAAGCAGTGATCACTGTCACCATTTTCAGTGTTTTTTTTTTTTTTAGATAGAGTCTTACTCTGTCGTTGCCCAGGCTGGAGTGCATTGACACGATCTCAGCTCACTGCAACCTCTGCCTCCTGTGTTCAAGTGAGTCTCCTGCCTCAGCCTCCCGGGTAGCTGGGATTACAGGCTTGCGCCCGCACGCCCGGCTAATTTTTGTATTTTTAGTAGAGACAGAGTTTTGGCACGTTGGCCAGGCTGGTCTTGAACTCCTGACCTCAGGCGATCCACCTGCCTCAGCCTACCAAAATGCTGGGCTTACAGGCGTGAGCCACTGCACCTGACCAACCCAGTGTTTTATTCTAGAGATAGTCTGAATGTGCGTGTGTGTATGTATATATACATCTTCCCCTTTATGCAGGTGCCATGCATTAGATACACTATTCTATACCTAGCTTTTTATTTATAGGCCTTGTAAGTCATTCTATGTTGATACATAGAGCTGCCACAATGTTTTCATTGCCTGTCAAATGTTCCATGAATCTAGCAGACCGTATTCAACTTCTTCTCCATAGATGGACATTGAGATTGTTTATGATTTCTTGCATTACATTAAATGCTGCAATTCATATCCTCATGGCTAGGGATGAGTATGTGGAGTGAGTTCCCTGAAGTGGAGTTGCTGGGTCAAAGTGTATATACATTTGTAATTTTGATAAGTATTGTCAAATCGTCCTCCTTAGGAGGGGAGTTCATTCTATGCACCCATTCCTGTGCATGAGGATATTTGCAGCAGAAATGCTTTGAGTCCTGGATGATGGGGCCAGGTGGATTATTGGATTGGAGGTAGGGAGAGTGAACAGTGATTACTACAAGAGTCTGGGAGAGAGATGGTGAGGGTCTTGCCTAAGGCAGTCGTGGTGGTGGGTAGCCAGGAGGCGAGGATTTGGAGACCTGTATCAGGAAAGAAGGTTGCTTTGAGGTATGGGATGGGGCTGGTGGGGGGCTAGGTAGAGTAGTGTGAGTGGGGAGTGGCAGGAGCAGTTGGAGGAGAGCCAGGTGGAGACACCAGCAGTTGGAGGCATGGCCTGAAGCTAGGGAGAAGCTCTAGGCTGGGGAAGCTTGGAAGGAGGTAGGTGTGGCCTTGAGCTCCAAGGGGCCACCTCGTAGAGCAGCACCGAGGGAGAGGGCTGGCTGGGACTGAGCCAGGGCAAGCCAGGTGCCCGGGATGCAAATTGTGAGCAGGCCCTGCCCTGCACACCCTGGGAGCCAGGGCCTCCTGACATTTTGTTGCCTGGTTGCCTCTCTTGCCTCACCCTTGTCCCAGCCCTGGGGGAGGCAGCCTTGGGACCAGCCATGGATTAAAGGGGCTAGGTGAGGGCAGAGACTCAAAGGGAAGGAACAAAGAGGTAGAAGAATGTGTCGAGGGGAAAGTGTCCTGGAGGGCCAGGGCATGCACTCCCAAGTTCGTGGGAGAGAGGCAGGGAAGGACTAGAAAGTGTCCTCCATTAGATGTACCGATTAGGCGTCACTGACACCCTTAGTGAAGCCGTTTTAATAATGCAACAGAGGCTTAGATAGTCTCTGACTCTATGAAACAATAATAGAAAGGGTGTTTACTCATTGGTTGTATCCTAGCAACAGCGTGTTCTCAGCAAGGGTAAGTGTTCTAGAACGCGAGACCAAATTATATGAGAGCATAATGTTCTAGAATGTCTGCATGGTTTGCCAGCCGATTTCTTACTCAGAGGTACTCAGGAGATGGTTGAAAATTACCCCCTTTTCCTCTGAATTTGAAGGTAGTTGATGACAAGCATTTATTATGTTAACAGAACTTAAATGCTTGGCCAGGGTCACCTCCCCGAATTCAAAGTTAGCAAGAGGGGGAAGAGGATTAAGAGCAGCGTCCCCGCAGGGAAAATGAGCTATGAGTTGTACTTTGCCACTTTTTAAATCAAACATCACTGACTGTTCTTCAGAATCACCGTGGGATTATTTGTTCTCCAGAGAATATGTGAACAACGCATTCCTTTCCCCGCTCTTTCCCCGTCAGTGGTGGCTGACTGGAGCAGCTTTTATGGATGAACAGAAAATTGGAGGAGGCCTTATTCGGCTTCTTCCTCCAATGCTGCCATTCCCATTGAGGACCTTCTGGGAATCCTGCACACTCACGGGGAGCCCTTGGCACTCCGTGCATGGCATTTGTTCTGTTCCGCCATCCCCCCAGTAGCTGGGCGTGATCTGGTCTCTGAGTGAGGTTGGGCGGGTTCCCTCAGTGGTGCTCCCTTGAACCCCAGAGCTCTTTGGACCCATCCTTCTGTCCAAGTCCTCCTAGCCAGCCCCCTTGGCCCAGCCAAAAGGCTCCCCTGAAGCAGCCCCCAAGCATGATCTGGGCCGGACTGCCCTGAGGTCCTCCTGCCGCCAGCTTCCTCGTAGGACACGCTGCTCTGTCTCTAGTCCCATTTCTGCCCAGCCCAAGGCCTGATACCCAGTGACTTCCTGAGGACATGTGAGTGTCTGATCCTGGGCTGCTGGCCTGGGCCCCACGTGTCCACACCACTGGCTGCCACCCTACCTGCTCAGAGCTCCCTTACTGGGGGGCAGTCTTCCCAGCGCACTCAGGGAGGAGTTGAGCTCGCTTATCAGAGCCCAGCTCATTGAGCAGGCATACAGTAGGTGCTTAAAAAAAAGTCAATGAATTAAAATAATGGCAGAATAGAAATGTTCTGCCTGTTTTAATGTAAAACTTTTTTTTTTAAATCATTTTCTTTGCTCTGCTGGAAGGGTGGCATGTAATTATCCCCTGCCTCATAACATAGGAAATTAAGCTCTTGTCCTGGAGGGAGAGGAACCAATACAGAATTTCAGTGGCTCTGGACTCAAGGGCCACTAAGGTCAACTGTGAAAGGGTAAGATTTGTTTTGGGGATGGAGGAATAAAGAAGGGCAAGAGAGAGAGGCGACTAGAGGACCTCACCTGCATTCAGTGGGCTCTCATAGGAGCCCTGGAAGCCTGGGTGTGGGCTTAGGAAGTCACTCGAGGATGGAGAGGCAGTGGCGGAGCCAGCGGAGTCCGCCGCCAGGGCCTTGTTGTTCAGGTGTGGAAGACAGCCTGTGGATGCCTCCAGTTCTGCAAGAGCCTTCCCTGGCTGGCACCTGGGCTGACCCAGCAGGTCCTCCTGTGGGTGCCGGAGGGTCTTCAGCCCTGATGTGAAGCATCACAGGAGCTGCACTCTGGGACCTGAGACCAGGCCGGCTCTGTCTGATGACTCAGTCAACATTCAGGGCCTACAACTACTGACCTCCCACCAAGACACACACAAGGAACTTGCGCTCTGACCCTGGGGTACAGCTCACCCTTCCACGTGTGCAGGCCGGGGCTTCCAGAGGCTTCCCAGTGTGCCTGCCCGAGGTCACATCTCCAGCAGAGGCAGCCCTGGGATGGGAACATAGGCCTCTGATTCCAAGTGAGCTCCTCCATTCCAGGCGGCTTCAGGACAGCTCCTGGGGGTGACCCGAGGCTTGTTCTCCTCTTCTGTCTGGATGAATAAAGTTCTGGAGAATCAAAGACAAGAGGTCTGCAATTAAATTCTATTTTAAACAAGAAATGAAGACACTGCTCAAAATAAGTTCTGTGGAGATACTTGAAATGTAATGTTAATAAAGGTATTGGGTATTTACTGAGAGCCAAATATTGTTGTAAGCCTGTTACGAAGTCCTGTATCCTCGATCCTTAAAACAACTCCATGACATCGGCGACATCGGCTCTGGAGAGGAAGCCAGATAGCTCCTGGCTTTTTCCTTTCAGAGAAACACCTCCAGGCACCTGGTTTGTGGTTCAGGATGCCAGAAAATGGTGCTCCTTTTGCACACTGGTAACTATTTCCATGGAGAATACTTCTGGAAGCTGGAGATCATCAACAGGTTCTGCAAACAAAGCCCAGAGAACAATTCTGACCCTGCTCGGGTGTTTTCCTCCCACTGCATTAGCCTGAGAACAGTCTTCCGTGTTCCTGCTGGAGGCCCTAAGTTAGACATAACCATGGTAACTAACATGCAATTAACTCCAATCACTGCTAATCGCTGGGTTAGAATTTCCTCCTTAGAGTCTTAGAAGTGTACTGTGAGACGCATACGTCCTACCATGCAGGGGCTGTTCCTGTGGCTTTGGGACTGTGGCAACAGTGGCAGGTACTGTGGGTGACCCCAGTCACCATTCAAGAGCCCTGGGCTCAGGGCCCAGCCTCCTACCTGGCCTGTGTGATCTCAGGCAAGTCACTTCCCTCCTGATCCCTCGGAGTTCCCCTGTGAAAGGGGAATGATACTTCAAGGCTGCCTTGACTATATTGTAAGCAATATGTTAATGTCAGGATTCCCTGCCTTACTCTTCGGCCCCAGGAAGTGACTCGTGGGTGGTAGAAGTTGGATGATACATCTTTTGATTTTTTTTTCAAGCTTTTTTATGATGGTGTATTAGTCTGTTCTCACATTGCTATAAAGAACTAACTGAGACTGGATGATTTATAAATAAAAGAGGTTTAATTGACTCATGGTTCCATGGACTGTACAGGGAGCATTGCTGGGGAGGCCTCAGGAAACTGTCAATCATGGTGGGAGGCAAAGGGGAAACAGGCACATCCTACAAGGCTGGAGCAGGAGGAAGAGGGTTGGGGGGGCAGGTGCTACGCACTTTTAAACAGCCAGATCTCATGAGAACTCGCTCACTATCACGAGGACAGCAAGGGGAAAGTCCACCTGCATGAGCCAATCACCTCCCACCAGGCCCCTTCTCCAACACTGGGGATTACAATTCGACATGAGATTTGGGCCGACACACAGACCCAAACAATATCATTCTGTTCCTGGCCACTCCCAAATCTCATGTCCTTCTCAGATTTCAAATACAATCATGTCTTCCCAACAGTCCCCCAAAGTCTTTTTTTTTTTTTTTTTTTTTTTGAGACTGAGTCTCGCTCTGTAGCCCAGGCTGGAGTGCAGTGGCCTGATCTTGGCTCACTGCAACCTCCGCCTCCTGGGTTCAAGTGATTCCCCTGCTTCAGCCTCCCGAGTAGCTGGGTCTACAGGCACGTGCTACCATGCCAGGCTAATTTTTGTATTTTCAGTGGAGACAGGGTTTCCCTATGTTGGCCAGGCTGGTCTCAAACTCCTGACCTCAGGTGATCTGCCTGCCTTAGCCTCCCAAAGTGCTGAGATTACAGATGTGAGCCACCGCCACCGGCCACTCAATAACCTTTATCTCCCACGAGATTCCCCCCACATATTTACCTTATCACAAATTGCTGCCTCTAGGAACCCAAATGCCTCGTCCTTTGTCTTGCCGTTTCTCTACAAATTATTACCTTTAGTTATCGTGAAAGGAAAAACATCTTGGGATTCCCAAATCACTAAGCCAAAAGATAAGTCAAGCTGGGAACTATGTCAGGCAAACCTGCCTCCCATTTTATTCCTAAATAACATAGCTACAAAGATCAAAAACCTACGTGCCTCCTTCACAATTTACCACAAGGGTATTCCTTGTGGGGCTCAAGATCTTTACCCTAAAACAGTTCTGTTGAATTTCACCCTGGCAATGTAAACTGTTAGCTCATCTTCACAGATGTGGGAGAGAAAGTTATCCCTCTGCTTACCTGAGACAAATGCCTATCTGTTGCTTCCTCTGCCCTGTTGTTTATGTAAAACTGCAGATTCCCTGAGCCAGAGTAAATTGTGTATTCAGTGAAAGGCTAATCAAGGACTCAAAACAATGTAACTGGCCGAGCACAGTGGCTCATGCCTGTAATCCCAGCACTTTGGGAGGCCGAGGTGGATGGATCACTTGAGTCCAGAAGTTTAAGACCAGCCTGAGCAACATGGCAAAACCCTGTCTCTACTAAAAATACAAAAAATTAGCCTGGCATGGTGGCATGCACCTGTAGTTCTGGCTACTCATGAGGCTGAAGAGGGAGGATTGCTTTAGCCTGGGAGGTCAAGGCTGCAGTGAGCCATGATCACACCACTGCACTCCAGTCTGGGTGACAGAGCGAGACCCTGTCTCAAAAACAAAACAAAATGACAACAAAAAACAATGTGACCTTTGTGTCTTGTCTGCTTATGACCTGGAAGCCCCTTGCTTCGAGTTGTCCTACCTTTCCGGGCCAAACCACTGTATATCTTACACATATTGATTGATGTGTCATGTCTCCCTAAAATGTATTAAAGCAAGCTGGGCTGGGCATGGTGGCTCATGCCTGTAACCCCAGCACTTTGGGAGGCCGAGGCAGGTGGATCACTTGAGGTCAGGAGTTCAAGACCAGCCTGGCCAACATGGCGAAACCCCATCTCTACTAAAAATACAAATAAATTAGCTGGGTGTGGTGGTGCACACCTGTAGTCCCAGCTACTCAAGAGGCTGAGGCATGAGAATTGCTTGAACCTGGGAGGCAGAGGTTGCAGTAAGCCGAGATTGTGCCACTACACTCCAGCCTGGGAGACAGAGTGAGGTGTGAGGCTCAGTCTCCAAAAAAAAAAGCAAGCTGTGCCTCTACCATCTTGGGCACATGTCTTCAGGACCTCCTGAGACTGTGTCCAGGCACATCCTTAACCTTGGCAAAATAAACTTTCTAAATTGATTGAGATCTGTCTCAGATACTTTTGGGTGCACAGTTACAGTTGCATATAAGCCCTCAGGTCTACCTGTCTCTTTGGATCCTCATTTCTTTTTTATGAAGGCCTCCATGTGCACATAAAAATGAAAATTACATCAAGTAAAATCTATATGCCTTTCCCCCTGTTAATCTGTCTTTTTTCAGCTTAATTCACAGACCCTCGCTACAGAATGTAAGACAGTAGAGGAAAGTATTTTTCCCTCCCTTACAGCAGTAAGGATATTCACATTGTGCAACTATCACCACCCTTCATCTCCAGAACTCTTTCATTATCGCAAACTGAAACTCTATGTCCATTAAACAATAACTCACCACTCCTCCTTCCCTCCAGCCCCTGGCAATCACCATTCTATCATCTGTCCTTTTGAGTCTGACTGCCTTAGGTACCTCGTACAAGTGGAATCATTCAGTACTTATTCTTTTGTGACTGGCTCTCCTCACTTAGCATGTTTTCAAGGTTCATTCATGTTGGTGCATGCATCAGGATTTCTTTCTTTTTAAGACCGTGTGATATTGTGATATTATATACATATATACTTGGTTTATGTCCACAGTTCCTGGCACCAAGCTCCTAAAACCCTTGCAATTTCCTGACTGATGGGGTGATAGAAGCATCTTTTATTAGGATATTTGGTCTTAGTCTCTGGTTCCTGACATAAGAGCATCTAAGGCCCTTGGATCACCAGATGAGTGTCTTTCTGTAGGCTAATGAGACGATTGGTGGATGGGCGCCCCTAGATACCTTTAGGAGGAGGGCTGGCCTCCAGAAAGACCAAGGCATTACTAGAGGGTTGGAACTTTCAGCTTCAATCCCCAATCTCCAGAGAGAACAGAGGGACTGGAAATTAATCAATCACCTAGGACCAATGATTTAATCAATCATACCTTCATAACGGAACCTCCATGAAAATCCTAAACAACGGGGTTCAGCGAGATTCTGAGTTGGTGAACACGTTGAGGTACCGGGAGAGGAGTCCACTCAGAGAGGGCATGGAAGCTTCCTCACCTTCCCTGATACCGTGCTCTGTGTATCTCTTCCATTTAGCTGCTTTTGAGTCATATTCTTTATGAGAAGGTGATAATAGTAGGTATGTGCCTTCCTGAGTTCTGTGACCTCTTCTAGCAGATTATTGAACCAGACGAGGGCATTGTGAGGACCCCTGATTTATAGCTTGTTGGTCATAAGTACAAGAGGCCCACCCTTGGGATTGGTGTCTGAGGTGGGAGCAGTCTTGTGGGACTGAGCCCGTAGCCTGTCTGATGCTAACTCCAGAAAATAGTGTCAGAATTGAATTGAGTCATTGTATATCCAGTTGGTGTCTGGAGAGTTAGAGAATTGGTGGTTGGTGTGGAAAAAACCCCACACATTTGGTGTCATAAGTGTCAGGAATAGAAACAGATCATGGCAATAGGCTGAGTGATTTTTCATTGTGTGTATATATCACAACTTGATTATCCTTTCATTCACTGATGGACACATAGGTTGCTTCCACCTTTTGGTGAAAACAATATTCCTTATTGTGAATAATGCTGCTACCACATGGGTGTACAAATATCTGTTCAAGTCCCTTCAGTTCTTTTGAGAATATATACCCAGAAGTGGAATTGCTGGGTGAAATGGTAATTTTATGTTCAAGTTTTTGAGGAACCGTCATACTATTTGCCACATGGCTGTACCATTTTATATTTCCACCAGTTATGCCCAAGGGTTCTAATGTCTCAACATCCTCACCAACGCTTGCTATGTTCCGTTTTTGTTGTTTTCTATAATAGCCATTCTAGTGAGTGTGAAATTGTATTTCATTGTGGGTTTGATGTATGTATCCCTAACGACTAAGGATGTTGAGTGTTGAGCATTTTTCATGTGCTTATTGGCTACCTGTGTATTTTCCTTGGAGAAATGTCTATTCAAGTCCTTTGCCCGTTCTCTTTCTTAAGAAAATATTTTCTCATTCTTGCAAATAATTTTTGCCATTTCTTTCTTTATCCTGTGTATATTTACTACTATGCTCTTTAAAATTTTTGTCCTCCTCTTCCAATATTTCTGCTTCAGACACGAAATGATGCTTACTTAGCTGGCTTTGTTTCATGGTAGCTGTCCTCAGGAATCTGGTTGCATTGGCCTATGAGCTCAGAACCCCATAAGAATGGGGTTTTGGTTACTCCATCTGGAAATGTGTTCTTGGGAAGGGTCAAAGGCCATGCCCATGTCCATCCCTGCATTTAACGGAAGGAGAGAAATGGAACCTAGGATGAAGAGCCCCAGATCTCAGACTCACTGGATTTTTGTCTCCTCACCTGGCAACTGCATTCTTCAGAGTTGCACCACCAACCCCCCCAGAGAAAAGCAGTCTTGGGCAGAGCCGGTCTCCTCAGATCCCTGTGCTGTGGGTGTCTGTGGGTGAGTGGCTGGGGTTGAGTGTTCTGTCCTCACCGTCTTTTATCAAATCCTCACCCCGGCAGGAATCGTGGATTGCCCTGACATTATTTCAGACACTATGAGCAGCCGCCTGTCCTGATGGGCCAGGCAATGGCTGCACCAAGCCTTGCAGAATGGGGGACAGAGTGGAACTTAGAAATGCCTTCTCGCCTACCCTCTTTTTTTTTTTTTTTTGAGATGGACTTTCACTCTTGTTGCCCAAGCTGGAGTGCAATGATGATCTTGGCTCACCACAACCTCTACCTCCCGGGTTCGAGTGATTCTCGTGACTCAGTATCCCGCGTAGCTGGGATTACAGGCATGTGCCATCACACCTGGCTAATTTTGTATTTTTAGTAGAGATGGGGTTTTTCCATGTTGGTCAGGCTGGTCTCAAACTCCCGACCTCAGGTGATCCACCCGCCTCGGCCTCCCAAAGTGCTGGGATTACAGGCGTGAGCCACTGCACCCGGCCTCGCTTACCCTCTTATTGCCCCCTCTGGCTGTCTTCCAGGCTGTAGCTCCCTATACCACCACCTCAATGCCAGTCCCACTCCAACCAGTAAGAACCAGAGCATCTACCCCTACACTGGGCATGGACACAGAAAGCCAAAACACCCTACTGTGTGTATGAACCTCACTTGATGTTATTCCTGTCTTCGTCAGCACGACTTTATTTTCCCAGGAGTCTCCAGCCCAGGCAGATGGCTTGATAGTTCTTATAGGAACTTCTGGAAAGACTCATTTACTCTCTGATGGAAAACATCAACAGGTAGCCTTTGAATTCTTTGCCTCAAAATCCTCACCTTCCTCTGTCTACCATGTCCAGACTGACTGTTGTGTCATGGCTGTTACCCAGTGCTGATCAGATTTCCTCATTTGAAAGACCCCCCCTTAAATCAAACTTCCAATTCTCAATAAATTGTGGCTGTGCCTTCTCCTTCCTGTCTGAAACACACCAAACTTCGGGAGGAGGCCTCCCTCTCCATAAGGGGACACACCCAGACACACACCTGCTCTGTTTTCTCAACAGGTTGTGCTGGTGATACTGGGGGCAGCTGTTGACACCAGGCACCACTTTTGATACCTGTCGACTGTCCAGATTTCAAAAATCTTATTGTTCTTGTCATTTGTTCCTCTGGTCTGTTTCCCTTGCTCTGTAATTTCTCCAGGTGGATTCTAGGGAAAGGAGGCATTAGGGCAGCAACCACTTCCATCTCAGCTCGGCCTGCCTTCCAGTGGAGCTCACATTGTTACCTCGTAGATGGTCCAGGATAGCGTGCCAATTTCTGAGTTTGTTTAATCAACCCCCTACCTTCATTTTGTATTTTCCTGTGATTGACCCTGAAATCCAACTAATCTTGATGGGCATTTCAGTTTCAATCAGGAAGGAAATTTGTTAATCATGTGACTAAAACACAGTGGTGATCTAATAATGGAGTAATATCAGCTTAATTATCCCTGCTCCTTGTGAATATTTTTAAAATATAAGGTCTGAAAGCAGTGAATAATTATATACCAGTAGATGTTTCAGTGGTTTAAAAATTTCTTATTTTCAAATTCTAGGTATCTTTTTAGTGTAATGGGCATTTTAATTCATATGCAATAAAAAGCCATGTATTTACAAAAATTAAATATGGTATTGAAGTCTTGGCTGTTTCAGCTGTAATTACTGACTATGATAGTACTGGCAATATCCCTCCCACCAAGCTCCTGTGTTAACTCAGTTGCCTCTGACATTGTTGAAAAGACAGTGAGGGAAAGGAGCACACTCAGGATTTGAAGCTGGACAGACCCAGGTTCAAGTCCTGGCTGTGCCACTTACTAGGTAGGCTGTAGATCAGAGTTGGTGACCTTTCTGATCCTTGGTTTCCTTAGATATAAATAAAAATATTTTTATTTCATAGGATTCTCAGAATGGTGTTTGCTGTTATTGTTTGATTGAAGCAGATACCATTTTAGATTTTCAAAGTTATCATATCACACTCAACACCACCAAGGACTTGGATACCTTTCTTCACCCAGCATATCCCATAATCTACAAAGCTGAACAGATCCTTCAAAATAGGAGGAAGGGCACGTATTCATTAAAAAATGACCGTGATGGGGAAAGGTTGGTGGAATCTGAATATGGATAAAAGCTCAGCTTCTGCAGAAATCCCTAAAAAGAGAGGAGGGGTCCCTTGCCTGGCTAAGAATACAGGCTAACTGTTACCTGAATGTTAACACGAGAGAGAGCCGAGTGTGTCAGGCCACTGGAGGAGCTTGGCAGAAAAGTTTACAAATGCAGGTCTGTGTGTTGGGAGGGGTGGGGGGGAGGCATTGCCCAAGGGCGGAACCCTGACTTAGGAGCTCTACCGGCAGGCCTGCCCCACGGTGGAGGTGCGGTGGGGGCCGGGCTGCTGTTTCCCCAACACCGCTTCTTCTCATTCCGAGGGGCTCTGAGCTCTCTCTCCCCACCCCCATTGTCATTAGACTTTTTCTGTCATGCTCTCTGGGCTTGCAGGGGTCCAGATGCCGTCTCCAGAGTGGGATTGCACAAGATGGTTCACTGGGGATAAATATTATAACTTCCATTTGTCTCTATCTCTCATCTTGTCCTAGCAGCCGATTTTTGGCTTATTTGTTAAGAGTATAATAATGGGTCGTATAATCACGTTCAATACTTTGAACGTTTATAAAAGATGACTGTGCATTTATTGAGGATGTATGCTTTATTTTACCGATGGGCTGCACATAAAAACAATTGGGAGATCACTATTCTAGACTGTCTGATCCGTGTGGCCATTCTATTTTGAGTTGCAAATTAATTCTCTGAAATCCTTTCTTATGCTCCCAATCAGCTTCTTGGGAGCTTGAGTGTTAGCAGTTGGACTCCCCGATCAGAGAAGTGGATCAGAAAGGTGATCAGAAAGGTGGAGCTTCTGGGTGTGGGAAGCTGGGTACCAGCCTCTTAACTTTCACACCTTCCCTCCAACAGATGCATAGCTCTGCAGGCCAACCTGACTCCCTGAATGATGTTCCTGACATCGGGCTCCTTTATTTCAGTTCTCTGCTGCTAGTTCTGACAGAACTTAGACCTAACTTAGCCATTTCTCCATTGATCCTTTATTATAAAGAGAAAGGCATTTCATTCTTGAAAATGCATTCTCACCTCTCACTCCCTTGTAAGTCTTAACCTCTCTGAGTCTTGGCTTCTGAATCTTTCAAGTGATACAATAGCTGTCTTGGTTGCCCCACAGAGTTGTTGTAAAGAATAGGCCAGGTGTGGTGGCTCATGCCTGTGATCCCAGCACTTTGGGAGGCTGAGGCGGGTGATCCCCTGAGGTCAGGAGTTCGAGACCAGCCTGGCCAACATGGTGAAACCTTGGCTCTACTAAAAATACAAAAAATTAGCTGGGAATGGTGGTGCACACCTGTAATCCCAGCTACTTAGGAGGCTGAGGCAAGAGAATTGCTTGAACCCAGGAGGCAGAGGTTGCAGTGATCTGAGGTAGTGCCATTGCACTCCAGTCTAGGTGATAAGAGTGAAACTCCATTTCAAAAAAAAAAAAGAATGTGTGAGACATCGTATCATATTGTACTGAAACTACAGAACACCAAAGATAAGAAGACATTAAAAGTGGTGAGAGAAGACAAATTACTTTCAAGGGAATGACAATTTATATGAACAGATTTGTCCCCCTCCTCCTCTTCCTTCATCTGTTCCCCCTCCTTATACTCCTCCCCAACACCTCCTCCCTCTCTTTTTTCTGCCTTTTGTAGATGGTGGAAGAGCCTATTCTATTTAGAATTCACCAGTTCTCCTCTGTTTAAGTAGTCCCCAGTTTTGTTTTGTTTTGTTTTTGAGACAGAGTTTCACTCTGTCACCCAGGCTGGAGTGCAATGGTGCGATCTCAGTTCACTGCAGCATCTGCCTCGCGAGTTCAAGTGATTCTTGTGCCTCAGCCTCCAGAGTAGCTGGGATTACGGGCATGTGCCACCATGCCTGGCTAATTTTTATATTTTTAGTAGAGATGGGGTTTCACCATGTTGGCCAGGCTGGCCTCGAACTCTTGACCTCAGGCCACCCGCCCACCTCAGCCTCCCAAAGTGCTGGGATTACAGCTGGGATTACAGGTTGTGAGCCACCGCACCCGGCCCCCTGGCTAGTTTTTATATATATACTTTTTTAGTAGAGACAGGGTTTCACCATATTGGTCAGGCTGCTCTCGAACTCCTGGGCTCAAGCGATCCTCCTGCCTCGGCCTCCCAAAGTGCTGGGACTACAGATGTGAGCCACTGTGCCCAGCCACTCACATTTCTTTAATGAACAAAAATCCTTAATTTTAATGTTATCAAATTTATCCATCTTTCCCTTTATGATTTGTATTTCTTTGTGTCTTCAGAATTTCTTAACCTGAAGTCATAAAGATAAAAACTACATTATCTTCTTAAAGTTTTACAATTTTGCTTTTCATAAACAGGTCTTTAACCTGCCTAGGATTGACTTTGGTAAATGGCATGAGGAAGAATCCCATTTTATCTTTTTTCTGTATGATTATTTTTATTTCAATATCATTCATAAAAAGTACATTTCCCCCAGTAGTCCACACAGACTGTTTTGTCATAAATCAAGTTTCTGTGTATGCCTCGTCTGTTTCTGGGCCTATATTTTGTTCCATTGGTTTATTTTTATATCCCTTCCTAATACCAAATTATCTTAATTACTGTAACTTGTTACTAAGTACTGCTCACCCGCAGGGCTAGTTCCCCGTCCTGGTTCTTCTTCTGCAGTATTTTGGCTATACGTGGCCAATTGCTCTTCCATATCCATTTGCCTATCAGCTTGTCAGATTCCACACACACACAACATTGTTGGGGCTTTGAATAGTGTCGAATTGAATGTGTAGGTTGGTTTGGAAATAATTAACATCTACATGACTTAGAATATTTTGAATCAGGGAGCATGATATATCTTGCCACTTACTTAGGTCTTCTTTCATATTTTTCAGTAAAAATTGAGTCATTTTATCTACCTTGGGGTTGCATGCTTTTAAATATGTATCTATCACTATGCATATATTTATGAAACTATAAACGATATTTTAAATATTTTTAAATTGACTGCTGCTGGAGTATTTCAGCACATTTTACTTTAAAAACAAAAGATAGAGATGGGGTCTCACTCTGTTGCCCAGGCTGGTCTCAAACTCCGAGGCTCAAGTAATCCTCCTGCCTCAGCCTCCCAAGTACTGGGATTATAGGTGTGAGTGACCACACCCGGACCAGCACATTTTACTTTTGTCCTGTTTTTCCTCCAAACTGTATTCTCAGGGAGAATCACCTGAGCCCAGGAAGCCAAGACTGTGGTGAGATGTGATCATGCCACTGCACTCCAGCCCGGGTGAAGGCCTGAAACCCTGTTTCAAAAAAAAAAGAGACACGAAGAGACTGTGAATCTGTCCGTTGCTGGTGGGAATGTAAATAGGCACAACTACTCTGGCATTACCTAGTAAAGCTTAAGATGCCCGTATCTTAGTACCTAGCAGTTCCACTCCTCAGTATGGAGCCTAGAGAAAGTCTTACGAAGAATGCTCATAGCAGCATTGTTCCTGGTGGCCTAAGATTGGAAACCACCCAAATGTTCATTGGCAGAGAAGGGATAAATAAGTTCCTGTATAGTTACATATTTACATAGTAAGTACTGATATTTACATAATGGAATGCTACAAAGCAGTGAAACCAAAGTCACTCCAAACATGTGCACGAAGAGGAATAAACCCAGAATATGCAGTTGAGCAAAAAAAAAAGGCAGTAGGAGAAGAATGAGTCTATATCATTTGTGTAAAGTTCAAAACTCTGCAAAACTAAATACATCTTCAGTGGTACAAACATGATAAAACTATGAAGTACAGCAAGGAAATGTAATCACACGATTTATGAAATTCATGATCAAGGCATAGAGGTGGCTGCAAAGGTGCCTGCTGTGTCCTGGTTCTTAAGCAGGGCTGTGGGGCTGTGGGTATTTGTAGCACAAGTGGTCTTGACACCCTACTCACCGCTTATAAATATCCCGTATCTATCTATATCTACTAATTTCTTCTATACCTGCTCAATAGAAACAATGGTTTAAACACTTTGAGTTTATAAGGGAATATTATTATTGGGTCTTCCTGGGCAGACCTGCCTTGCTTGTAACTGCTTTTGTGCTTGTGCAGCGGTCCCCGCTTATCTGAGCTTTTGCTTTCTGCAGGTTCAGTTACCCCTTGTCAACTGAGGCTTGAAATATTCAATGCATAATTCCAGAAATCAATAGTTCATAAGTTTTGAATTGCACACGGTCTGAGGAGTGTGGAGAAGTCTTGTGCCTTCCTGCTCTGGCTCCCTAGGGTGTGATTCCTCCCCTTGTCCAGTGTCTCCACGCCGTAAGCGCTCCCTGCCTGTGAGTCATTTAGTAGCCCTCTGGGTGATGGATGGGCTGTCGTGGGATTGCAGGGCTTGTGTTCAGATAACCCTTATTTTACTTAATAGTGTCAAGTGCAAGAGTAGTGATGCTGCATGTGGCTATCATTGTTCTATTTTATTATGAGTTATTGTTGTTAGTTCTCTTGCTGTGCCTAATTTATGAATTAAATCTTAACATAGCTATGTATCTATATATGTATAAGAAAAAACATATAGAAGATTCAGTGCAGTCTGCAGTTTCAGGCATCCTGGGGGCCTTGGAAGGTATCCCCCAGGGGTAAGAGGGGCCCACTGTTAACTGCTAACTAGACTCTACTGAATACAAGCCTGATTATGCGGTGTTTGTACCATGGATGGCGGGAGTGAGGAGACTGCCATGGTGCCAAGGGCCAAGACAGGAGGAAGGCAGAAAGTGGGTTCCTGAGGAGGCCACCCTGCACTTTCCCATGGCGACATCAGAAGCAAGGAGCTGCCTGTCCCTCGGAGCCTGTGCAGATCTTTTCGTCCAAGAGTAGTTTAGCCAGGCCAACACCAGGCATTCCTGGGCCCTAGGAGACACCATGCCTGACAAATCACCAGAGAGTGAGCCTTGAGAGTTGGAGATAAGAGTGGAACACAGAAAGCTGGGGCACCGGGATCCTGCCTTACCTATGGTTGCCAAGGTTACCAGTGCCTCATGTTTCTTAGTTACCACTCCTCCCAAAATAGCCTCCATTGGTGCCAGCCAGCAAACTGCATCCCACATCACAATCATTTTTTTACCCCGTTTTGAGGGGAAGAAAAGGAAGTCACTTTACACCCAATAAGGTTACACAAAGCACACACAACTTGTTTCCTCATCTGATCTTTACCGTAGGTGGGTGAAAGATTACAATCTCCATTTTATAGGTGAGAAAACAGACTCGGGCAAGTGAACGGCCAGCGTCAGATGACTGGCAGGTATCAGAACTAGAAGGAGCACCCAGATTTTCTGAGGCATCGGTCAGAACCCCTCCTACACCAGGACACTGCCTCTCACCGCTGGCATTTTGTTCCAGCCTGGGAGAGGCTGTGCTGGCCCCACAGTACTCCATGGCAAGCGGAGGGTGTGGGGCAAAGGGTGTCCCTTGGTAGCTGCCACTGCTACTGCCCTCTACCCTATTCCTTCCCAACAGAATCCCAATTCTCTTCAGTTGTGGGGGGTCTAGATGATGCTTGAGACCTTCTCCTGCCCTAGAGTGTGCAGGTTGATTAGTCATAATGATAATTCTATGCCTTTTGCTAGTGGTTGTTAAAATGTCGATATGTGACCTAATTCCAGCCAAAGGAGGTTGGAGTAAATCTGCAGAGGCCGTTACTTCTGGGAAAGATGTTTCTCTGTAAGAAAAGTAATTATCAGGAGGAAATGCCCGCCCTCTAACTGGTGTCTTTTTGTGTGATATCAACTGTTCGACGGTATGTGGCTGATGATAGTTAAGTGCAAGGATGCAAAGCTCTGGGGCTCAGCTCTGAAAGGTCACCTCCCCATCAAAGCCAGGCCGCCTCCATCCAGCACGTCTGCGTGGGGCCCCTTGAACTTTGCCTGTGGGCTTGTGCTTGTGGCAGGCCTCTGCTTGCCTGTCTGTCTCCGTACTGTCGGACTGTGAGCTCTGTTTTCCTGTGTCCCCCCATCCTGTTGGGCTGTAAGCTCCATTTACTTGTGTCCCCACATCCTGTTGGGTTGTGTGCTCTGCCTCCCTGTGTCCCTCTGTCCTGTTGTGCTGTGGGCTCTGTTTGTCCGTGTCCCCCACTTCCTGTTGGGCTGTGAGCTCTGCCTCCCTGTGTCTCCCCGTCCTGTTGGGCTGTGAGCTCCCTGATGCTGCACACTTGTCCCTTACCGCCCCTCCCCAGTGCAGTCTTTACATGGTAGGGGGCACGGCAGGGAAGTCCCTGAAAGCAGGGCTGTTTCATGGATTCTTAGTAGTCCCTGTGGGAAGTATTTGTACCCCTATTTTTGAGGGACCCAGATGACTCTCTTTAGAAGGTCCTTAGCTTTGGTTCTTACAGTCAAAGAGCAAGTACTGCTCCTCTCAACATCTTCAGAGACCAGGCTTGTTTTGGAACTCTGTCAATGGAAAGCCTCCATGGCATAGACAACGATCATTGCCACCATTTGGGGGGTTTTGTTCATGTGCTCTTAAAAGGAGGGCCGCTTCATTCTCTCCCTCCACCTTTCCTAAGGGCCTGGTGTGTGCTAAGCACTGGGCTTAGAGGGAAAGCTCACTTGATGGGGCTCCCACCTGCAGAGCCCCAAGCTCAGCAGAACCCACACACAGCCACAGAGAGCCCTGGCAGCCTAGGGCCCAGTGCTGTGGACAGGAGCCCACGCTGTGCCATGGGAGAGGAGCAGCCCCTGTGTGTGGGAGGGGACAGAGGGCAAGCAGACGCTGACTGGCTAGTGGAATAGAAAGGACCTCAGATCAGAGGAGGCAAGAAGCAGGTGTGCCCCAGGGTCCCTGTGCAGCCCATTCGGAAGTTTGTGTGGGAAGTTGTGGGAGGATAGAGTGACTGTGGCTCCTGAGGGCCCGGGCCAGGGGAAGATGGGGGTCTCTGTGTGACCTGCAGTGACTGGGAAGACACTGACGGCTTCAGGTTGGGCAGTGAGCTGTGCTGCTGGCCGTGGGAGGCAGGTGGCTGAGGGAGAGATGGGAGCAGGGAGGCCGGCTGGGAGGTGGCTGCGGTGTCCATGAGGGTCCTGAGGGATGCAGGAGGTGCTGCCTGGTGGGGAAGAGGAAGGCAGCTTGAACACATGGGGCCAGTCCTGGCTTGGCCTTCCCCAGTGGATGGACCCTGGTCTTGCTATTACTCTTCTCTGGGTTTTTAGTTTCTCAGTGCAAGCAAAATGAAGAGCCACCATGATCTCCCGCCCTGGGCCTCTGCATTCCCGGCTTCTCTTGGCATGAGCTGTGCCTGTAGAAATGGATGGGGGTCATGGTGCTGACTGGATGTGCAGGCCAGAGGGAGGGAGACTCCTGGGTGGCACCCCTGCTTCTGGTTCTTCAGGGTCTGGGAGGGCAGGCTGCGAGCAGGAACGAGGGGGTCAGGTGCAGTCAGCTCTGTGTGGGGAGGTGACAGGCTTAATGTGACTGCTGATGCTGACATGCTGGCAGGACACCGGGGTTAGGGAGCAGGTGTCCAGCAGGTGGCTGGAAGAGGTCAGGGCTGGAGCCCTGGTGTGGAAGTTCTTCACATGGAAGGGAGAGGATAAGATAGGCAGGCATGAAATAACTGAGAGAGATGACGTACAGAGAAAACTGAGAGCAGAAACCTGCAGGTGCTTTCCTTTGGGGATCAGAGAAGCATTGAGAAGAGGATTACGTGCAGGAAAGTGATGGACATGTAGTTCAGGAAAGCCTACCAGGGGAGGAGGCGTTTAGAGGGATGATAACGTGGTTCGTTATAGACATGAAAATAATCTCACTATCGTAATAATAGGTGTGAGACTCCATTACAAAAAGCATGTATGAAATCCCTTCTGGACTGGGCACCGTGGCTTGTCTGTAATTCCAGCACTTTGGGAGGCTGAGGTGAGAGGATCACTTGAGTCCAGGAATTTGAGACCAACCTGGGCAACATGACACACCCCGTCTCTACCAAAAAACCAGAAAATTGGCTGGGTGGGTGTGGTGGTGTGTGTCTATAGTTCCAGCTACTTGGGAGGCTGAGGTGGGAGGATCGCTTGAGCCTGAGAGGTGGAGGTTGCAGTGAGTCATCTGTGTTAATGACACTGCACTTCAGCCTGGGTGACAGAGTGAGACCCTGTGTCAAAAAAAAAAAAAAGAAGAAGAAGAATAGAAAACACACACACACGCATACACACACACACACACACACACACACACACACACGAAACCCCTTCTGGTAACAAATGAGGATGTGGTCAGTGCCCTTCAGCTCAAGCCGCAGACCAGCGTCTGAACAACCCTGGGCTCATTCTCTGCAACCAGGAAGGGAGCACACCGTGCAGCGCCCTGGGGTGTCTCAGAAGAGGGGCCCAGGAAGGACCTGTTCACTTGGGCTGCATTCGGGGATTTGGAAGAGGTTTTAAGGATGCGGAGCTTTCCTCCTTGGATTGGATTCTGTCTGAAAGTAGGGCTAATTCTGTGAATTGTGGTCTTAAATCTTTTCCAGAAGGAGAGAGGAATGAAGTGAAGCTAGAGCTATTCTTGGTGAATAAACTGCAGTCCCTCATAGTAGCCAGGCCAGGGAGTGTTTGAAATGGCAGGAGGGACCCCCGAACTCTTAGGGGAAGAAAGCAGTAGATGGTGGGTGTGGTGACAGGAGGGAGTGGAGGATGGCCTCTCTGTAAGGAAGGAGGGGGCTGGCTTGGGAGGAGCAGAGAAGTTAGGACAATCCTTCTGTGACCCACACAGACAAAGATCTCCCGGTCATGGCTTTTTGATATAAAATCTCAGCCGCCGAGCTCGCTAGCATTTAGGACTGAGGAATGTGCACGGCTGCGGTTGCTTGTTTTCCTAGCCATCTTTTCATTTCTTTGCTTAACTCCCAAGCATGTGTCAGAGTTAATGGAGCGATTCTATTATTAAACCACTTAGAAATTTAAAAGGCAATGTACTCAGGTTTGAATGGGACAATTAGTTATTGGGAAAACAACATTTGTAAGAGAATTCCATAGAAAGCTCAATGTTATCCCTTGGTACCACATCCCTGAAAAAAACAGGATCACCTCCAGAGCTTAGAAACCAGCTACTCTGTGCATTTGGTAAAAAGCAAAGTCATTTCTATTTCCAGTGGAGTGCTTCACGAAACACTTCAAAATATAGATCTGAAACTCCTTTTCTGGTTTAATGTCTACTGAGAAGGTGAGATTCAGTTTTCACTTTTGAAGAAGTGTGCAATGCTGTTGAAAGCCACAAGGGCTTGCTTTGGCAGAACCGACACCTGCTAAGATGCCAGGGTGCCATTCTATTCTTTACTGAGAGTCATCAAATGTATTTTAAACTATATTTTTGTTGATGGAGGTGTGGTGGCTTTAGGATATGGTGACGATGTGGAAGGGGCCGGGGTGGGGGACTCTTAGCTGGGCAGTCTGGAGAGAGCCCTAGGAGGTCTTGTGGCATTATCTGTGCCCCCGGTTCTATTTCCTGCTGGCTGTCAGACACAGAGCAGCCTTGCCCTTGGCATTAACTCATGTTTGCATGGCTCAGCAATTTACAAGGCTCATCCATAGGCATTTTACTTCACCCATTTCAGATCTCTCTCGGAAACAGGTGCAAATAGTTTCCTTCAAAGGGCACACATCGCTCACACAGTCAGAGTCAAGGCGAATTTGAATTGTGCCCAGTTCCAAATTTATCTGGCCTCTATGTGCCAAGTTAGACATATGTATGTGTGCATAAATGAGGTGTCTGGCACGGGACCCAGAGGCAAGTGGGAAGGGTGAAAAGCTAGATTTGGAGCTATGAAGACCTTAGTTCAGGTCTTGGCTTGGTCCCTTATTAACTTGACCTTGGGTAAGTTATTTGCCCCTCTGAGGGTAAATTTACCTCTTCTGCAAGATGGAGCTGGTTACAGTACCTTCTTCTCAGAGGGATTTCGAGGCACATGTGAGACATGGAATGTGGAAGCATCTTATAAGTGATGAAGCATCCTGCATTGGAGATCACCGGCAAACTCAGAGTGTCTCATGGAGGGTGTGATCAGAATGCTGGAAGACCCTGGAGTCATATCGTGTGTTGATGGCGAAAAAACCGGCATGGCTTAGCCCCAGAGACAAGTTCATCCCTCACTGCCAGTTTCTGGCAGGTCGACACGGTGTAGAGAAGCTATGACAAAGTGAGTGTGTCTCTGGGGTACTTCAGCTGAGTCACCTCTGAGTCTCAGTGCCCAGCCTGGTGCCCAGCACATGATGGTGAAATAGAATCTAATCAAACAATGACCACTAGGAACCACAGGTGCACTTCTTCTCTCCTTTGTTCCTCCCTCTTCCCTCTCCTCCTCCTCTTTATTTTTGTTTTAGTTCTCTCTGGCTGATGTTCAAATAGCTCTAATTATTGAGTTGTCATTTTGCATTTAATTGTTTGCCAATGAGTTGATTCACTTGTTTAACACAATTTATTCCAATGCACACACTTATTGTGAGAGCATTTAGCTGTGACATTGACAGGGGATCAGAGACCAGAAATAGGGTTCAAGAACTGCTGTTCCCGAGCAAGTCAGCTGAACACTGCCCCCACCCCAAAGCCTCCTTAGTCAGCTGAACATTACCCCCGCCCCAAAGCCTCCTTAGTCAGGTGACACTACCCCCGCCCCAAAGCCTCCTTAGTCAGCTGAACACTACGACCCCCGCCAAAGCCTCCTTAGTCAGGTAACACTGCCCCCACCCCAAAGCTTCCTTATCTGTGAAATTGGGAAGATGACAACTCTGTCCTCAGTATTGTGGAGCAGATCACATATGTGTGAACACTCTGTATTAACTGAGAAGATATGAGGGCTTTTTCGCAGAACAGATGCTTCCCGGAGAAAACCAGACAGTTGCCATCCAGAAAGAGGGGTGATGGGGGTCAGCGAATTTATAAGGTAGAGTCTTCAGACCAGGGAAAAATCACTTTCAGGGATGCTGGAAGCTCCTGGGGAGCACTCGTCGTCATCAATTCTTGCTGAGGAAGTTAAACCAATCAGCAATAGTTTCCAGTTCTCTGCAAATGCTACAATGTCCTTGGGGGATATTAAAGCTACTTTTTCTCTAAAAGAATGAGGAATGGGGAAAGGAGTTCATAAAAGCTTGTTCCATTCAATGCTGAGCTATTTGGTGTTTGAAAAAATCTTTGTTTGCTGCCCTAACCAGATGAGTGGCTTAAATAATATAAATTTATTTTCTTGTAGTTCTGGAGGCTGGAAGTCTGAGATTGGGCTGCCAGCATGGCTGAGCTCTGAAAAGGGTCCTCTTCCTGACTCCTGGATAGTGGTCTTCTTGTTGTGTGCTCACACAGCCACATCAGAGAGCTCTGACTTTGCTTCTTCTTTTTTTTTGGAGACAGAGTTTCGTTCTGTTGCCCAGGCTTTAGTGCAGTGGCGTGATCTTGGCTCACTGGGTTCAAGTGATTCTCCTGCCTCAGCCTCCCGAGTAGCTGGGATTACAGGCGTACAGGCGTGTGCCACCATGCATGGCTAATTTTTTTTTTTTTTGTATTTTTTAGTAAAGATGGGGTTTCACCATGTTGGCCAGGCTGGTCTCGAACTCCTGACCTCAAGTAATCCGCCTGCCTCAGCCTCCCAAAGTGCTGGGATTACAGGCGTGAGCCACCACACCCGGCCTGACTTTGCTTCTTATAAGGACACCAGTTCTACCCCATGAGGGTTCCACCCCTTATGACCTTACTTGACCTTCATCTCTTCTGAAAGGCCATATTTCCAATACAGCCACATGGTGGGGGAGGGGACTAGGACTTCAGCATATGATTTTTGGGGGCACGCAATTTAGTCCATAGCATATTTCAAGTGTGGAGTCTGCAGAGGTGGAAGGGGCTAGGGTTTAGGAGTCAGACTGACCCAGGTTCGAACCCTTCTCTGCTGCCCATAGCTGAGAGACTTGGAGCAAGTTATTAACCTCTCTGAGCCTGTTTCCTCTTCTGTAATGTGGATAACAAGATCATGCCTCCCAGGCTCTGTGTAAGAATTACACCAGGTAATGATTATAAAGCACCAGGGACTCCACCTAGCATGCTGCAGCACTCAAGATGAGTTAGTGCCTTCCTTTCCCGGCCTCTCCTGAGATGCCGCCTCTTGGCATTTTGCCCTTTACAGGCTGGGGAGGTGGAGCTGCCTTTAGGATCTGCTTCTGCTCCTTCATTCTGGAACTCTGTCATATGGAGACTATAGGATAGTTCCTAGTAGGGGCACTTGGGCTTCATCCTTGGCCCCAGTGTGGATAATAATCCCTAACTTTCACAGTTTTAAAGGTTAACTAAGATACCACACAGGGAAATCCTCCCTTCACTTGTTGGCATGCAGTAGACAATCAACATTCTTGCCCTGTGGCCCCGATGAGACCTGAGTTGGGAGGATGTCAGTCTGCAAAGATTTATAGAGCATCTGTCACGTGCTGGGTGCCAGGGGTATAATAGAGGAAGAGATAAGCACAGTCCCTGCTTCTGTGGAACTGAGAGTGCTCAGAAAGAACGGAGACATTAAACAGATTGTTATGAAGAATGATAAGAGCAGGGCTGTGTTTTGGAAAACCTGTGTGCAGAATCAGAAAATGTTGTCTACAGGGGCTGTCAGCCACCATTGTGTTCACCAGAGCGAGGAGGGGTTTTTCCCAGGCTCACACAGTGAGGCAGTGGCAGAGCGGTCGACCATACCCTTCAATATGCCCTTGATCCATCAAAAGGGTCTCTTGAGGAAATAGAAAACTGACAAAATAGGGCAACTGGGTGTGAGGCTGGTCAGAGGGGTACCTATTGTGGGGGCTCAGGAATACTAGCTCTGGCTTACTGTTCCCTCGGCCATCCCTGCAAGGCTGTGGCACAGGCCAGGCCCAGCTAAGGGCCTGCCTCTGGCACTGGGCCTGCTGTGTGCCTGGAAAGCTCTGAAAGGAGCGAGCTGGGGACTCAGCATTGCCATCCACCACCTCCAATCAGCCACAGAGAGACAGTGCTGCTCCCCCTGGCCCTGGCTTGGAGCTTTAATGCTCGATCTCATTTAGTTTATCCCCCAAACCAAAGCTCGTGAGGGATCTTTGATCCCTGTCTCTGGCTGGAATGTGCCCAGCAGCACAAAGCTGGCAGATGCCTGAGCCAAGGTCCAAACCACTCCTGTGGGTTTCCAGGCCCTGGTTCAGCCCACCCCATGCCACGGCCTAGGGGCCTGCGGGACACAGGAAGCTCGGGGCTCAGGCCCACCTGACTGGGGCCTCTGAGGCTCCTGTTGCTGCATAGAAGCCATCCCCTGGAGGGGCCACCCTCGGGCTCGCCAGCTCATTCCTTCTAGGAGAGGTGCCCTGAGACAGGGGCGCTGAATTCCTGCCCTAAGTCCCTGGTGCCTCATCACATGCCAGCTCAGCTTCCAGCTATGCATCTCCTCTAGACCATCTCCTGTTTTGGTGTCCTCTGGGCAGCCACTCAGGTGTCTGTGAGTCACAGAGCCACTTCTTAACCCCTGGTCCTGCTCGCAGTGGGAAACAGAATTCTACTTATCACAAACACATTCACAGGAATTGAGGAGCCTCTTCTGTGGCTACTATCTAGGCACAGTGATTGAATGTGCTTTGGACCAGGGGTTGGGAGATGCAACTTCTGGCCTTAGCTTTGCCAGGGGCTTGCTGGGAGACACGGGCATGCATTTGCCCTTCTCAGGGGTGTTAAGAGCTCTGTAGTCTGCAGAATGCATGGGTGGGCTGGGTGGTATGAGACAGCCAGATTGGGTTTAAGAGTCGCCCAGATTTGGCAGAAGGCAGGTTTGGGATGGAATCTTATTTATGCCACTTACAAGTTGTGTGACTTGAGATGGTCACTCGACCTCTTTAAGGCTCGATTTCCTCATCTGTCAACCAAAGATGATAATCCCTATGCCATGGAGGATCTCATATGAAAATGCATGTGATAGTGCTGAGCCCATTGCCTGGGCCACAGTGAATGTTCAGTTAAAGATCACCCCTCTCACACTCCTGCCGCTGGTGAGTTAAATTGTGTTCCTCCAAAAGGTACGTTGAAATCCTAACCGCCTGTACCTGTGAATGTGACCTTATTTGGAAATAGAATCTTTGCAGGTAGAACAAAGTTGAGATGGGGTCATACTGAATTTGGTGGGCCCTAATTCAATGATCGGTGTCCTCTTAAGGACAGAGAGATTTTGAGACACAGGCAGATCCCCATCTGAAGACAGAGGTGGAGATTGGAGTGGCTGCAGCTACAAGTTAAGAAACACTAAGCATTGATGGGCAGCAGCAGAAACTAGGAAAAGGCAAGAAGGGCTCTATTCTGAGTCTTGGGGGACATGGACCTGCGAACAGCTTCATTGCAGACGTCTGGGTCCCAAACTGTGAGAGAATACATTGCTGTTGTTTTAAACCACTCAGTTTGTGGTGATTTGTTGTGGCAGCCTTAGGCAACTAATACACTGTCCTTAGTCTCATTCCAAATAGGAAATTTTAGAATTTTATCCATTTAATTGCTCAGCTGTAAAAGAAATACGGAGTTGTGGGGGAGATACTCAATGAATATGTGTTGGCTCATAAATGAGGTAAGATGGGGGTAGCACAAGAGAAATGTGATAGAATAAAATGTGGAAGTCCTGTTTCTGCATTCCCCAAGAAAGAATATTAGAGGTCGGAACTGAAAGGTCTCTACCCCGTCTTCCTCTCTCTGGCCTATTTTAATGACAAGGAATATATTGGCTTAGGCAATGGATAGACAGTGACTGATGCTATCAACATCTGCACTAATCCAACATATAACACCCTAGAAGACATCCACTTTAAATCCTTGAAACCTGTCAATATCACCTTATATGGCAAAAGATGTGGTGAAGGATATTGAGAGGGACCAAGGTGGAGGCAGCCTGTTTCTCTGGGTCTCTCTGCTTACCAGGCAGCAAATGCTTTCAACCGTTTCTATCTTTGTGTCTAGAGTGTGTCTCCTTCAGGCAGCATATAGTTGGATTCTGTTTTTAAAATCCAGTTTGACAATTTCTACATTTTAATTAGATTGTTTAATCCATTAACACATAATATTACTATTGGTATAGTTAGTTTTACATCTATCATTTTACTTAAAAAAATTTTTTTTTACAAATTTTCCTAGGAGCTGGAATTACTTTTTGTTGTCTATATGTCTCATGTCTTTTTCTATCTTCTATTCCTCCTTTACTTTTTTCTTTTACATTAGGTGAATATTTTCCAATGCAACATTTTAATTGCTTTAATAATATTCCCTCTATTTTTTGGAGGGTTTTTCTCCGTGGCTATTCTAGGGTTCACTGTATACATCTTCATGTATCAGAATCTGCTTTAGACTTATACTGACTTAATTCCAGTGAGATTTAATTAAGATCCAGTAAACTTAGTCCTGTATAGTTCTATTCTCTTTCCCACCTTTTTGCGGTATTATTGTCAGACATGTTACATTTATATGTTATAAACCCAGGAATACATTGTTATATTATTACTTTATGTAATTTTATGTCTTTTAAAGAAGCCAAGGGAAGAAAGGAGGGCAAGTATATACTTATAGCTTATGTTATACTAACCTCCATATTTCCTATTTCTGGTTCCTTCCCATTTGTTCCTGTAAATTGAGTTACCATAGGGAGTTATTGCCTTAGCTCAATACAGCTGTTTTCCCACCCACTTCCTTTGTGCTGTTATTTATGAATATGTTCCATTTCTACATGGTTAGGCTCAACAGTACAAGTAAGTACATATTGTTTTATATAATTGCTTTTTAAATCAGTTAAGAAAGGAAAAGAAATATATATTTATAATAATGTCTTTTATAATTATATAATTATCTATACTCATGGTCTTTGTTTATCACGTGGATTTGAACTACGGTATTGACTTACTTAATTTTGGTCATAAGATTTTTTTTTTTTTGAGACAAAAAAAAAAAAAAACAGAATAGCTCTGTCACCCAGGCTGGAGTGCAGTGGCATGATCTTGGCTCACTGCAACCTCCACCTCCCAGATTCAAGCGATTCGCCTGCCTTAACCTCCTGAGTAGCTGGGATTACAGGCTCATGCTACCACACCCAGCTAATTTTTGTATTTTTAGTGGAGACCAGGTTTCACCATGTTAGCCAGGCTGGTCTCAAACTCCTGACCTTGTGATCCACCCACCTTGACCTCCCAAAGTGCTGGGATTACAGGTGCGAGCCACTATGTCTGGCCCAGACGTAAGAATTTATATTGGCATTTCTTCTAAGACATGTCTGCTAGCAATGGATTCTCTGTTCTTGCTGATCTGAGAATGTCTTTAGTTTTGAAAGACAGCTTTAATGAACACAGGATTCTTTGCTGACAGCTGTTTTCTTTCAGGACTTTGAATGTTGTCCACTATGTTCTGGCCTCCATTGTTTCTGATGAGAAGTCAGCTGTTGATCATGTTGTGACTTCCTTTGATGCGTCTGTTTGTGGATGTCTTTGTGTTCATCCTGTGTGGAATTTGTTGAGCTTCTTGGATGTGTAGATTAATGTTTTTCATAAAATTTAGGAATTTTTCAGCCATTATGTCTTTGAATAGTTTTTCTGTTTTTTTCTTTTTCTTCTCTCCTTCTGGGACTGAAGGAGATGCATTTAATGTTGATGCATTTAATGGTGTTCCACATTTTTCTGAGATTCTGTTCATTTTTCTTCATTCTTTCTTTTTCTCTGTTCTTCAAATTGCATAATCTCTATTGATCCATCTTCAAGTTTGGTAATTCATTCTTTTGCCCGTTCAAATAAATCTTTTGAGCCTATCTCGTGAAAATGTCATTCCAGTTATTACTTTTCAACTCCAGGATTTCCATTTGGTTCTTTTTAAGAATTTCTGTCTCTTTAGTCTATATCAATAGTCTCTATTTGGTGCAACATTGTCATCATACCTTCCTTTACCCTACTTTAATCATGGTTTACTTTACTATAATCATGATTTCCTTTAGTTATTTGAATATATTTATAATGGCTACTTTGAAGTCTTTGTCAAATCTGATAGCTGGTTGCTCTCAGTTTGTGTTGCCTGCTTTTCCACTCATATATGGGTCAGATTTTCCCATTTCTTTACATGTCATAATTTTTTGTTGGAAATGGGACATTGTAAATAATACAGCAACTGTAGAGATGGGTTCTCTTCTCCTCTGGGGCTTATTAGTAATACTTGATTGTTTATTTGTTTGGTGACTGGCTGTGAAGTCCACCCTCCAGTCTCCACAAGTTAAAGCCTCTGATGTTGCTCCTCAGAGGCACAACCTTGGGCATATGCACAGTTACCCTGGGTTAGCAGCAGATTTGACAGGGCTCTCTTTGATTGTCCTTTTCCCTGACCACAGCCATATGCTGTTAAACTCCACAAATTGCTGGCTGATTTCCCTGTTGTTTTCAACAATGCCCTAGGTTGCTCTATTGACTGATTCAATTAAATTTGGGCTTCTCTAAGGAATAGCTTTTTGTTGTTGTTGTTTCATTCATTAAATCATTTAAAAATCTTTATTGACTACCAGCTCTGTGCCAGCCCTGTGGGAGGCACCAGGGATATGAGTGTTAACATGACAGCCCCAGTGCCTGCTGTTGGGCTGAACTGCCTCTGACCAGCACTGCATACTCAGACATATCACTGATGTGGAGACATGCTTGTGTGATATTTAGAACCTGCTGGGTAGCATTTTGGCAGAAAATGCCATTGGTACTTTCCAGATACAGACTGTGAGAGCCATTTCAGGGACCAGTTTTTTTTTCTCTCTTCTTTCCCCAAACCAACAACCTCAACTTCTCTGGTGTGAGGGGCAGGTGCATAAAATTAGCCAGGCCAGCAAGAAAAGTGGTCATCCTGAGGCTAGCAGAAGCAGCTGATGCTGCCTCTTCTATGGCTTGACCCCCACCCCCCAGCTCACTGGCTCCCTGTGCCCTGTAGAGAAATCCATCCCTGAGAGGATTAGGGGCTGTGCCAAGATCTTCACCCCACCCACTCATTATAGTCCATTTTAGAGTGACAGCAAGGCCTTCACTGGGTAAGAGCCATCTGACTCTTGTCTGCCTTCTGAGTGGCTCCATTTGGTGAGATGATAAAGTCACTGATGAGAAAAGTGGGGCTAGGAACAGAGGCAACTGTGGCTTCCCAAGAGAAGTTTCTCAGGTGATTTCTCAAGCAGAATAAATTAGAGCATCTTAGAATGACTCGATCCTGGCTGTGCATCAGGCAAACATTCTTCCCACGGCTCATTTCCGGTTCTCCTGGCCTGACAGGTGTTTCCAGGGTATAGGTGAAAAGCAGTCACTTGGTCCCATACCTCATGAGGCCCACAGTTATCTTTGACAGCTGATAAAAAGTGATGATGATAAAGTCAATTCTGTTTCCTTAGATGTCTCCTCTCACAAACAAACAAGCATCCTTCACACTCCTTCCTGTTCCCTCCTGGCACCAGCACAAGCTACGTTCCAGCACAGAGCTCACTCCAAGGATAGGCAGTGCCAGCTCTTGAGCATGGTGTGGCCTCTGCTGTCCTTAACTCTGTTGCACTTCAGCAGCACTTCCAGCTCCCTGACATTGTAGAGCAGGAGCTTCTGTAAGCCACTAGGCCCCGTGTGCTTTGTGTTTTTGTTGCTCCCATAACCAATGTTGGGCATCGAGATCTGGCCCTTGCGCCTTCTACAAACCCTGTTGTCAATACCTCTGGGTTTCCACCAGTTATGCTTCATTTTGACATATGTCTGACTGGTGCTGGATGAACTTCTTGGCCCTCTTTTTGATGATCTTGAGTTTTACAAGGGGTCTGAGGGCGGCCATGATGCCGAGTAAGAGATGGCTGCCACCACTCTAGGTAGCACCGAGAAAGAGGGGGATGGTGGCACACAAGGACTGATGGGATGTAACCTCTCTGAGGGATAGTTTTTTGTTGTTGTTTGTGTTTTTTTTGAGACGGAGTCTCGCTCTGTCATCCAGGCTGGAGTGCAGTGGCGCGATCTCGGCTTACTATAGCTTCTGCCTCTTGGGTTCCAGTGATTCTCCTGCCTCAGCCTCCCGAGTAGCTGGGATTACAGGCATGAGCCACCATGCTTGGCTAATTTTTGTATTTTTGGTAGAGACAAGAGTTTACTGTGTTGGCCCAGCTGGTCTTGAACTCCTGACCTCAGATGATCTGCCCACTTCAGCCTCCCAAAGTGCTAGGATTACAGGCATTAGCCACTGTGCCCAGCCTCTGAGGGATCGTTTTTAAGGTCAGTGTTTGAGATTTGTTCTTACTCTCGGAGAGATGTTTTTATCTGCTTCTTTTCCTGGTTCTTGCTGGAAAACTAGCCGACCTGTGGCTTAGCTTATATCTTTAATGAATCTACTAGTCTTCTCCTAATTGCTTTTCACCACAGCCTCCATTGTTTGGCATTGCCTCGGCTTGCAGGAAGCCCCCACCTTTCAGCTGTACTGACCCAGAGCTTTGCCTCTGCAACAGGGGATTGGGGGCAGAATGAGAAATGCTGACGTCTTGTTCCATCCAGGCAAGCAGGAAGATACTATAGCTCTCCAACTGAGAGCTGTGTGTTGAGGGTGGGTGAGCCAGACAGAGCTCTGCGTTCTTGGCTGCACCTGTCTGGAGTGGAATTTCAGTCACTCTGAAGTGGAACTAGGGGAGGAGAGAGTAAGTCGTGGTTCAAATACCACACATTTTCACTCTTCTGAGTTCTTGCAGATTTTCTTGAATAAATGTTTCATTTGCTCTATGCCCTTGGGACTATTACCAGGGAATTTAAATGGTTGGTTTTTAAAAAAAATAATGTTCACCAGTTTCACTGGGGAGCAGGTCCAGGAGCTAGCTACTCATGTCACCGTACTGGAAGTCGAAACTTAACAGAAATTTTTATACAGACTTCAATTGTTTCTGAATTGCTCTGCTGCAGAACTTAAGGCTATTACTTCTATGCTAATGGCTTAAGTATTCTTAGATATAGGTGTCTCAACTGAGACTTTCTATTAATTAATTAATTATTTTAATTAATTAAACAATTGAGTTTTGCAATTGCCGCCTAGGCTGGAGTGCAAGGTGCGATCTCGGGTGACCACAACCTCTGCCTCCTGGGTTCAAGCATTTCTTCTGCCTCAGCCTCCTGAGTAGCTGGGATTACAGGCATGCGTCACCATGCCTGGCTAATTTTTGTTTTTTTAGTAGAGACGGGGTTTCTCTATGTTGGTCAGGCTGGCCTTGAGCTCCCGACCTTAGGTGGTCCACCCACCTCAGCCTCCCAAAGTGTTGGGATTACAGGCATGAGCCACCACGCCAGGCCTTTATTTATTTATTTTGAGATGGAGTTTGGCTCTATTGCCCGGGCTGGAGTGCAGTGTCACAATCTTGGCTCACTGCAACCTCAGCCTGCCGGGCTCAAGTGATTCTCCTGCCTCACCCTCCCGAGTAGCTGGGATTACAGGCACATGCCATCATGCCCAGCTAATTTTGTATTTTTAGTGGAGACAGGGTTTCACCATGTTAGCCAGGCTGGTTTTGAACTCCTGACTTCAGGTGATCTGCCTGTCTCGGCCTCCCAAAGTGCTGGGATTACAGGCGTGAGCCACCACGCCTGGCCTTTCTGTTAATTTAAAGACAAGTGTTAAGAAACTAACTTTGGGATCAGACAAACTTTGGTTTATAATTCAGTTCAGCTAAAGCAAACCACTTCATCTCTCCGATCTTCAGATTCTTCATCTATAAAATGGAAATAACACCTACTTCCTCTTTGTAATAAAAACTCAGGAATTTATTTGGCATATGTGGTTGCCCAACTACAGGCAATTTTCCCTAGCTACGCTTATAGCTCATACAGTCATATGACTAAGAATTAGCTAATAGAGTGTGACAGAAGCAATCTCTGCAACTTCCAGATCACCATTTTTTTAAAAATTAGGAAATTACATGCCTTCCTCCTTTTTCTCTCTCTTTCCTGTGGGTTGAAATGTAGAGGTGATAAAATGAGTGAGTTTTTGTCGTGGAATGAAGATTACACCATAGGGTATTACAAAGCAATAAGACAGGAGGAACTTGAGTGTTGGAAGCATTCTTTTTCTTTTTCTTTTCTTTTCTTTTCTTTTTTTCTTTCTTTTTTTTTTTTTTCCAGACAAGGTCTTACTCTGTAGCCTAGGCTGGAGTGCAGTAGCACAATCATAACTCGCTGCAGCCTCAACATCATGGGCTCAAGTGATCCTCCTGCCTCAGCCTCCACAGTAGCTGGGACTATAGGTGCATGACACCATGCCCAGCTAATTTTTTCTATGTTTTGTAGGGACAGGGTCTCACTAGATTTCCCAGGCCATTCTTGAATTCCTGACCTCAAGTGATTCTCTTACCTGGGTCTCCCAAGGTGCTGGGATTATAGATGTGACTCACCATGCCTAGCCTGAGTGCTGGAAAAGTTCTGTACCTTGACTTGGGTGGTGGTAACACAGGTATATACACACATAAAAATTGATTGAGCTATTCTTTTAAGATTTATGTGCCTATTGCATGTAAGTTTTATCTCAGCAAGACAAAAAAGATAGAAGGAAGCTGATTCCTGGAATGCCCTTGTGGAGTGGAAGTCACCTTGGGACTGTTACAAAAGAGAAAAACAAACTCCTATAGGGTTTGGGTCACTGTCTATAGGGGCGTTTTTGTTCTAGCCATTTAACTTGTACCTTAATCAACATATTTATTAAGGGCAGGAATTTTAAATTTTAATTTTGCCTCCATTACCCCCACAGAGCTTGGTGAATAGAAGGTACCCAATATCTGTTTAATGAATGCATGTTTTTGTAGATGGCTTTTATCAGCATGTTAGAACATCCAGTATAAATAAATTTAGAAAATAGAAAAAATTACAACATGTAAAGGGAGGGACCTTCTTCCCCGACTTCCCAACCCACCTGACTTCTGGGTACTTCCTTTCAGAGGGATCTGGTGCAGCAGTTTTCAACTTGCTTAAACAAATGACAAGAACGTTCTGAGACAGGAAATGCTATCTGCTCGGCTCATGGTGCCAGTGTGGGGGTGAATGTTAAACGGAGTGCTTGGGGGAGACCCCTGCTGCTCATGTCCCCATGACTCAGCATCAGACGCAGAATCACAGTGCTCTAGGTGCTACTAGGCTCTGGGCGCCAGGGGGAATGATCCCATCGCCAACCCTGGAGCAAGGCAGTGTGTTGTAAGAGGGGATGCTGCCGGGAGTGCTCCTGAGTCATTAAGGGGAGGCTGTGAACAGGAGGAGGAAGGGCTGACAACACAGCCCACGCCCTGCTGAGCCTCCAAGGGGATGGCTCCCTGGTGCAGTCAGCAAAGATTCACTCTGGGAGGACTGGGGGCTCGGCTGCAGAGAGGAGCGACACACCCACTGCCTCTGTCCTCAAGGAGCTCCCGGCCAGCTGCCCCCAGACAAATCCTATGTTACCAACAGTAAAACAACACGATTTTATTTACACCGACTAGATGTCTAGCACCTATCAGTAATACACTATTTTATTTTCACAAACATCTGGCTCATAGATATTGTTTATCGATGAGAAAACAGAAATTTGAAGAGGCAAACAAAGCAAGTTGCCCAGGGGCAAAGAGAGGTCAGCGTGAACTGCTACCGCCATTTTGAAGTTCATCTTCTCTTCACTGCAAGAAGCTGCCTGGACACCGGGGTGGAGGAGCTGTCAGGGCCCTCACTGTGGAAGGTGCTGGCAGGGAGTGGGGAGGTGTGACCTGAGAGTGGTGTCCACAGCCCCTGAACTTGGCCTTAACGAATGAGTGGCAATCCAGTCAGCAGGCAAAAGGCAGAATTGGGATGGGAGTAGGGGGTCATTCTAGACAGCAGGAACAGTGTGTGAGAAGG
This sequence comes from Symphalangus syndactylus, assembly GCF_028878055.3. Taxonomy (NCBI): domain Eukaryota; kingdom Metazoa; phylum Chordata; class Mammalia; order Primates; family Hylobatidae; genus Symphalangus; species Symphalangus syndactylus. Next base: position 101,440,260 of record NC_072440.2, on the reverse strand, counting down.
CCCAGAGCAGAGAAGGCAAGGCATGTGACAGCTTGGTATCACTGAAGCTTGGAGTGGGCAAGGGGCTGGGGCGGCTTGGGAGATGAGGCCAAGGAGGCCAGCAAATGTCTGGCGGAGCCTCCCTTTGGGGCGAACCCCTACACTGGTCCAGAGGCAGAGGGTTGGTCGTCTGTCAATAGGATGAAATTCCTGCTAGTCGGGGTGCCCACTCATTCAGTGAGCACGAGCAGGGGTCTCTGCGGGGCCTGGTGTTGGCCTGTGGTTTGGTGGGACACCCTCTCTGGAGGGGCACCCAGACTCTGTGGTCCCTGCCTGGCCCCTCCTTCTATGTCACCTTCCTGGGGTACCACAGATGCATGCCAAAGACCCCCACGTCTCAAAGTATGTTTCATGGCACACTGAGTTTTTTTGAGGAAAAAGGTTTGGGGTAAAATAAACGGAGACAAGGGGGCGATTGCCTCCTCCTTCTGGAGGTTAGCCTGCAGGTTAGCTTGTTCAAGTCTCTGAAAAGTAAAAAATGGTTGTGGACATTGTGTGTGTGAGTGTCCCAGTGTCCCAGTGTCCCAGTGTCCTGGGGCTGCTGTAAGAAAGCACCACGCTGGGGCTTGAGCAACAGACATCGATTCTCTCACAGTTCTGGAGGCCGGAAGTCTGAGATCCAGGAGTCGGCAGGGCCGTGCCCCATCTGGAGGTCTAGGGAGGGTCCTTCCTGCTCCTCCAGCTGCTGGTGGCTGGCAGTCCGTGGTATCCATGACATCCGTGGCATCCGTGGCACCTCAGGCTTGCTTCTGTCCTTATGTGTCTGTGTCTCTCTCTCTCCTAAGGACATAGTCACATTGCATTAAGGGCACACCCTAGTCCAGCAGGACATCTTATTTTAACTAATTACATCTTCAGCAAACCTGTTTCCAGTGAAGGTCACCTTCTGAGGTGCTGGTGAGGCAGGAGAATAGGGTTTGGAGGCAGGGAACCTAAGGCCGTTTCAAGCTGACTTCCTAGAACTAAATTGAAAGGAAAAACCTAACTTTCCAGGACTAAGTAACAAAAGGACCAGAGGCTCCTCCCTCTGCAAAATCCCCACCTTTTCTGCACCACAGATGGGAAACTGGCTTTCCGCAACCAGTCAGACTGATTGCCGGCCGCTGAGTCTTCATTTGCTAGAAGTGCAACTTGGTAACTTCACCTTCGCCTCTGATTGGTTGCTTTTTGCATGACCTTCGTAACTTCATTTCAGCTTCTGATTGGTTGCAGAAAGACCAATTGTGGGCCACCACTTCATTTACATGATGTGATCACCAAGTGGCCAATGGGAAACCTGTAGAGGGTATTTGGACCCTAGAAGATTCCGGATCCGGGCTCTTGAGCCGCTGCTCCGTCCACTCCCACACTGTGGAGTGTACTTTCATTTTCAATAAATCCCTCCTTTCGTTCTTTTGTTGTTTCATTCTTTCTTTGCTTTGCTGGGCGTTTTGTCCAATTCTTTTTTCAAAACGCCAGGAACCTGGACAACTTGCAGTCACGACCCTCTAGTGGTAACACTGGGGGTTAGAATCTCAACAAATCTTTTGGAGGGGGCACGATTCAACCCATGACGCTTCAACCTGGGATTTCCCACAGAAGTCATTTTTTTCCTCAGAACTCTTTCTGAAAATGCCCCCTCCTCACCCGCCCCATCAACCATCCCTCAGACCTGGTGGCTGGAGCAGTTCCCTTTGGGAAATGCTGCCTGTGGTGAACAGGATGGAGCTCCCCATGGGGACAGGGCCGTAGAGGAGGCCTCCGGGACAGAAAGGGGAGTCTGGCGCCACCTGAGGCCCTGGTAAAGGAGGCGGCTGCAGAACGGGGACACAGGAGGGAAGAGAGTGGGGGCCTGTTCATCGAGCCCTCCCTTCCCAGGCTGTCCTGGGCCCAGGGGGCTGCCTGGTGGCTTCAAAATGCAGCCAGTGTGGGTGGGGCCCGGTTGGGTCCAGGACGTCAAACTCCCAGGGACTCTGTCTGCCTCATGACCTAGTGTGGAGGCCACAGCTGAGCAACGTCCAGTGTGTCCTTGTCCTGGTCACACCTGGGCCCTTGTCCTGGTTACATCTGGGCCCGCACCACCTCACAGGCTCCTGGTGCGAAGGAGTGGGCGGCGTTTTCAGATTCATCGGAGCTGGTTTGTGGAAGCTCCCGGAACAGACCACGGTCTGTAACAAGCTTACTTCCTGCCCATGAATTTTCCCCTCGACAGGGCTTACAATTAAGTCCATACCCCCGCCTCGCGCCTGCCTTTCACTTTCTTGCTTTTAGAGAGAAGATTAATGGAAATGTATGACTTTGTGGTATAAAGACGTGGATTCAAGTTCAGGGTTTGCCATGGACCTGCTGTGTGACCTTTAGCAAGATCTTTCACTTCATTTTCACATTTATAAAACAGAAGCAATGATAATACTGGCGCTGCCGTCCTTCCTCATGTGTCTGTGGCTGCGGCGAGTGACACGAGCATGAGAAACAGCCATCATGAGCACGATAACAGCCGCTTTCCTCATCTCCATTCTGTGCCTGTGACTGTCATAGGGGCAGGGGCTCTAAAAGTTCCTCATCAGGTACAGTGCACGCATGCACCGTGTGTGTGATAGAAATCTTTATTTATAGCCCTCCATACGAAAATATGGCATGGAGTCATGGATTAATCAGCAGAAATTGGTATAAATAGTGCTCGTTTTCTCTCATTTTAGTGATGTTTTTGCTAAAATAAAAAAAAAAGGAGGAAACCATCGCTGAATATGGTAATGATAATACTTAAAAATTTTTGAAGTCAGGTTTATTGAGGTGTAATTTGCATACTGTGAAGTTTAGGTGGACAGTTTTGTAAGATTTGCAAAATGTATAGAGTCATGTCAACACCACCACGATCCACGATTCAGACAGAATATTTTCGTCACCCCCAGGCGATCACTCTCATCCCGTTTCAACCCAATCACTCTTCCCATCCCCAGCTCCTGGCAACAGTGGCTTAGATTTCTGTCCGTAATGGTTTTGCCTTTTTCTGAGTGGCATATAAAGGCAATCGTACAACAGCCTTTTGTATCTGGCCTCTTTCACTTAGATTATACCTTTGAGTGTGATCCATGTTGTTGACTGTGTCCCTCATTCCCTCTTTTTCCATGCCGAGTGGTATTCCGTGGTGTGGATATGCCAGTGTGTTCATTCTTTCACCTGCTGAGGGACATCTGGGCTGTTTCCAATTTGGGACTATTACAAATACAGCTCTTCTGAACATCTATGCACAAGTCTTTACATGGACATAAATCTATAAATTTTTAAAATTTAATTTAATTTAATTTTAAGTTCCAGGATAGGTGGGCAGGACATGCAGGTTTGTTGCATAGGTAAACATGTGCCATGGTGGTTTGCTGCACCTATCCACCCATCATCTAGGTTTTAAGCCCCAAATGCATTACCTATTTGTCTTAAGGCTCTCCCTCCTCCTGCCCCCACAACAGGCCCCAGTGTGTATTTTTCCCCTCCCTGACATGGACATCTATATTTTTTCTCTAGGAGTAGAATGGCTGGATCTTATGGATGTTAACTTTTTTTTTTTTTGAGACTGAGTTTCCCTCTTGTTGTCCAGGCTGGAGTGCAGTGGCACGATCTCTGCTCACCGCAGAGATCCACCTCCTGGCTTGAACTCCACCTCCTGAGTTCAAGCGATTCTCCTGCCTCAGCCACCCGAGTAGCTGGAATTAGAGAACCACTCCCCTCCCCAGGACTTTCACCCCACAACTCACAGCCATCAGAAAAGGCAGCTGTGGAACAGCTGTGGAACAGGAGCACTGGCCTGGGAGTCTGTCGTCATGTCACCTTTCTGAACTTATTTTTCTTCTCTGTAAAACTGGGATAGCTGTCATTTCTTCCAGCATCATTAGGAAAACTAAGCTGGAAACTGCCTATAAGTTTGAACACAAGGCTTAGCAGAAACTGAGTTCCCTCATAACAGATCACTCCCTCCCTGGGCTGTCTGCATGATAGAAGTTTATTTCTCTCTTGTTTTTGGATCTTTCCAGCAGATGAGCCTATGTCCTCAATAATGCACAGGATTGCTGAGATGGGAACACAGCAATGCAGGGTGCAGATCTGCTATTGACTTGGGAAACACCAGGAGAACCTCATTTAATGAAATACCCACTAATGTCCACCATGTGTCTAGGTGCTAGGAACACATGATTACAACATCGGGAGAAGAGGGAAGCTACAATGCTTTGGGCAGGAGTGGGCCAGCAGCTTCCTTTCCATAATAAAATAAAATTCTTAGGTGAGGCAGAAAAGGTCTTTCCCAATTCTGTCATGCTTTGCTTTGTCTTAATCTCCATTTTCAGTCCTGTAGGCCAGTCTTAGGTAATCGTTTAATCCTCTCCTGGGAAGGAGAATGGGGGTTAACATTTACTGAGTATCTACTGTGTGCTCAGGCAGGGTCCTTTCAGTTTCACTTACTTGGCTGGGACATTTGCCAATGAGGAATCTGAGGCCCCAGGAAACAAAGCTATTGTACGGGAGAGTTAAGATTTGAACCTGGATCTGTCTGACTGCACAGTGCTTCGGACCAGTGAGCAGGCCTTATGTTTTCCACAGGCCACTCTGTGGCCTTGACAGCAGGGACCTTATCAGATTCATGTCTATCTTCTCAGCAGCATCCAGCATAGCACAGCATGCATGGGTTGGGGCAGGGGACTTCTCTGATGTCTGGTGGGGTGACAAGGGCGTGGGCAGGTAGATGGAAGATCAGATACAGTGTTCAGCATCCTGCACACGAGAGTCCTGCCAACAGCCCCCCAAGAGTCCCCAGGCCGCAGACTGGAACCCGCTACTCAAAGAACTCAATCCTTTTCCCTTTATGTGTGCAAGAGTAAGTGGGAAGGAGAGGAGATGATGGCAGCAGGTGGGGAAATGGTTCTCTCAATATTCCCCTCCTCTCAAATCAGAAGCTCCCGTCCCACCTCCTCACCCCTGAGCCCGCTGCCCCCAGGCTTTGGCTCTATGGGCTCTGTTCTGCTGGCTGGGGCCGGAAAGGGCTGTGTACTATGGTCCGAGAGAAAGCGCTTTCTGAAATTGATGTGGCTTGTGTAGGAGGGAGGTGCACTTTTTAGCCTTTGTCCTGGTTACAGAGACTCGGGTATTTAACTGTGTTCATTTAAAAGTCAATTTACCCCAGGAGATGGGGGAACAGAGTGCTCGAAAGCTCAAATGGCGTGATTTTTGCAAAAGCCAGACACTGGGTAAATCAACCCCGCTCCCATTTTCAAACCATCAAAATCAAGGTCTCTTTGTTAAGTTGTTTATTTGGTACAGACAAGCTGCCAAGACTGCAAATGAGACGGCGCTTGGTTGTTGTTCATTCCTGCTGATGGCTTGGCGAGGCCAATCTTCCTTCTGTGTTGCGAATCCACAGGGCTTAACCCCTCCGGTCCTTCCCTCATCACTCTGCAGCCTTTGCCATGAGCATTTCTCAGAGCTGTTGTGAGAACCCAGTGGATCAGAGGTGACAGCTTTATTAAAGATTAAGCTGTCCTCTCTTCCCTTGGGGCTGGTAATATTTAACTCTTGCTTTGCAAATTGGTTTTTCAAAGATTTACACACTCTCCAACAGGGTCATCATTGCTTGAGGGCAGATATCACGTTGTACACTTTCCACAAGGTCTTCACTGTCTTACACATAGCATTCAATAAATATTTGTGGGTTTAGGGTGCGTGCGTGTGTGTGCACGCATGTGTACACATGTGCAATGTTACTGGAGATGGAAGAGTTACACAGAAAAACCCCAGGGAATCAGTCAGCAGGCAATTTTAAACCCAGCTGCTTGGCGGGGGGGGGCGGGGGTGGGGGTGGTTGATAACAGGACAAAGTCCGCAATTATCATTTAGGGGACTTTTTGTAATGGAATCCTTTAGAGAATCAGCTCAGATGACATATTATTCTAACCCCAAACTCAAGATTTTCTCTCTGGCTGCCTGTAGAAAAAGAGGTGTGCATTTGCATGGGAGGATAGCTGTTCCTTCAAACATTTATTCAAGGGCAGGAAAAGGCAGGGCCACTGAGAACAAGAAAAAATCAGTGGATGGTTGAACCACACAATGGGAGGAATGGGGTTCCTGAAGCCGTCAGGGCAGCATACAAAACCAGGCTCTGCTGCTTGCAATGAATCTCCCTCCATTGTAACTGAGATATGTACATCCTCTTTTTTCTTTCTGCTGTTTCTGTGTTAACTGCAGATCCACTTCTTAATTTCAGGAAGATCCACAGAAAACGTCCTGGGGTCCTGAGCTGAAGTGTGATGGGAGGAGTCCTCTGTTATCTCAGTCTGAGCCTGGTCTCCCTCCCAGCCATGGTCTCACACTAGCGCTGCTGGGAAACCATCCCTCACAGCCAGTCCTGGCATCGGGCAGTGACTCTCGTCCAACTGTTGTCCAACTCAACGGTTTAGCTGCTTAGATTTTCCTGAAACTTGAATTTCATTTTCCTCTAGCTATGGAATACAGATTAATCCTTTACAATTAAAATCCAAGTTCAGATTTTATTTGTTGTGGTTTTTAATTAAAATCTCACCAGCATTTTGTGGATTTTTTTTTTCCTTAGAAAGGCAAACACACTATGCGTATTAGTCAGCCTGGACTGCCATCACAAAATACCATAGACTGTGTGTCTTAAAACAACAGAAATGTATTTTCTCACAGTTCTGGAGGCTGGAAGTTCAAGGTCAATGTTCTGGCTGATTTGGTTTCTGGTGAGGCCTCTCTTTCTTCCTTGCAGATGGCTGCCATCCTGCTGTATCCTGTAGAGAAGTTCAAACTTTTCTTCTGAAGGTTTGAACAAACTGACAATATGCAGACTAATAGGAGAAAGAAAGGCATTCAAAGTTGCTGATGTGCATAAGCACAGGGCCACAGAAAAGATGAGACTGAAAAGAGCACCAGGTGGCTGAGGCTTAAATACCCTCTTCATAAGGGAGAGGGAAATGGGGTTGTAGGCAATTGAGAGGGGCAGTAAATGACTTTCAGTAAATGAATGAGCCCAGAGAACAATGTCCTGGGACGCAGTTCCTCTGTGCTCTGGAGGACGTGGTGGGAAGGTGAGGGGTAGAACTTCACTGTGAACAAAGGTTGTCTAATTATGCAGATAGAGTCTCCCAGGTGATGTCCCCAGCTGCCCTCAGAAGAGGAGATGACAGTCTCTCTGGGAGTGGTGATGACTCTCGGTCTCTTCTCTTCTCCCTGTGGTTAATCTTTCCTGGTTATTTGATGAGATTCTAGGGACGGGGTGGTCTTCAGATCATTGCATTTCTTTTGGAAAGAAGTTTCCAAAATCAGATAAGGAAATTCCAGTGAGTGCCCCTCCTGTGCTGGGGCAGGGGTGGGGAGAGGGGGGTAAGAAGCAGGAGAAGATTAGAAAGTCCTGCGCTGTGAGGCAGCTTCTAAGGCTTCCAACTTCCTCACATTCAGAAGTGCCCAGCATGCCAGGCACCATACCCTCAGGTCTCGTTCTCTGTGCCCCACATGCTCACAGCTTTTCCTCCATGCATGTGCACAGAAAGAGGTTGAGCTCTCTGGTGTCTCTTTTTTATTTTTTATTTTTAGACGGAGTCTCACTCTGTTACCCATGCTGGAGTGCAGTGGTGCAATCTCAGTGCACTGCAACCTCCACCTCCCAGGTTAAAGTGATTCTCCTGCCTCAGCCTCCTGAGTAGCTGGGATTACAGGTACGCATCACCACACCCAGCTATTTTTTGTATTTTTAGTAGAGATGGGGTTTCACTATGTTGGCCAGACTGGTCTCAAACTCCAACCTCAAATGATCCACCCACCTTGGCCTCCCAAAGTGCTTGGTGTCTCTTCTTGTAAGGGCACACTGTATGACCTCATTTAACCTTAATTACTTCCTAGAGGCCCCATCACCAACTACAGCTGTATTAGGTGTTAGAACTTCAGTATATGAATTCTGGGGGGACAGAAACCTTCAGCCCATAACATTGAGTTTCACAGTTGGTGCTTTGGGACTCAGCGGCACACAAGGACTAGATGTTAGAAAGTAAAACTTCTCATTTGAAGATGGGGAAACTGAGTCCTCAATGGGGAAATGATGCAGCAAATGAGAGGTACAGCCAGATGTGTTCACTTTATCCTTCTCCATGAGCAACTTTATGGGAGGAACAGCTAATGTGGGGGGCATCAGGCAAACGCCCAGGCTGTGCTCTTGTTTGCCTGGGAAGTGTTCCTCTGAGTCTAGGTGAGAGGGTCAAGGCAGGTCTCAAATACCACCAAGTACAAGTTGACAATTCCTTAGGGCCAGATGTATTTTGGAATCAGTGTTTTTCCCAAAAGTATTTTAAAAGGTAATATCATCTATATTCTGTACATTGCACGACACCTCCAGCAACTCTAGAGATCCAGGCAACACCCTGGAATCAAACACATAAATACTTCTGCAGAGAAATCTCAGCGTCTGCACACCACGAGGGATAGGTCAAGGCAGCTCAACCTGTCAGGCCCAGCAGTACCAACACAAATCTACGAAATGACCTTCTGTTTTCAGAATGGCCAACTGGGGATCATGCACTCTGACCATTCAACAGATGTCACTCTTCTGGTGGACAGAGAAGAAAGAAGCAGCTTATTGAGAGTTGGAAAGCTGGCGAGTCTGGGGGCTTCCTCCAATGGCCTTCTCCTGGATTGTCCTAGGGGCTCTGGAGACATGAGGGGAGCCCGTCTATTTGCTGACAGTGGGGAGCTACAGCAATGGCTCCCTTCCTTCCAAGGGAAAGAGCCCATGACCCCCACCTCCCCAACCCCCATGTTTGCCCAGAAAGGCTTTTTAGCAATTTCTCATCCACTCATTGTCTGCTGAGCTGCAATTGCCACCTCCCCCAATGCTGAAGTGTGCAGAAGTTTCTCTCTGATCCAGAATGTAATTAGCACCTGCCAAAGTACTGGGCTGAGATGAGAGGGGGATTCCACTCTTCTCCCAAAAACTGTTCCTCAAGAAGCAGTTGGTGTCTAGGAAGAAAATTTCTGACTTGGAGGGATTAAAAAGTGATCTTCTAAAATGCAGAGGCAGGTGGTGTTTATCTGGGCGAATGCCTCTGAATTTACATGTTTGATTTCAGCAAGCACACTGACAGATGCCTGGTGAGCTAAGAACACTTACTTTGTTCAATAATGGGCCCATAACCCCACACATGAATGCCTCATCTGAGAACATTTTACTGTGCTCCCCTTGACTCAAGAGAATCTTCCGTGGGTAAGCAGTTGCTTTTATCTTCATAGTTATTTCATATAAAGCAAAACAAGGGACGAAGAACTTTAGAGGCTCTGTTTATGATAAATTATTTTAGGGAGCTCTGCAACCAATTAGATATTCAGTGACAAGTGAATTCCTGAGAAGGTTGTGGTCTTAAGGGACACAGTTGCACATGGCATCAAAGTTTTTCTTTCAATTTTTTTTTTTTTTTTAATGAGACCAAATTTTGCTCTTGTCGCCCAGGCTGGAATCTAATGGCATAAACTTGGCTCACTGCAATCTCCCCATCCTGGGTTCAAGCGAGTCTCCTGCCTCAGCCTCCGGAGTAGCTGGGATTACAGACACATGCCAGCCCAGGTAATTTTTGTATTTTTAGTAGAGACAGGGTTTCGCCATGTTGGCCAGGCTGGTCTCGAACTCCTGACCTCATGTGATCCGCCCGCCTCAGGCTCCCAAGGTGTGGGGATTACAGGCATGAGCCAACGTGCCTGGCCTTTCTTTCAATTTTGAAAGAAGCCAAAGTTGTTCATACACAGATGGGTTGGCTGGCCACAGTGATAGCAATAATGATGAACACTGCACCATGCCTTTTGGTTTTTGAAGAATTTTCACATTCGTGGTTTCTTTTGCACTCACAACATCCTTATATCCAATTTGTAGATTTATATACAGACTCAGAGTGGTTAAATGACTTGGGCAAGATAAGGGGAGGAACTGACATGAGATGCCATATGTTTTCCCAGAGAAGAATCCTCCATTCTCCTGCCTTGGGAGGTTTGGGTGGGAATAGTGACACGAGCCTTACAAGTACATCTGTCGTATTGGATTAAGGTCCAACACAATTCATAATTTATCTGAACTTGATTACACCTGCAAAGACCCTATTTCCAAGTAGGGGTACCGGGAGTTAAGACTTCAACATATATTTGAGGAGAAGCAAAATTGAACCCATAACGCACTGTTCATAATGAGATTTGCGATGCCACCGATGGTCCTGTAACCCGTCATGCAGCTGAGCGTAAGTCAACTGTGTAATCACTGTGTTAGTCCGTTTTCACACTGCTGATAAAGACATACCTGAGACTGGGAAGAAAAAGAGGTTTAATGGGACTTACAGTTCCACATGGCTGGAGAGGCCTCAGAATCGTGGCAGAAAGCAAAAGGCACTTCTTACATGGTGGTGGCAAGAGAAAATGAGGAAGATGCAAAAACGGAAACCCCGATAGAACCATCAGATCTAGTGAGGCTTGTTTACTACCATGAGAATAGTATGGGGGAAATTGCCCCCATGATTCAAATCATCTCCCATCAGGTCCCTCCCACAACACGTGGGAATTATGGGAGTACAATTCAAGGTGAGATTTGGGTGGGGATACAGAGCCAAACCATATCTGTCACTAATTGCAACACAGCCTGAGGACATAAGAAAAACCTGTGCTGTCTCAAATTATATCATTAAAGACAGGAAGACTCTACAGATGCCGTCATAGATTATGCATCTATGTTTTCCTTGGCTATGTACCTTTATGAGATGAAGGCTTTAGCTTTCTCTAGGAATAGCACAAGAGGCAAGACATTTTTTGGAAGAGGATCAGGGTGGGTTTGCAATTCCAGAGCAGTAAGGGTGAGGTGAAAGGGAAGTAAGTCCAGAAAAGGGGGAAAGCAAACACAAAGCAATGCATGACTGGGCCAGCCACAGCTCCCTAAGAAAGATGGAGCTGACCTCATAGTCACGTGGATGTCACTGGGGAAGCCATCTGAACCACTGCGTTACAAAACAACCCATTAGGGTGGTGGTGGGAGATGTGCGGGAAGGGCAGGAAATTCATCAGCCAGCCCCTTCTGCTCTCCTGGCTGTCACTGGTTAAAGCTAACCCTCATGGTTGGTAACTTCTCCATGAGGCTATGTTGTATCACTGAGTGCCTCTGGGGAAACCAGAACCATGCACTGTGTTCCATTTGAGACCAGAAGCTATAGGAGGAGCCAGGTCGTGTTCTGCTGTAGGAGCTGCCAGCCGCTCCCATGGTGGGCTCAGCTCAGGCAGCCTCTGTGCTAGAGGCAGGTCTGTACGGTACAGTCTGGGGCCGGCTGCACATGTGGACCATGCTGCTGCAGCCTAGGCAGCCTATGAGTCAGCGGTGCCCATCCGGGTTGCCCAGCTAGGAAGGCATGCTGGAGGCTGGGGAAGGCATGCTGGAGGGAGGCTGGAGCAGGTGGGTGCTCTGGTTGCCATCCAACAAATGGCCCCACGCTGGAGGCTGGGCAAATCTGGAGGGTCAAATCAGGACAGATCCAATCTCCATATGTCGTGGCTCTATTTTGGAAACGCTGATCAGCTTGTTACACCTGTAACAATGGATCCCTGCCATTTACCAGTGGATATTTTGAATGCATGAAGTTGATCTCACGAGTTTTCTAAACTGTTGAGCTGACAGGTGTGGGCTGTGACCTGGCACCTGGTAAGAGCCAGTGCTCAGGTGGAAACCACCCTTCTTGTAGCCCTTCCTGAGGAATCCTCCCCGTTTCACATGGGACAGTCTCTGCCAAGTCAGTACTTACCATTCCTAAATCTGAGGTGCAGACCTGCAATTTGAAAGCCCTACGAGGAAATCAGCGTGGTTGCAATTGCCTTTACTTGGCTCAAAAGCTGGGTGAGATAAATCTTCTTTAAAAAGAGGAGGGATGCAGGCAATTCCTCAGCTCTTGTGGAGGAATTTTTAAAAAAATTTTAGTAGAGTATCTACTCTACATCAAGTAGAGATGCCCCACCCAGGTCCCCTTTTAGTAAGAGCTTGCTGCTGCCAATGTCCACTCCTTCAGGGCTTGCTGGGGCTTCAGAGAGTGACTTCAGCCCAGGCTGGGCAGGGAAGGGCCCTTCCCAGGATTGTCCACTTTCAATGAGTGATCAAGGCAAGCGCTTCAACTCAGCCATCGTGGCCCAGTTCTGCTAGACAAATCCCCTCCAGAGTTCCCCAGGGGGCTGACGAGGCTTTGCTGAGCCTGCAGCGCAGCTTGGGTTCCTTGTCTGCTCAGTCCTGCCTGCTGGTCCTCCTGTCCCCGGTGTCTACCCCTAATAATCCTCTGGCACAGTGAGTGCCTCCTCACATCTGCTTCCAGAAGACCCAACAGGCAACACCTCTGTGACAAGGTCCTCTTCCCTGCCCTGTGACATGCTGGATGAAGAAGAGGTGATGCCCTTCATCAGTCCTTTTTGAAAGAGTGAGTTAGTGACCTAAGCAGGGCAGACGAGACAGGTCGGCGACTCTGGGGAAAGGAGGTGCTGTCTGCCAGGCTGAATACTGCCCAGAGGGAATGCTGGTCCATCACGTTCTCGGCAGGGAGGTCCAGCGAGAGAGGAAAGAGCATCATACTGGGTCGTGCTGTAAGAGGCTGGGGAAGCGGGCTGACCCAGGCACACGTTCAGGTGGGCAGGCACCAAGAAGGCTATCCAGGTAAGGACTTGATTCCCAGACCCGGGATTACAGTGGCCAGCTGAGGCCATGAATGTGAACTTCAGGAGTTGTTTCAGCGTTCAGAAGCTTGGCTGCCACTAGCCCGTAGAGAAGCTTTATACAAATTAGGAGAAGGCACCTCCTGTCTGCCCAGTTCCCACCTGGATGTCATCCCACAGGCACTTGGTGTGGTGTGCAGATGGCCCTTTTGGGTAAGCAAAATGGTGCCCCCTCCTGTAGACAGATGCAGCTCTGCTCCAGGGAGCATGGCTTGGCAAGGGGCACGTGGGCTGGGTTTCAGCTCCCACTCAGCTCCTCTGCCAGCAGCCTTTGTTCTGGGCACAGAATATAAAATTGTGCACACAGCCTTGCTCCCAGATTTCCCTTGGAATCAGTATGATCCTTGGCCTTGGAGAGTCGGTGCAGATGGAAACAGGGCATCTCAGATGGCCCCAACCATGCACCACACAATGCTAATGGGCACTGCCTCTGTCACCTGCAAACTGTGTGACAATACATGTATGTGGTCCTTCCAGAGTTGTCTCTGATTCTTGAAAGGGTGCTGTGAAGTAAGTACTGTTAACCTGTACATTTTAAAGATTAGAGAAAAGAAGCTCAGAGAGGACGGGTGATTTACCTAAAGTCACACAGCAAATGAGAGGAAAACTGGGGCTAAAACTGCTCCACCTGACTCAGCAACCCAAAAGGAAACCATTCCATGTGGAGCATTTAACAGACAGTCAGCATTTTAGAGCAAAGAAGGCCATGCTAGTTCATCCAGTCTAACAGTAAAGATAAAAAATCTGAGATCTGGAGAGGTTTCATGACTTGCTTAAGATTACGCAGCAGCTTAATCAAATAGCCATATCCAGAACCTTGTCTGCCTGCTCAGGGCACTGTCATGTTCATCTCCCAAGATACCCCTCTGCCGATTCTTGAGCAAGAAAGAATGTGAGAGAAGCCCAGTGTTTGCCAACCCATGGAGCATATCCTGTACACCATGTAGAAAAACATCTTTCCTCTATGTGCTTCCCATTATTCCATCAGCAAGAGCTCTCAAAATCAGAGCCTTTACCCTCCACTCAGCCTTCCTTCCTTCCTTCCTTCCACTCATCTATCTATCCATCCACCCATCTATCCATCCTTCAGTTTATCCATCCATCCATCCATCCTCCCATCCATCCATCCTTCCATCATCCATTCATCCTTCCTTCCATTCATCTTCCCATCCATCCATCTAACCATCCATTTATCCATTCATCCTTCTCTCCTTCCTTCCTTCCTTCCTTCCATCCATCCAACCATCCGTCCTTCCTTCCTTCCATCCATCCAACCATCCATCCAACCTTCCTTCCTTCCTTCCTTCCTTCCTTCCTTCCTTCCTTCCTTCCTTCCTTCCATCCACCCATTCATCCCTTCTTCCTTCCATCCATCCATCCGTGTCTTTTTACCTCAAAGATTCATTAGGTCCTACATTGGATGCTGAGGACATAGACAAAATAGACAGTCTATGCTTTCAAAGAGCTCACTGTCTAGAGGGGGAGGCAGATTTGCCTATAGATCAGTAATTGCCACCCAGGGTGTGAGGAGCCATGGCAGAAGTGAGCAAAGGGGTGGGGAACTGAGAAGTGCACTGTATATCCCTGGATCAGGCGAAGGCCTCTGGAGATGGTGTGTGGGGTTGTGGGTTGAGAGGATTCAGACAGGCATTTATGAAGGGGTCAGAAAGGATGTGCAGGTAAAGACCAGGGTAGCCAGGAACTGCATCGAGCTTTGACTTGATGCTCTGCCCTCCAGGTCCACTAGGGTGAGGGTCTCACCTCCACACCTTCGCTTGCCCCCATGGATTTGCCAGGTGCAGCCCATGCTGCAGGTCACAAGAGTTGGAGTCACATGCTGGTGACTCTTACAAAATTGCATGCCAGTGGCTCTACCAGTCTGGGGTCATGGCGTGGCTCCACTTCCATGGTTCTGGGGGCATTGCCCTAGTGGGGGCACTCTGTAGGGGCCAAACCCCAAGGTAGTTCTCTGCCTAGGACCCCCAGCTCTGTGGGGTATCCTTTGAAATCTAGGTGGAGGCAAATATGGCCCCACAGCTTCTCAGGGCACAGTGCATGCTGCACTGCAGCCTCTCTTTTGAAATTGTTCTGCCCTAGTGGCCCTTACATTCTGTGATAGAGTTATTGCCTTGGACAATAGGTCCTGGCTTCTGTGTAGGCGGCTGACTAATCTCCCCATTGTGTTGATGAATACCTCATAGCTTTTGTTGAGATGGTCCATCCATACTAATCTCCTTATCAAATTTGGCCACACCCTTCTCTCTCTGAAAAGACTTTATTTTTTCCAATATGGATAGGCTGAGAATTTTCCAAATTTTAAGTTCTCTTTTTATTGACATTGTTGTCTTTAAATAATTTATCTTTTCCAGAATTTTACTATAAATAGTCAAGAAGAATCAGGCCACATCTTCAACACTTTGCTTAGAAATAGCGTCAGCTAAATATCCGATTTTGTCACTCACAAGTTCCACCTTCTACCAAACACTAGGACACAAACACAACTTAGCCAACTTCTTTGCTACTTTATAAGAAGGACTGCCTTTCCTGCAATTTCTAATAACATGTCCCTTGTTTCTGTCTGAGACCTCATCAGAATGGCCTTCTCCATCCATAGTTCCACCAACATTCTATTCACAACCACCTAGACATTCTCCAGAAGATCGAAACTTTCTCTACACCTCTCACATAAATATTTAGACCATAGCAAGAGTCGAGATCTGTATACTTTCTGCTTTAAAGTGTTTTTTTGTTAAGGTCCTGATGGGCTGTGGGCCAGGGAGGTTGACAGGGCAGCAATAAAGATGCTGCAGTTAATGGGGCATTGCTCTTACTCTCTGGCGGGCTCAGCTCCATTTGCCCTCAGAGGGAAAGGTGAGATAGAATAGAAGTGGAACATGGCTCCTCCTTCACACTCTTGTTTTTCTGCTTTTTTTCTTCTCTTCACAAAACCCACACCACTACTTCACTGACACTATACCTGCTAACCCCAAGGCTTTAGTCACGCACAAAAAATAGCCATTTTTCTGTGCTCTTATAATGCTTCACCATGCCTTTTACTTAAAGAATTCCAGAACTGGCCTTAGGAAATCTAAACATTGAATCAAGGTTGCAGAGTATCCCACCTTGGGAATGAATGCTGAACAAGTGATTTGCAGCCCTGTTATCACTGGTCAGACCACCAGGTGGCCCAACCACAAGGTGACCCATTACTCAAGATAACCATGGCAACCAAATAATGCTGACCCACATACCCTACCCCTCAAGTGTTCTGCCCAACCCAGCCTGCATATCTTACCTCTGATGCCAATTCCCGCACTTTTCCTAATAGAAAAAATCCCTGCCAGCTTTTTGGGGAGCCAGCTGGAGGATCCTTGCACCTCGCCTCTGCTGTCTCCCTTATGATACAGCACAAGCCCTGAAATAAAAGGCTTGTCTGGGAAATCTGCTTGGCCCTGTGTTAATTTCCATTAAATGGGGTGCCAAAGAGCCTGTGGTCTGTAACAAAGGGACTCTGCACTCACCATTCTTTCCTGACTGCATCCCTATTAGTGGTCCACATCCTGTGCTCTGGGCACTGTCATTCCCCAGGGAAGTGTTGCTGGGGACAAGAGCCCTCCCAGGGGTGTTAGTTTCTTTAGCCACCTTCCCTGGGTCTACCTCAGAAGGGACACCTGCATCCTCTTGTTTGGTGTGCACAGACTTTGTCCTGATCCCTTGCCTGCCTCAATTTCTGGCCCTATGCTGTCCTTCCTGTGACCTTCCAGCTTCTACTGGCATGGTTGCTGTTTCTGCCTTCAGCCACACTCCGTCTTCCTCACTTAGTGCTCAACTGGTCCCTGGCTCTGTATACCATAGCTGTGTTCTCCTTCCTGCTACGTGGCCTTGGGAGCCTTCAGAGGATACCCTGAGCCCCAGGATGTTTTACCTCCTGAAGGTACCGGACTGGGGGCTCAGTCTCCCATGACTGGTGCTTCCAACCAGACTGTCCTCCAGTGGGAACGGGCAATAGGGAACAATAGTCGGGGGTGAATTATTTCCTGGTCACTGAGCTTTTCTCACCCTTCCTAGTTCCTTCTAGCGGACTTTCTCTTCCTATTTTTGCCCTCCCGGGCCTCAGGTTCACCCTGTCCTGTCCTCCCTGCCTTCCCTCCCACTCCACCCTAAAAAGCCTGTTCCAAGATCAGCTGTGAGAAGAGGCAAGAGCACGTGTAGTAGACAGATCAGGTAGCTGCCTGCTTCCAAAATGCCCAGTGGCCATGTCCATAGCATTTGCTTTGTCTCTAGCTATGCCCAATGGGTCCAAGGAAAAGGAACAGAGGTTCCAACTGGATTTTCTCCTCTGTTGCACTTCCTGCCCTCAAAAACATCTTGGGAAAATAATCTGGCTTTTCTAACTCCAAAAACTCCAGATTCTCAGGCCTTAGGCATTTTAGGCTGGCAGTCTAATTTTGCTAAGAGAGCAGAGATACAAAGTTTTAATAATAAGCTAACTATTATTAAATAAATAAATATTATTGGATATTTAGCTTATTTTTTTAATCAAAGTTACATTTTCTGCTTTTGGATGGGATCCTTTGAATCCTGGCTTTGTCTCCTTGTAGGACCTCACAGAAGACTGCAAGAAGCAGCCAAGTCACCCTGATATTCTAATCCTTCTCTTCTGTGTTCCCTAATGCAGTAGCCTTAGTAAAGCATGCATGTATCTCCCCAAACCACAAATAACTATTAAACACCCGCAAAACAAGAATGCCGACATTCCAACCTAGGACACTGCTACTTGCCAGCTTCTATTCAACCAATTACAGATTTTAAGTTTTGTTGTAACGATCACATTTCCTTGTACAAAATTTGGTAATGGGGATGCTGACAGTTCCAACGCAAAGTGGTTTAAGCAATAAAGGAATGTATGGGCTCACATGACTGGAAAATCCAGACATAGTTCAGGCTTCAGGATCAGTTTGATCTAGTATTTCAAGAGGACAACATCTAAGTGTGTCTCTCCATCCTGCCTTTGACCACATACATTTCATCTGAAGGGTGGCTCTCCTTATGGTTGCAAGACGAGTGCCACAGCCTCCAGAGAATCATGCTTTCTGGTCCTTATCCAGAAGAAGGGGGAGTTTTTCTTGCCTCAACAATCAAACAAAAATCTTTTGTTACATTTCAACTGGAACAACTTGGGTCCTGTCCACTCCTCATCACCATGGCCAGGGAAATACCCTGAGTGGTTTGAGACTGGGCCACTTGTCTTTCCCCAAAACAATAATGAAGACAAGGGAGATTGACATGGTTTGGCTGTGTCCCCACCCAAATCTCATCTTGAATTCTCACATGTTTTGGGAGGGACCCAGTGAGGGGTAATTAAATCATGGGGCACCTGTTTCCTGTGCTGTTCTCTTGATAGTGAATAAGTCTCATAAGATCTGATGGTTTTAAAAAGAGGGGTTTCCCTGCACAAGCTCTCTCCCTTTGCCTGCTGCCATCCACGTAACATGTGACTTGGTCCTCCTTGCCTTCCACCATGATTGTGAGGCCTCCCCAGCCATGTGGAACTGTAAGTCCAATAAACCACTTTATTTTGTAAATTGCCCAGTCTCGGGTATGTCTTTATTAGCAGTGTGAAAATGGACTAATACAGAGATGTATATGTCAAGAGAATGATGAGAGTGGCTTAGACTGATAGGACTCCCTCTAAAGATAGAGATGAGGCCAATCCTATCCAGACTCCATAGCTACTACATGCTGGGTGGGGCAGGTGTGGAATGAATGTAGGAGAGGCAGACGCAGTGAGCAAAGCTACGTTAGTGCATGTGCAAAGCCAAAAGAAAACAATAGGGACAGAAGCATCTTCCCAACACCTAACTTCTTTCTACTTCCTTTTCCATCTGACTGTGAGCACATTTTTACAGACTGGGACATTAAAGCTTATATATCTATTGGTGCTGGGAAATGAAGAAATGTGTATCTGATTTCCTAGGTCCCTTTGAAACCCAATATTATGAAAAACATGTGCAGTGATAGCAATTCTTCACATCATACTTCCCAATGTGATTTCTTTATTACTAAAAGTAACCATCTGATATAGGTCTACCGAGTATCATCTCCATTTTACAGAGAGGCAACTGAGACTGAGGGACAAAATGACTTGTCCAAGGTTATACAGCTCGTATACTGTAGAGGTGGGACTCAAAGCTGAGTTTCCCGACTACAGATCCAGCCTACTTAGATAGACATTGCCTGCACCGTTTTAAGGTGTAAAATTACCTCACCATCAGGAAGTAAAAAGGGATTCTTTTTCCTCCCAAGAGTTTGCATGTCGTACCCTGTTCCCTGGATGTCAGGAGCTCCCCGTCACTGGAGGAATCTGGGCTGAGGCTGAGGTCTGCTTAGAGGGATACAGTGGCAGAGATTTCTACTTTGGGTGGAAGGTTGACCTCAACGATTCAGACTCCCTGGAAACTGAGGATCTCCAAGGATCCATCTGTGCACTTGTGAAATCCTATTTGATTGTCATAACCACAGGAGGAGGAAACTTCTATTCCCCCAAAGAGCTCTGTCTCACAGCTGGTGCTATGACTAAGGCATAGGAGGCTCTCGAGGACGCCTAAGCCAAGTGCATCTGATGACTGGATGCCGATTTGGAGGAAGACTCTGAGGCCCATGACATCATAATTATTTGGTTCTCTTGTACTGAAATATCCCACAAATGACAGTAATTATTAAGTTCTGCCTGGCATGACATTTTCTTCCAAACATTGGAGGACGTTCCAGAATTTTCTCTCTCTACTTCCATTCCACCTTCCTGCTCTCTCTCCATCCATCTCCCTCTGTGCTCCCAGTTTACTTTCAGCCCACGCCACTTCCCACACCATTTCCTTTCTCTCCTCATTTGACCCCATAAGGTCCCCCTCCTCCAGCACCTCCCTTTCTAATCTCTGGCCAGGAACAGATATGGAGCTGGGGGTACCAAGAGACAGCATTTGTTATGTGCTTGTTGGCTATTTGCATAGTCTCTTTGGAGAAATTTTTATTCACATCCTTTGAGCATTTTTAAATTGGGCTATTTGTCTTCTAATTGGTGAGTTCTAAGGGGCTAACATATATTTTGGATACTAGCCACTTATCAGATACATGGTTTACATATATGTACTCCCCATTCTGTGGGTCTTTTTGTCACTTTTTTGATAGTGTCCTTTGACACACAAATGTTCTAAATGTATCTATTTTTTCTTTGGTCATTTGTGCTTTTAGAGTCATCTCAGAAGCATCTCACTGCTTAATCTAAGGCCACTAAGATATTGCCTATGTTTCCTTTTAAGAGTTATAGTTTTACCTCTTACATTCAGGTCTTTGAACCATTTTGAGTTAATTTTGTATATGGTGTGAGGTAAAGGTCCAACTTTATTCTTTTGCATGAATGATTTCCCAGCCCCTTTGGTTAAAAAGACTATTCTTTCTCCATTGAATTGTTTTGTCACCCTCTTTGAAAATCAATTTGACAATAAAGGTGAGGGTTTTATTCTATTGATCTATATGTCTGTCTTTATGACGTATATATTTGATTATAGTCCTTATTACTGCAATATTGTAGTAAGTTTTGATGATTTGCCAAAATTCTGTTTAGGTGTTTGAATCTATGTGTAAGAGAGATATCTGTCTTAGTCTTTATAAGAAATATAGTTATCTTGCAGTGTCTTCATCTGGCTTTAGAATCAGGGTATTGCTGCCCCATAAATTGATTTGGAGAATGTTTTTGCCTCTTTTATTTTTTGGAAAAGTTTGTGTAGACTTTATATTATTTATTTCTTAAATGTTTGGTACAATTCCTCAGTGAATCCATCTGTACCTGGAGTTTTTTTTTTTGTGGGAAGTTTTCTAACTATAATTTCAATTTTTTAATAGATAGAGGGCTTTTCATGTGACCTATATTTTTCTTGAATGAGCTTTGGTAGTTTGTGTCTTTCAAGGAACCTGAGAATTGCCAGTCTTTGCCCATAACTATAATATCTTGAACTAGATGTTGCTGTAATGCTCATTGGAGTGAATAATTTTTGTAGGCAAGAACAATAGCATTTTCATTTCTGTATTTCCCACATCTGGCCCAGAGTCCAGCATAAAACAGGCACTCAGTTAATGTCTGTGGAATGAGAAGGAGTATTTAGGAGTCTGCTTTAATGAGCAAAATCTCTACCAAAGCAACTAAAGTTAATGACTCAATATATTGTCTAGTAGAGTTCCGAACGGTCATGCTTTAATGAGACATAAAGGTGATAACAAAAAAATAGAATAAAAATAGAGCTTCTAAAATCATTGAATTGCACTTTATCGATAATCAAGGAAATGCAATTAAAACAAGGTACCATTTCCACTCTTCTGGCTGTCAAAAATTTTAAAAGATTGATTACATTCAGAAATGGTAAGAGTTTGGGGAAATAGGCACTTTCCTTGAGGGTGCCCCTTTGAAAGCTACTTTAGTAGTATTTATCAAAACTTAAAAGGTCTGTACCCTTTAGCTTAGCCGTTCCACCAGTAGGAATCAATCCTATAGAGGTATAAGTGTTCAAGGATACAGGCTGTATATGATATTTATTATGGCATTATTTTAATAGTAGAGAATTATAAACAAACAATATCCAACCATAGGAGAGTAGATACATAAGTTCTATGATTACTAAAATGGCATAATGTCTGCGAGGTGTTACTAAACAGGAAGAAAGCAAAACGCAAACGGAAGAATCTTTCTTTCTTCCTTTTTATCTATCCATCTATCTGTGAAAGAGGCCTGGAAATATGCACATCAGAAGTGTGTAGTAGACAGAATTCCCCAATGGCTTCGTGATTCCTGCCCCCTGGTGTCCACCCTCTGCACAATTTCCACCTCTTGATTTTGGGCAGGACTGTGATTATGACAGAGCTCAGTCCTGTGGTTAGGTTATGTGGCACACGTAAAGGGATTTTGATGATGTAATTAAGATCCCTAATCAGTCTGACTTTGAGTTAATTAAATGGGAGAATCTCCTCGGGGGGGGGCTGGCCTAATCAGTTAAGCCTCTGAACAGATGACTTAGACCTTCTCTGACGAGAGTCTACTGCTGGCCTTAATGAAGAAGGAAGCCTGGGTAAGTTCCACAGCTGCAAGGACATGGATTCTGCTGCATGAGCATAGAAGAGGACCCTGAGCCTCAGATGAGGCTGCATCTCTGGGCAGCACCTTGATTGTGCCTTGCAAGGCCCTGAGCAGAGGACCCAGTTAAGCTGTGCCCAGACTCCTGCCCCATGGCACCTGTGCGCTAGCAAAAGTGTGTTGCTTTAAGCTTCTATGTTTGACGTAATCTGTACCCAGTAACAGAAAATTGATAGACCGTGTATCATTCTGACCTTTGGGCAAGAGAGAAGTCAGGGATGTAAATAAAAGGCTTCCTTTCACATTAAATTTTTTCTTTACAATAAATGGATAACAATTTTGTAATTAAAGTAAAGGAAAATGGGAAAGGATTTGTTTCTGAAGAGTTTTCTTCAATCATTTTGTTTACTTTCCCAGTGTGCTTTAAAAGCAAGCACAAAAGCCAACAGCACCACCACCCCCCACTACTCCAACCTGGCAGGCCAGAGGCAGGAACATTCATCTTTCTTGGTCTTGTTTTCTAACTACTTTTCTCTCTTCCCAGATCTCAGGCCCAGAAGGGTCCTACCCGCAGCCTCTGGGGCAGCTGAATGCGCCCAAAGCCTCTGACATCTTTCTACACATCTGGAGTGTGTGGCAACCCTGTCCCGGTCCTCCCACCTGCCTGCAGGCAGGATGAGTCATGGCTGAACAGGGGCCCGGAAGCCAGGGAGGCAGAGGCGAGCAGACTTCAGGAAACGCGCCCACCTCGGGAATGGGAACCAGGAAGTCACCCCTCCTGCCCTCCTCCCCCTGCTCTTCTTGGCCTTGGCAGGTTCAGCAGCTTGTCGATTACAAAGCTGTTTACGCCCAATAATGTATTTGTTCTTATAAGGTCTTATAGCCAGGAAGGAAAGAGTCACTAGTTCCATTTTGCTGATGAAAAAATTGAGGCATAGAAAAGAAAAAAAATGCTTAGAAGCTGGGGTGAAAAAAATGAAGTTTCCTGATGATTCAGTTTGACATCCTTCTCTACCCACCTCCATCCAGCACCGCCTCCCACCCAGCTGCCTCCTGCACTTGACTTCCAGGGGCCAGGGTGTTCAGACAGGAGTAGACCAGCTGAGTCTTTCTGTCAATCAGCTCTTCTTGGTGGAGGTGCGGAAGGGGGATGATGAAGGGAGGAGGATGATGAGGAGAAGGAGCGGGGGTGGGGCCGGGCAGCTCCCTGATGCCGATGGGTGCACAGCAAATAATGAAATGTAAATTTTCAATGGAGTACAGAACTGAATCTTAATGAAAGGTATTATTAAATTCAGCAAAACACAAGGAAATTTGAACTGAGCAGAACTGATTAGCCCATAAAAAGGAATAGATTGCAGCTTGCATTATTTGCTGTCTAGACAAATCACTTAGATACATATGCACCGGTTCTAATTACTGCCATAAAAATCTAGCATTCTGTAGCCCAAAATGGTATTGTTCAACAAATACAAAAAATTTTTTAATAAAAAAATGCAGCTCAAACAACTACTTCCCATAATGCCTAAATAAACTGTTTTTCCCTCCTCTTTATTTAAATGAGAAAACCGCAAGGTAAAATTGCTGCTTCTTCTATGTCTAATAGAAGATTTTGTGCTCTACGTCCCTTCCCCCATGGCATCATGAAATGTACAATTCTCATAGAAGGTCTATGCTGGACTGAATACATCACAGCAAGAAGCTTTCCATTTTTAGCCAAAAAGTCCAGACTTTTTTTTTTCTGGTTTAACCCTTCAGGAAATTCTAAATGGATCCAGGCCGCTGGCTCAAGTTTCCATGCAACAATGACCTTCAGTGAGAAGGCAGCATGTTGATTTTTCTCTTTTTTTTTCCTAATCCATGGGATCCCAGCCTCACCTTTCCAAACAGGGTCTATATGGTCAGAGGACAAAGGGCCTGTTTCCAGAGCTTTGAGAAGAGGAAGGCAGAGGGGGCACTTAGCAAGTGTGAGGGAAGGAGAATGTACTAGTCAGCTTGGGCCGTGTAACAAAGCACCACAGACTTCAGGCTTCAACAACAGACATTTATTGTCCAAGATCAAGGTGCCGGCAGGTTTCATTTCTTTGAGGCTTCTCTCTTTGGCTTGCAGATGGCCACCTTCTCACTGTGCCCTCACGTGGTGAAGACAGAGAGCAAGGTCTCTCTATCTTCTTCTTCTTCTAAGGTCACTAATCTTGTTGGATTGGGGCGCCAACTTTATGGCTTCATTTAACCTTCATTATCTCATTAAAGGCCCCGTCTCCAAATAGCATCACATTGGGGGTTAGGGTGTTCACGTATGAATTTGGAGGGGGTGGTACAAAAACATTCAGTCCATAACAGAGGCAGTAGTACAGGCTTGGGGAGAGCACTGGGCAAGGAGTCAGCCAACCTGATCTGCAGGTTCCGTTTGCTCTGGCCTGGGAGGACAAGTGGAGTTTGTGGGATTCCAGGTGTGGGGCACTCTGGGCCTGGGCATGTCAGTAGACCAGACTGTGGACTTGCCAGGGTTTGATGAGGAGGTGGGGTGTGCAGCATGCAGGGGTGAAGGGAAAATGCTTGTGTCCTGACCGTGGAAGGAAGACCATCCTATGACCCCCAATAATCTTTCCGGCCATGGCCCAGCCCTGCTCAGTTCCCATCAGTCTGTCCACAGGTCTGGGGCATGCCCAGGTGACCATGTCTTTCTCACCGCCGTGCCCCAGACACTGCTGAAGCCTGGCTCTGAGGGACAGCTGAGCAAATTAAGGCTCATCAGAGACCGTGAAGGTCCTGTGGTTTCGAAGTTGTGTGGGTTCTGTCTGGGCATAATGAAGCGTTTTCTCATTCTTTCCCTCCACGTGCCTGCCTAGCACCTGAATGTCCAGGCCCTATGCTGGGCACAGTCACAGAGAAGAATAATCCAGATTGTACTGGGGTTGGAGTTGGGGGCAGACAAACCAGTGGTGCATGAACTGATCCTGTGCTGTAGGACAGCTGAGGGCTCTGTGAGCACACAGGGAATGGGCCCTGATCCCTTGGTGAAAGGAGGGCTGGGGAAGGGTGCAGTCCCTGGAGACCTCCTGGAAGTGGTGACACTGAGGACTGAGCTTTGAAAGGGTGGAAAGAATGACCCCAGGGACGAGTGGGGGCAGCACTGCAGTAGAGGGCACAGTTAGCGTGGAGCATGCAGAGACCAGTGCAGTGCGGGGCCTGGAACCCTGGTGGGGACTTTCCTGCCTCTGTCTGTGCTACTGCCTTGTCTGCCTGGGAGGCCTGGCCCTGCTCCTCACTGCCCACGCCCACCTGACCTGGCTCAGCTTCCCCAGACTCCATCTGCCCAACGTGGCAGCCACTGACCACAGGGGATTTTCACCACAATTTGGCTTATCCATGCAATGGATATGATCAGCCATAAAAAGGGATGAAGTACTGACACATGCCACGCACTGATGAACGTTAAAAACATTAAGTGGCCAGGTGTGGTGGCTCACGCCTGTAAGCCCAGTGCTTTGGGAGGCTGAGATGGGTGGATCACCTGAGGTCAGGAGTTTGAGACCAGCCTGGCCAACATCATGAAACCCCATCTCTACTAAAAATACAAAAATTAGCTGGATGTGGTAGCGTGTACCTGTAATCCCAGCTACTAGGGAGGCTGAGGCAGGAGAATCGCTTGAACCAGGAGGCGGAGGTTGCAGTGACCCAAGATCGTGCCACTGCACTCCAGCCTGGGCAACAGAGTGAGACTCTGTCTCAAAAACAACAACAACAAACAAACAAACAAACAAACAAAACCATTGTAAGTTGTAAGTGAAAGATACCAGTCACAAAAAGTCATATGTTATAGAATTTCATTTATATGATATTCCTAGGATAGGCACATTCATAGACAAAAAGTATTCTAGCGGGTGTCTAAGGCAGGGGGAGGTTGGGGGTCATGGCTAAAAGGTGTGGCATTCATTCTGGGGGTAATGAAATGTTCTAAGATGAACTGATGCTGATAGCTGCACAACTCTGAATATACTAAAAGCCACTGGAGTATCAATTGTACGGAATGTGAAGTGCATCTCAATAAAGCTGTTAAAAATCAAATATAATTGAAATAAAAATTCAGCTACTCGGGTGCACTAGGCCCATGCCAAACACTCAGCAGCCATGTGCAGCTGCAGCTACTCTACTGGATAGTGTGGGTAAGGAGCCCTTCAGTCATTCTGAGAGCTCCACTGGACAGGCTGGACCTCCCTGGACAGCCAGGCCTCCCAGATGTCCCCTTAGTCCCTGGCCTAGCAGTCATCTCTCACAATTGGCACTGCTTCATGGTCTCCACACAAATCCGCAAGCTCTGCAGATATAGCACCTTCGTCCATCTCATCTCTGCCCAGAACAGAGCCTGGAATGCAGTAAGAACCACCCCTGCCGGCTCAAAAGATGGGTGCATGGACCTTCTCTGTGAGCTTTCCCCTAGGCCCCACGCTGAATCAGGGCCTCCCTTCTCCGGGGTAGCCCTTGCAATTGGCTCATACATCTCCTAGCAGCTGGTCCCCACCTGCTCCCCACCTATCCCAGCACCTGGTCGCCACCTGTCCCAGCACCTGGTCCCCGCTTGTCTCAGCACTTGGCCCCCACCTCTCCTAGCACTTGGCCCCCACCTGTCCCAGCATCTGGTTCCTGTCTGTCCTAGCACTTGCTCCCCACCTGTTCCAGCACCAAGTCCCCACCTGTTCTAGCACTGAGTCCCCACTGCATTCTGTAGCCCCGTCACGGTGTACTGTGGCAGTCTCCTTATTCCACAGATGAAAAATTGGAAGCTTAAAGAAGTTACAACTTGCCGACCTGGCGTGGTGGTTCATGCCTGTAATCCCAGCACTTTTGGAGGCCGAGGTGGGCGGATCACGAGGTCAGGAGATGAGACTATCCTGGCCAACGTGGTGCAACCTCATCTCTACTAAAAATACAAAAGTTAGCCAGGCATGATGGCACGTGCCTGTAATCCCAGCTACTCAGGAGGCTGAGGCAGGTGAATTGCTTGAACCCAGGAGGCGGGGATTGCAGTGAGCCGAGGTCACACCACTGCACTCCAGCCTGGACGACAGAATGAGACTCCATCTCAAAAAAAAAAAAAAATAAAAAGTTACAGCTTGCCTAAGGCCATATGTATTAGTGTCTTAAGACTGTCATAACAAAATACCACAAACTGGGGTGGTTTAAAACAACAGAAATTTTTGCTCTTACAGTTCTGGGGACCAGAGTCCAAAATCCAGGTGTTGTCAGGGTTGATTCCCTCTTGGGGACTCAGAGGACTCCATGCATCTCTCCCATCTTCTGGTGGCTGCAGGCAGTCCCTGCTGTACCATGGCTTGTGGCAGCATCACTCCAACCTCTGCCTGTGTTGCCGTGTGGCGTTCCCCCTGTGTATCTGTGTCTCTTCTTACAAGGACACCTGTGATTGGATTTAGGGCCCACCCTATTCCAGGGTGATCACATCTTCACTTACATCTGCAAAGACCCAATTTCCAAATCAGGTCACATTCACAGTGGCCGGGGTTAAGGCTTGAGCATGTCTTTTGAGAGGACACAGTTGAACCCACAGCCTCATACCACCAGTAAGTGTCAGAGCTTGGCAAGGCCTCCACCCATAGCCTCTCTGTTCACTGTGCTATTCAACAAATGACAACGTGTGAATATGTAAGTCCACATCACCCATTTAACAGCCCAGGAAACTGAGGGGGCACATGAATGCCAGCCTTCTGCTCCCCCATCTAAGGATACAGGGCTGATCCTCACAGAGCAGGATTTGTGTCTCTGCCTCTTCTCTTCCCTCCCCTGGCTTCTGGCTGCAGGCTGGTCTCACACCTCCAGCCTTGACCTGCTCTTTACAGCTGTTTCTTTCTCTTGCCCCTGTTGTCAGTGGGCACTTGCTCTCCTGTGGGCTGTGTGCGGACATTCTCTCTGCTGGGCTTTGCATCTGCTGCCCCTCCCCTCCCACTGCTGCACCAGACCAGCTTTCTTCCCACTGGGCCTGGGATTTGCTGAATGGACTTGGAGTCAGAGTCAGCCTCTGGCTGCTATGACCGGATTCAAGCCGTATTTATTTTTCCATGTCTGATATTCTCTGTTATTTTCTAATACTCAATACGTTCATTTCACAGCCAGCTACTGAGCCACGACCTAAAGTATGAAGTGCTGACTTGTGGTCCAGACGCCTCCAGGGCCGCTGAGACCCTCTGGGGTCTGTTCCAGCTGACTCCACCAGCCTCGGGCCTGCCAGCCTCACCTCCAAACCATGTGGCCCTTTCAGCTGAGCAGGCAAGTGGCACTCAGATCTCCAGGCTCAGCTCACGCACTGGCTTTTCCGGGGGCCTGAGTCTCCAGCTTGTCATCACATCTTTCTAGATTCTAGATTTGTCCGCGTGCCATCCTCTCATCCTGGGGTCAATAGTGTATTAACTATGATTTCTTACTTTCTGCATTCCTGATGACTGGCAACGTGGCCTCACAGACTGGGGAGAGACTTCCCCTCCCAGTGGGCGACATCCTTAGAGATTGTGAAATGCTGGAGCATATCTTTCACATGCAAACCCACCAATTCCAGGCCCAGATCCCCAACTTCCCCCTCATCAAACTCTCACACACCAAGGCAGTATTTCCCTGCCCTAAATCATCCCAGGCCAGGGACGGGGCAACTAGAGACCACCTCTGTAGTTCAAAGCCCACCAGAATTATCCCAAGGAGCCAATCCTGGATTCTTTCCTCTGTTCTGCCCGAACTTTCCCCCCAGGAAACCCCAATAGGGGACCTGGCCTCGTTTTCCCCTCGCTCCTGCTTCTGCCTGGTCACACCTGGAATTTTCTCTGGCGTGTCCCCTTCTCTCAAGACATGTTAGTAATGCGTTCTTTCAATGGCATCGATCTCCCTAAATCCCAGCGGTATAATTTTAATGCACCAGCCTCTCCTGGGCCTGCCGAGGTATCTGCAAACTCCTGGGTTCCACAGCACCTTGTATTTTATGACGATACAAAGGAGTAGCTGTTGGGGCTCTATCTGCTGAGGGAGCTTCATCAGACACCCCATGCAAACCTGAGTGGGTGAAGGCTGTGCTTCTAGGCAAATGCAGCCCCTCCCTCTTCCAACCAGATGGCCGCCCCTCAGCGCCCCCTGTGGAGAAATTCAGGAAGCACCACTCTTGTATAATACATATACCCCTCTTGTTAAGGTCATTACCCCAAATTGTTAATTATTATTTACAAAAACTATATTATCTAGTAGAATATGAACCCTGTCCCCACACCTAGGGTGGTGTGTGTATGTGTGTGAGTGTGTGTGTGCATTTGCACGCATGTGCCATAAGAGCTTGATAAATATTTGAATAACTGAGTGAATGAATGGGTATTTAGAAGCCCATTAAGCTCAGACTAAGATGCAATTTGAAGTTAACCCTGCAGGTACTCGGACAGCTGATAAGGGGAGTAGCATGCATAAGGATTGGAAGAGGAAGCTAGGTTATGTGTAGGAGGTGGTGTGTAGCACTGTACTGGGGAGAAGAATAGGCCTCAGAACCCAGCAGGATGATGGTTAAATCCCAGCTCCACAGACTGTTCTCGGCAGGTTACCTGACATCTTGTTTCCTTAGGGGGTTGCTGGGAGATTAGATGACAAAAATGCAAAGCACTCAGAGACTGCACTCTGATGCACATGGAGAATAAGTGGCAACTCTTATTATTACTCAACATTTCTGAGCCTCGATTTCCTACTCTGTAGTAGCACATCATTGTCTGATGCTAAATGGAAATGAAGTAAAATTTGTAAAAAGGAGTTTCACTAAATAATACTTCATGTGATGTATTCTAATATATTCTGTTTTATGCTAACTCATTAAAGAAAAAAGAATACTGTCAGTGACCCAGTAGATTGATTTCATAATCCATTAACGGACATGTCTTTAAGTTTTAAAAAACCCAGCCTACAGAATACATTTTTAAATGGACTTTATATTTTAGAGCACAATTCAACAGAAAGTACAGAGAATTCCCACATGCCCCCTGTCTCCACAGCTCTCCCCTGCGCATCAACATCTCACCCAGGGTGGGACACTTGTCATGGTGGACCACCCCACATGGACATGTCATCATCGCCCAGCACCGAGTTTGCATTAACATTCGCTCTTGGTGGTGAACATTCTATGGATTTTGACCATTGTATAACGACACATATCCGCCATTATGGTACGTTTCATTGCCCTAAAAATCCTCTGCTCTGCCTATTCATCCTTCCCTCCAGAATATTTTTAACACGATCTCGAGGCCATAGATGATGCTCAGTAATTTGCAGTATTGATGACAGTGGTGAACCGGAGGAGAGAGACACTGTTAGGAAGCTGCTGTAGTGGCTCAGGTGAGTGAGGTCAGAAGGACAGCTGTGGCTGCAAAGGCTGGAAGAGAGGAGGGTGTGGGACACTGTGCAGGAAGAGACAGGCCTTGGTCAAGGAGTGAGGAACGGGGAAGCAGGAGCCACTGGACCCTAGGGCTCTGGAAGCTAGTGGCCTTGGTGTGGGACTGCAGAGAGCTAGGAGGTGCCAGACGGCAGGGACTTCAAGGCAGAATTGAAATCTGCTGAACAGCAGGCGTCAGTCAGCTGGGACAGCCAGCAAGCTCCGGATCAGGAGGCGGTCAAGCTGAGTTCTGCTCTCATTCCGCCGCGTGACCTTGGGCAAGTCCCTTCCCTTCTACAGGAGGCTGGACTAGATGTCCTCCTTGTATAGCGTTGCGGGGAAGGTTAGACAGTGCCACCAACACAGCAGGGCGTTGCTGGGTGGGGGGGGTGGGGCAGGAAACGCTTCAAAGATCAGGCAGGATTTTCCTCCCACCAGAAAAAGCCAGCGCGGGTCTAAGGCCGGAGGAGGGACCCGGACATCGGAGTCGCCTTCTAAGGGGCTGCCTGGAGCACGTTTTCCTGCCCAGCAACAGGCGGCAGCATTCTCTCCCCACCCATCCTCTCCAAACAGCAGTGAGAGAGAACGCCTGCCGCTTCAAGCCAGGTCGCAGTCCCTCGGTGACCCGCTGCGCCCGGGGAGGGGCCGGCGGTGCGCGGTGGCAGCCGCGGGCACGGCAGCTGTGCCCGTCTGCCCAAGGGTTAATCCGTCCCCTGCAGCTGCCGCGCGTGCCTTGCAGAATTTCACCAGAAGAGGGTACAGTTTGAAAAGCTCCTGACGTCAGGCTGGAATTCCTATTGTGTTTAGAAAAGGCTCGGGCAAAGCCAGCCCAAGTTAGCTCTCTGCACACCTCGAGCACCTCGCGGACGGCGTGGGTCCGCCAGCTCCGGGACCTGCCGCCGCTGCCTGCGCGCCCCGGGGCGGAGCACGGTGCCAGCCGCCCACGAGGAGACCCCGCTCCTGCAGGAAGCCGAGCTGAAGCGGCGGAGCGCGCCGCCAGCCAGCCGGGGTGAGTGCCCCGGGCGAGGCCGGCGGCCGCCAAAGCCCCCGCGGGCGCGCCCGGGCGCCCGGATGCCAGCCCCGAGCCCCGCCGCAGGGTGCATGCCTCCCCCGCGGCGCGCCCCCGCTGGCTGCTGCCCGCTGTGACCGCCCTTCCCCGCAGGCGGGCGCCGGCCGGGCTCTCCCCGAGATCAGCGCACGGGTGGCACCCGCCGGACCCCCGGCGGCAGCGGCGGCGGCGGCTGCAGGGGGCGCGGGGCCGAGGCTGAGAGGGCGCGCGCGGGGAGGATGGACGGGTCCGGGGAGCGCAGCCTCCCGGAGCCGGGCAGCCAGAGCTCCGCTGCCAGCGACGACATAGAGATAGTCGTCAACGTGGGGGGCGTGCGGCAGGTGCTGTACGGGGACCTCCTCAGTCAGTACCCTGAGACTCGGCTGGCGGAGCTCATCAACTGCTTGGCTGGGGGCTACGACACCATCTTCTCCCTGTGCGACGACTACGACCCCGGCAAGCGCGAGTTCTACTTTGACAGGGACCCGGACGCCTTCAAGTGTGTTATCGAGGTGTACTATTTCGGGGAGGTCCACATGAAGAAGGGCATCTGCCCCATCTGCTTCAAGAACGAGATGGACTTCTGGAAGGTGGACCTCAAGTTCCTGGACGACTGTTGCAAGAGCCACCTGAGCGAGAAGCGCGAGGAGCTAGAGGAGATCGCGCGCCGCGTGCAGCTCATCCTGGACGACCTGGGCGTGGACGCGGCCGAGGGCCGCTGGCGCCGCTGCCAGAAGTGCGTCTGGAAGTTCCTGGAGAAGCCCGAGTCTTCGTGCCCGGCGCGGGTGGTGGCCGTGCTCTCCTTCCTGCTCATCCTTGTCTCGTCCGTGGTCATGTGCATGGGCACCATCCCCGAGCTGCAGGTGCTGGACGCCGAGGGCAACCGCGTGGAGCACCCGACGCTGGAGAACGTGGAGACGGCGTGCATTGGCTGGTTCACCCTGGAGTACCTGCTGCGCCTCTTCTCGTCACCCAACAAGCTGCACTTCGCGCTGTCCTTCATGAACATTGTGGACGTGCTGGCCATCCTCCCCTTCTACGTGAGCCTCACGCTCACGCACCTGGGTGCCCGCATGATGGAGCTGACCAACGTGCAGCAGGCGGTGCAGGCGCTGCGGATCATGCGCATCGCACGCATCTTCAAGCTGGCCCGCCACTCCTCGGGCCTGCAGACCCTCACCTATGCCCTCAAGCGCAGCTTCAAGGAACTGGGGCTGCTGCTCATGTACCTGGCAGTGGGTATCTTTGTCTTCTCTGCCCTGGGCTACACCATGGAGCAGAGCCACCCAGAGACCCTGTTTAAGAGCATCCCCCAGTCCTTCTGGTGGGCCATCATCACCATGACAACCGTCGGCTACGGCGACATCTACCCCAAGACCACGCTAGGCAAGCTCAACGCGGCCATCAGCTTCTTGTGTGGTGTCATCGCCATCGCCCTGCCCATCCACCCCATCATCAACAACTTTGTCAGGTACTACAACAAGCAGCGCGTCCTGGAGACGGCGGCCAAGCACGAGCTGGAGCTGATGGAACTCAACTCCAGCAGCGGGGGCGAGGGCAAGACCGGGGGCTCCCGCAGTGACCTGGACAACCTCCCTCCAGAGCCTGCGGGGAAGGAGGCGCCCAGCTGCAGCAGCCGGCTGAAGCTGTCCCACAGTGATACCTTCATCCCCCTCCTGACCGAGGAGAAGCACCACAGGACCCGGCTCCAGAGTTGCAAGTGACAGGAGGGCCCCTCAGGCAGAGATGGACCAGGCGGTGGACAGATGGATAGATGTGGCAGGCATGTCATCGACAGCACAGAAGGGCTGTCCTGTGTCCCCCCAACCCTCCCCTGGACAGACTCTGAAGGCCCTCCCGGCACCTCTGCCAAGGCTGGGTAAGACTCCTCTGTGTTGCCTGCTGTCCCGGAGCCGGGGAGGGAGGGGTGTGCAGGAGCCGCAGGGCCGTGTGGGACGAGTGGAGGCCGCGGCCTGGCTGGCACGAGAGCCCACGCCCACTTCTGTATCTCCCTCAATAAAGCCTCCTGCTCTGTGCACCCTCCGTGTTGTAGGTTCTGTCACAGGCTGGCTGTCACCCCCAAGAGTAGCTCAGGCACACTTCAGTGCCAGGCCAGGAGGTAGGTGTGCAGCCCGGGTGGTGGGGGAGCTATTTTTAGTTGAGAACTAATTAAAGAAGGTTCGGTGCCAAGGAGCCTTGCCACATTCCAGGAGGCTCTGTGCAGGCCGTGCTTCCCTGCCGCTTCCTTCTGGGGTAAAGCTTGCTCCCCCTGCAGGCCCAGGATGGGGAAGAGTTCACAGTGCACGCGCAGCAGCCTGCAGCATTTAGTTATCACTTGCACGGGGCCCTTTTCACAACCTCTTTCTATTCCTTCCATTGACCCTACTAGCTAGGTATCTCCATTTTACAGATGAGGAAACTGAGGCCCAAGGTCACGCAGAGAAGGGAACAATCCCAGGTCTGATGATCCCAAAGCCCATGTGTTCTCTCTGACACCAGGTGGTCTTGGGACAGAGGCATCTGCCTGGGCTCATGACGAGACAGTCTTTGAACCAGGAGAGGGGCTGATCTTCCTTGGTGTGGGGGTGCCTGTCCTCCAGCCCATCTTTCTAGCCCTGATACCTTTGAGATAGCTGCTGAATGGATAAACCTGAGTGTGGAACCCCCGACCCGTGTCCTAGTATCTCACTGCATCTCGTCTGAGAGCCCTGAGGGAACAAATCAGACAGATCTGGGTTCAAAGCCCAGGCGGTGAAGAGGAACTCTGAGATGCCTTTGAACTTAGACATTTTTCTCTAAGGCCTCTCCTCCACCACTCCCTTACCAACTTTGTGACCGTAGGCCTGCTGATTCATCTCTCTGACCCTCATTCTGATCATCTGCTAAATGGAGATGTAATATTTAATAAGTACTGCAGAGAATCGTGGCTTTTAGCATGGCACTTGGCACTTAGTAAGTGCTCAATAAATAGTAGCTGTTTCTATTACTCTGTGCTGGGAGGGAGGTGGGTTGCACAGTCGCCCACTCTGACCTCCACTGATCTGGGCTGGGCTTGTAGATGGGGGGAGGTTGGGGGCAGGGCATTTTCACACTGTCCCTAGTCAAAGGCTAAGAGTTGGCCCCAGCAGGCCCCTTCCTCTGGGTTTCCATCTTCCCTGAAACCCAGAGCTCTGTCCTTCCTTCTCCTGCTAAGGCAGCTGGTGCAGTGGGAGGAGCCCTGCAGTGGGGGAAGCGCGTGGGACTAGATGGGGGAGAGGGAGGTGGTGGTCCCCAGTCTGCCACCATCTCGGGCCAATTTTTCCCCTCCTCTGGGCGTAGGTTTCCCTATATGTATAATAAGATTTCTCGAGGCCCCGTCTAGATCCGACCTTCCAGGATTCGGAAGCGTTAGGCTGTGGATGCTCTGTGGTGGGGATTCTGGAGGGTGGGAGGCTGCCATGCTGTAGGGGGCTTGCAGTGGGAGGTCTTGGGAGAGAGGTAGGGTCTGTGGGGTGCAGGGCTCAGCCGCAGAGCTACGAGTGATGAGAGAGCGTCACGTAGAGAGGGGCCTGGCCAGGGGGTGCAAGGCCAGGTGGGGCAGGAGTGTCAGCCCCGGCCTGAAAGGGGCTGTCCTGTGTCCCCCAGCCCTCTCCCGAACACAGGCGCTCCCAGGCAAGACTCTTGTGTGGCTTTGAGTCAGTGCCGTGCACCCCTCCCTTACACGTTTCTCCAGGAAAATGCTGGGTCTGGGCCAAAAGGCAGAGGAGTCAGGAGGCAGGGGCTGGGGCAGCGGGGACCCAGTGCAAGGAGGAGAGGGGCTGCACGCCCTCCAGCTGGGAAAGAGGGGAGGAGGGTTGTGGAGGGCATAGCCAGTGGGTTTGCTGGATGTGTGGGTTGCCTCTTTTTGTCCCCCCTTTTCCCCAGAGCCTGTGCTGGCCTGAGGGCTTCACAGAAGCGGGAGAAGCTCAGGGAGGGCGGGAGAGGCCAGGATGACCCTGGCTCTGGAGGCCGCCTTCTCTGCACTCACCTGGGGCACCAGGGCAGGGAGGCGGTGAGTGAAGAGCAGATTTACGGCTACAAAGCCATGCATTGGAAGAGAAGGGGATCCAGTCCCAGAGGCGGTGGGTGTTTTGTCTGAGACCTTCATAAGTTAGGATTAGACAGGATCCTGACCTCAGAGGAGCTCCGAGTGTAACAAATAGTTTCTCTACAGTGACATGTCGTGTCATGCAGGAGCGACCTGGGGACTTTGGGATCTAGGAGGAGGAGCAGTCCTCCTTCCCTGGGTAATCTCTCTGGGGCACGGGTTCTGGAAGTCTGCTGTGCATTACAACCACGTCGGGAGCTTTAAAAAATCCCCCTGTCTAGCTGTTTAGGCTGCACCCCATACCTATTAAATTAGAATCTCTGGGGGTGACACCCAGGCAGGATTTTTTTTTTTTTTTTTTTTTTTTTGAGACATGGTCTCACTCTCTCACCCAGGCTAGAGTGCAGTGGTGTGATCACAGTTTTTAAAGTTTAAAGTGCACCTGAGCTTTCCAGAGACCTTGTTAAAATGTAGTCTTTGAGTCTGTAGGTCTGGGTGGGTCCCTGGAATCTGCATTTCCAACAAGCTCTCAGATGAGGCTGAGGCTACTGGGCATGGACCCCACTTTGAACAGCAAGAGGGCAGAGGGGGTGCTGGCAAACTCTGGCTGTGGCCAATCTGATCTGCTGCCTGTTTTGGTACAGTCCCTGAATTAAGAATTGTTTCTATGTATTTACATGGCTGAAAAAATTCAAAGGAAGAATAACATTTTGTGACACGTGACAAGTACATAAAATTGAAATTTCAGTGTCCACAAAACAAGTGTGGACTATTTATTTTCCATCCCCTATAGAAAATGATGTCTAAGTTAGGCCTTGAAGAATGAGTAGGAGCCCTCCCGGAAGAGGGAGTAGAAAGAACGTCCCACGTACCATGAACAGTGTGGGTGCCGAGACACAGGAGTGTGGAACCCGCTTCAGAGGGAGTGAGGCCCACTCTTAAACCACAGGGCAGGTGCAGGAATCATGGTAAAAATATCTTCCTTTCTCATTGCATCCCAGGGCTCACAGCTCCCTGCTTTGTTTCCCACAGAGACCCCCGATTCCAGGTTCCCTGCAGCCAGCTCTCTGCTGTCCTGGCTTGTGCTTAAAGGCCACTGGCTTCTCTTCCTCCTTTCTTGACCTCCCATCCACAGTCTTGTAAAGTCTCCCCGTCCTGGGGCAGTTGCCTCACATACTCTTCCCTGGTTTGGGTGACTCTCACAAGCTTCTTGTACCTGCTAATAATGACTATCAAGTGAGAGGCAGATGTGTTTCTTGGAGTTGCAGAACATGCAAGTTAAGAGAAAAGCAGGGCATCATCGGATGCAAGCCCCTGTTGTACAGACAGGGACATGGTGGCTCTGAGTGTGTACGGCTGAGCGAGGCCTGCATGCCACAGCCTGGTGAGGGGTCCACCCCATTCTGATTCTCATAAAATTGGGAGCACTCCGTGCATGCCATTTCAAAAATAGAGAAGTGTGAGTGCAAGACTGTGTGTGTGTGTGTGTGTGTGTAAAAACAAATCAATTCCTGACTTTTAATGAAATGGCATGCGGTAGACACTTTCATAAACAATCTCATTTTAGCCCCAAAATAACTTCATGCAGTGAGCTAGTAATCTGCAGTTTTACAGATGGGGAGACTGAGGCCCAGAGGGCAGAAGCAACAGGCTGATGGCCTTGCTGCTCGTTGGTGGCAGAGCTAGTAGCCGAGCCCAGAGCCTCCAGCTGACATTTATCTGGAGACGGATTGTGCACCTCTCCCCGCTGCCATCAGAACTCGGCGCCCAACAGGCCCCACTTAAGGTCTGGCCTGAGTTTCCTAATAAGTCGAAGGATGCCACCATCTGATCTCTTTAGGGTGCCATCATCTGGTCTCTCTAGGATGCCATCATCTGATGTCTCTAGGGTGCCATCATCTGCCTCTCTAGGGTGCCATCATCTGATCTCTTTAGGGTGCCATCTTCTGATCTCTTTAGGGTGCCATCATCTGATCTCTCTAGGATGCCATCATCTGATGTCTCTAGGGTGCCATCATCTGCTCTCTCTAGGGTGCCATCATCTGATCTCTCTAGGGTGCCATCATCTGATGTCTCTAGGATGCCATCATCTGATCTCTCTAGGGTGCCATCATCTGATGTCTCTAGGATGCCATCATCTGATCTCTCTAGGGTGCCATCATCTGATGTCTCTAGGGTGCCATCATCTGGTCTCTCTAGGGTGCCATCATCTGCTCTCTCTAGGGTGCCATCATCTGGTCTCTCTAGGGTGCCATCATCTGATGTCTCTAGGGTGCCATCATCTGGTCTCTCTAGGGTGCCATCATCTGGTCTCTCTAGGGTGCCATCATCTGATCTCTCTAGGATGCCATCATCTGATCTCTGTAGGGTGCCATCATCTGATGTCTCTAGGATGCCATCATCTGATCTCTGTAGGATGCCATCATCTGCTTTCTCTAGGATGCCATCATCTGATGTCTCTAGGGTGCCATCATCTGATCTCTCTAGGGTGCCATCATCTGGTCTCTCTAGGATGCCATCATCTGATCTCTCTAGGGTGCCATCATCTGATCTCTCTGGAAGGCTTCACTTCATGAACTATCCTTTGGTTTTGGCGTGGTATTTTTTTAAGGAAAGAAAAAGAAGGCAAACTCATTTCCTTGGACTAGATGCTTGGGCCATGAGGAGTTCAGGGTCCATCTTGGCAATTGTAGGAGGGTCTGGAACCTAGAGCCCCCCATCTGGGGTCTGGAGGGACCCCATAAGACGAGAGAAACTGGAAAAAATATCTGTGAAAATGGCAAGACCTAGAACTACTTCTCACACGTTCCCTGATGAAGCCTGGTGGGCGGCACGTAAGACACTAGCAATTGCCCCAGGGTTACAGGAAGGGGGTTCATTGACCTCATGGGGAGATACTGGCAGGAGGATGGGCCAGTGTGAGGAACACTTGAGAGGCAGCGGCCCCGGTCTCCCCTCGTCCTGTGAAGGGCTGCCTGCTCCTCTCACAGCCCCCAGGCCCAGCCTTCTTACCCCCAAGGGAGGATAATTAAATATCTCCAAGCATCCTGTCATCTCCCAGGAAGAAGAGAGCTGGGGGCATTTCCAGGGGCCTCCCACCTGTCTGCCTATGCGGAGACAGCTCTGTGCTCCTCCGGAGAGCACATTCCCAGCTGACTTGAAAGGGGATTTCACCCATCCCTCAATCAAAGGTGGAAGTTCCCCCTAAATGCTTTTCTCACTTGGAGCAGCCCAAAATATAGCTATAGAGAGGATGTCAGTTTCCAAAAGGAAAAAAACAAAACAAGGATTGGGAGGCTCTGTGCTTAGTCATTTTCGTTTTTGAGGCTATTGCTATCAGCCAGCCGGGCTCGGCGCCAGGGCCGCCGTAATCATGATTTTATTCTACACTCCCGACAACTGGCCAGAAACGTTGATTGTTCCAGCTTCAGGTGACACCTGTGAGGTCCTGTGAGTCGCGGGAAATTGCCTGTGGTCACACGGCTAAAGAGAGGTCAGTGCAGGTCAGAGAGGGACTCCAGCTTGGGCCCAAGGGACTGCACAGCCCCCCGCCTCCCTCTCTGCTTGCCAAGAGGGCCCCGTGCCTGCGGCCCTGCAGGGCTAGTGTCCTTCCCCAAGGAGCGAGGATGGAGCCCATCACTGCCAACCCTTCACTCCAGCTTAGCCTCTAGGCCACTTCCCTGGCACAAAGGTAGATTGCAGGTGAAGGAAAGACCAGCCCTGCTGGGGCACCTGCTGGCAGCCACAAATCTTCTCCCCAAACACAAAACATGATGCCTGTTGTCAAGGGATTGGTTAGGAAGACGGGCCTGTGCTTGCAACAGTGGCAGCCCAGACCCGGGAGAGGTGCAAATATTAATGTATCTAGGCCAGGCTTCTGCTGGTGTGTCTGTTAGCGAAGTCGTCACTAGAAGCCAAGAGCTTTGTTTGTTGTAGTCCCATTGCTGGATTCAGCAGAATGGGTCTGATCTGACCTTGGAGCACCCGCCCCAGGGGAGGCCCCATGGAGGCTCTCGGGCAGCCAGGTTGCAGGTAGACTGGAGCCGTAGAGAAGCATCCGCGGCTTGCTCCCACACCTTGCTCCTGAGTGGGTGGGAAGTGCGAGCCAGATTCCTCCCTCTCCTCCGCTTCAGCCTCCCTGGCCACACAGCCAAGTGCAGGCTGCTGAGCCTGCTGGAAAGGCCCTCCACAGCTCTAAAGACCTCTCCAGCGTCATCTTCCATGCTGCTACCCTCAGCCCTCCCTAGCACCGAACGCTCCCTGCTGTGCACAGGTGTTTCCTGTTGTCCCTGTCGCACTTCTCCCAGTCCTCCACCTGTCAGAACGCTGCCCCCGCACTCCCCTCCTCAGAGGTGACACTGCCCCCACACAGCATATGGAGGGGCCTGGCTCTATGGGGCAGAATCTGGGCTGTGGAGATCCTATGGTCAACCCACCTCACTCCACACAAGGAAAGCATCTCAGGAGGTCATGTGACCATTGGGAGTCACATGCGGGAACCAGGCTCCTGATCCTGTCTCTACACTCACTTTCCCGCTCTGTTCCTACTCCATCAACCCTTACCCATGACTGCCCACAGGTGCAGGCCCAACCAAGTCAGAGGTGAGGACTGAGAAATGAGACGGAGAGACAGCCCCAGGAACAGCTTCCCATCACCCATGCGTGGTGTGGCAGGCATCAGAACAGAGCCAGGGCTCGCCAGCCCCAAGTGCTTTGCACATAGTCGCCTGTTCATGTCAAACCTTTGTGGAAGCCTCTTGGCCTTTTAAAGACCTGAAGTTCACAGCCAGACTGAGGGATCCTCTGCTTCTCATGAGGCTGGGAGCACACCATACACGCGCAAGACCTTAGTGCATGCGTGTGTGCGTGTGTATGTGTGCGTGTGTGTGTGCGTGTGTGTGTACATGTGTGCGTGTGTGTGTACGTGTGTGTGTGTGAACAGATTCTTTCTTGCCCTCTGAGTGAAAGGAGGAGGACTACTGCATGCTGCCTCCCTTTGTAGCTGATCACCTTCCCCAAAAACCTGCTTCACAGCCAGCAAGGCAGGGGCCATAGGCCGCTGCACTTCTGGTCCCTGGAAATACCAGCCATGTTCTGGTCCTGGGACCAGATGGGCATGGAACATGGGGGAGAGGAGGCCTCAGATATCCTCAAGAGCTGGCTGCTCAGAGCACAGGCAGAGGCGGCAGAGGGACGGGCCGAGAGCTGGCCTCTCTCAGTAACCGACTCTGTGTCCAGCTTCTGAAAATTTCCCAGAAACCTGAGGCTCGAGCGCCTTAAGTGGCTTGTCCAGGCTCTCCACTGCCCCACGGCACAGTGGCTGGGCCAGAGTGTGCACCCCAACCCGGGGGACATGTGCCTCCCTGTTGTGCCTCATGACACCTTGGGGCTGGCCCTTGTGGGACAGTGACCTGAGCTGTGGTGTGAGTCCCAGTGTGACAGGTTTGTGTTCAGGTCACAGGTGTACCTTCTGGCAGCCGGGGCAGTGCCTGGCACATAGTTGGTACATAACGAATGTTTATGGGATGGACCCACTCTGTGCACGGTGCTGTGTCCTGGGGTGGCCACACCCAGAACTTCTCGTCCTCAAGTTCTGCATGTGGCTGTCTTGTCTGTTGATGATGAGGTCCATGTCTCACCTCCATGCCCTGTACCTAGCCCAGTGGCTGCCAGCACAGA
This sequence comes from Symphalangus syndactylus, assembly GCF_028878055.3. Taxonomy (NCBI): domain Eukaryota; kingdom Metazoa; phylum Chordata; class Mammalia; order Primates; family Hylobatidae; genus Symphalangus; species Symphalangus syndactylus. Next base: position 101,399,153 of record NC_072440.2, on the reverse strand, counting down.
GAAGCACCCTCTCTAAATGCTCACATTGAATACTTGAGCCCCTAATGGCATCCTTCGTGAGGAAGCTCAGACTTCTCGGTCAGAAAATTCCAATAATGAACATCTGCCTAGCTGGGATGCACCTCGGCAGAGCTCTGCCTTTGGTCCTGGGCCCCTGCCCGGTCCGGTGAGGGAAGACCCTCAGGCCAGCCACAGACCTGGGGTTGTGTCTGTGGGTCTGTGTCCACAGAGCTACACCCCTGTGGCTCGCCGTCTCTGCCTTCCCTCCTGGGGCGGCCCCACTGTGGCCCAGAAGCAGAGCCCCAGGATCTAGCCTGCAATGCGTGCTCTCTGCAAGCTGCTCCTCTTGTTCTCTGGCCTGTTCGCCTCCCTAGAAAGGGAGAGGGGGGCTCTTTCCTTTGGTCACAGTCCCCCCACATCTCCCAGAACCAGTGTGTTGAAGGATGCCCTTTGAGAACTGTTGGCCCTGGTATTTTCTTCCTTTTTAAAAAATGTTCTTTTTAAAAGTGTCATTACTATAAATTTTTTCTAACACACAGGAAAAATGAATTCTATCATCAAAATAACCGCTAGATACACGTTCTTAGTATTTCGCATTTTGTTAAACCTTTTAAACGTGTCAGACACGCAGACACGTTTCCCCTGAAGACTTCATCATGCAGCTCCAAAAATAAAATCACCACGATGTGATTTCCACACCTGACAAAATCATCAAGCATTTTCTAAGCTCCCCCCTAAAGCTTTCCACCACCCTGTTTTGTGGAGGGAGGGAGGGAAGGCCTGGCCGGCTCCCAAACGCTTCGGGGCACTGGAGTGGAGCTGGAGCGGGTGTCTCTGATGCCACCTTAACTGAGTCCCTCCCCCTTAGCCCCCAGTCTCTCCTCGGCGTGATGGATCACAAGGCTCTGCCTGCTCTCTGCCCTCCCAGTGCGGGCAGTAAGCACTGAGAGGTTTCCAGGGATTTTCCCTGAGCAGAGCCAGGGCAAGGCCGGCAGGTGACGGTTCCGCAGCCCAGCCGAAGGCCGCACGGTGGGGGCTCACTTCAGAGTGGGGGACGCTCTGAGAGCAGGCAGCAAGTGCTGTGCAATGGTGCTAGGAGATGGGAGGGGACGCTTCCGTTTCCTTTAACATTCGCAGCCCCTTCTCCGCAGCCCCTCACCTGCTCTCTGCTTTCAGTGGGTCCTGGCCGTGCCCTGCCTTCCTCCTGGGGGATGTTCTGAGGTGACACCAACCCTGGGATACACAGTCCCCTCCCCTCCCACACCCACTGCACTTTCTGAGGAAAGAGGGCACCTCAGAGGCCAAGAAGGTGTGAACCCACAGGGCGGCCAGAGGGTCCCAGCCTCACCCGCCGTAGCCTGGTTTACCGCAAAAGCCCACTCACATATCGCTTGCCTCCAGTCTTGGCCATTTTCTACATAACAAAGGGATTTGTCAAAAGAACCCCAGCTTGAGCAAGGCATCACCTTGCTTAAACCCCCAGTGCCCTTGGGGTGAGGCCCAAACTCCTTGGCATCCCTTGGAAGCTTCTCTCCCTGTGCTCACACAGGGTGCTTTGGTGGCAAGTGACCAGGAAATCTGAACCACACTGACTTAAAGCTAAGAAAAGGTGGACTTCAGGCTTGGCTCCATCCAGGGGCTCCGATCCCTTCTCTGCAGTTGTCCCAGCTCTGCCTCCTCCACACGTGGGCTGGCAGGAAGACAGATGCAGTGGGCATGTGCCTCACCTCTCCAGCGGCACCCAGAGCCGGGAGAGGCACTGACTCCTGCAGCCTGCTCCAGAGGGAAGGAAGCATTCCCCAAAGCCCCCTGCAGATAGCCCTTACTTTTCACTGGCAGACATTGGATGATATGTTCATTTCTTAGTCCATTCTTATGTGCAGGGGATGGCCATTTGCTGAGGCCTGGGTTTCTGCAGTGCTCACACAGGGGCAAGATTACTGTGACTGGCTTGACTATTCAGATCCTGTGCCAGGTGTCAGTCCCCAGACTGCATGGGGCGAGGGTGGGCTGAATGGTGGGATGGTGGGGACACTCCACGGCCCTCTCCTTTGTCTACCCAATACTCACACACACATGCAGTTCATTTTTATTAAGCATCTACTACTATCTGCTGGGTATCATTCTAGCCCCTGGGGGTACAACAGTGAATGACAAAGCACAAAGCCATGCCTGATGGAGTGTGTACAGATGTAGTCTTCAATGTCCATATAGGCTGACACACCTTTCATATCTACATGAAATTCAAACTTCTTCCCCAAGGCAGGCACTCGGAAGCACGGGCAGTCATTGTCTCCAGGCGGCCCACCAGGCCTTTGCACAATGCCTCTGTCCCCTTCAGGTCTGGATGTCGAGCCTCAGGGTTTGACGATTTCTGGCCACAGAAAATCATCTCTACCCACACACTCAAAGTACCCAGTGTTGGAAAAGGGCAGGAAAATGATGTTCAAAGTTTACATTTTGAAAACAGGCAGCCTAGTTGGCCCTGGCCCATAGCACTTATCATACACTGGGGAAGAAGCACTGCTTCCAAACAGCCAGGCAGTCTTTGCTTCTGCACTTTGGGAAAATATCCCTGGTCCACTCTCCTCCCCTATCCTTGGTCTGTCCCCTGGGAGACTTACTTGATGGCTGTCCTCCAACATGGCGACAAGGGTCCCTGCCAGGCCCGCATGGGTCTAGCAGCCAGGAGCAGGTCTGGGGCCCACCTTCTGTGTTGTGTAGACGAGGCTTTGGTCAGCTGTGTTGAGGATTTCTTTGACACCTCTCCCTTCAATGCTTAGTAGGCTTCCCGCCGATTCTGTGATTTCCAGGAGATACAAGATCTCGTCCAGCCTTTTTCCCGTGGGAACACCTCTGTCCCTGCAGCAAGGCTCTGTACCTGCCCATCCCCGCTGGACCTCAGCTTAATGGCCTCTCTCTTCATCTTGTTAGGCTAGGAGTGTGCCCCCTTAAGTCCCATTGGCAACTCTTGGCTCCCTTCTGCTAGCATGAATTTTTGTGTAGAATTTGTCCCTAGCAAACATCCCATGGCTGCTCACTGGCCAGAACTGGGTCATTCCTGTGGAGGGGGCCAGCCACACCCCGACTGGCGTAGGGCTGGGTTCTGGTCGTGGGGTGGGAATTACAGCAAGGAGGAGAGGATGCTGAGGAGAGATGGCTGTGGTGCTGCCGAGGACTGCGGGGCAGGCAGCAGCATCGCCGCACCCAGACTTTCCTCACACCTCTTGGCAATGACTGTGCTGTTCCTGCCAGGGAGGACAAGGCGCAACAGCCCCATGGTTCATGGTTGCACTTTAAGACACATCTTCTTGGCCACCTCCCCCAGGAAGGCTTCTCTGACCACACAGTCTGGGCGTGCTGTCCTCTGACTTTCTTGGCCTCTTCTGATCAGAGCGCCTAGCTCCTTGTCTTGTCACTGCTGCCTGTCTTCCCTCCCCAGACCCCCCAACCCATGCTAGTGCCTCAGATCAGGGGCTGTGTCGGGTCTCCCTGCCTCACAGAATTGACTAGAAGTGCACTGCACATTTCGGGGAGATGTGTTTCCAAGAAGCCCTAAGCCCAGCCTGGTTCAGGGCCTCAGTGTGTGTGCAGTGAGCGAAGAGGTTGGTAAGGGGCTGAGCAGGGCGTCATGGGTGGGCCTGGCTGCTGTTGGAGCAGGGAGGGCCAGAAGCTCCTGCCCAGCAAGGAGGGGTCCCCTGAAGGCACTCACGTGTGTGTTGGCACCTGTTACCATCTCTGAGGCAGAGGAGAGGGGACATGGGATTTGCAGTAGCTCCGTGTGTGCCCATGCACAGGGCTTCTCTCCATGCCTCACTGGGGTGAGTCCTGGGTGTGACTGGAGCCAGGGAGGGATTTGGGGAGCTCCCAGGTTGTGTCCCCAGCCCTGCCTCTGCCCCAGGAGCACTCTATCAGAGGGGATCCACCGACAACTTGATGGGAGTCCACTAGTGAAAAACAAACACCCTTTCTGGCTTGGAGATCTCTGGTATCCCAGGGCCTGGAGTCAACAAGGGAGATCCCGTTTCTTACTTATTTGGAACCGTTAGAAGCCTTTCCAGACATTCTCCATTCTGAGGCCAAAAAGCTCCCTCTGAAACACACATCAGAGGGATCACCCCTCTGCCTAAAGCCTTCCATGGCTCCCCATTACCCTGGGGGAACATTTAAGCTGTTCAGAGTGTCTCCCAGACTTCACTGTCTGCACCACCCTCCTCTCCAGCACTCCACGCAATCACAACCACATGAAGCTTGAACTCAGGGTTTCTCAAACTCGGCACTATTGACACTTTGGATCTGATAGTTTTTCGTTTGGGGGCTTGGTGGGGGGCTGTAGAATGTTCAGCAGCATCCCTGGCCTCTGCCCTCTAGATGTCAATGGTATTCCCCCCACTGTCCCATGGCGCCAACCAAGAAGTCTTCAGACATCGTGAATGTCCCCCAGGAGCAAAATCACCCAAGCTGAGAACCGCTTCTTCAGACACCAGGGGCTCTCTTTTTTCTCAACTCCAGGGGGCTCTGCCTGGAGCCCACTGCTCTTTTTGCCCTCTGCCTCCTTAGAGCCTCCCCCAGGTTCATCAGTGATCAGTTTCAATGTCACCTTCCTTCGGACGCCTCTGGGCTGACCTCTGTGCCCTGGCCACCTGGATGGCTCTCCCAGGCTCCCCTGGGTAGGGCTGGTCATCCCCTTCTAGACATGGGGTCACTGAGACTTGAAGAGATGCGTGACTTGTCCCAGGCAATACAGAGAAGGCTGACCTGGAGCCCGGGCTCAAACTCCCTTCCAGCCACAAAATGTGGTCTAGACATGGGATGGGACATTATCATGGGAAGGAATGCGGTGCTGACATACGTGATGAATGAAGCTTGAAAACATCATGCTGAGTGACAGAAGCCAGTCACCACCATGATTCCATTTATATGAAATGTCCAGAACCGGCAAGTCTGTAGAGACAGAAAGTGGCTGAGAGGAGAAGAGAAGCAAAGAGAGAAAGGAGAGATAGGGAGGTGATAGCTGTGGGGTACAGGGTTTCTTCCTGGGGTGATGAAAATGTTCTAAAATTGACTGTGGTGATGGTAGCAAGTATCTGTGAATATACTAAAAACCACCGATTTGTAAACTTTAAATGGGTGAATTGTATGGTATGTAAATTATATCTCAAAGCCATTACAACACACACTCACACACACATACACATACACACAAACCTTGACTGGAGATTGCAAATTTATCATGCTATCCATTTCATTGTAAAAAGAATTTTTTTTCCCAAAACACTTCCACCTATTTATTTGTATATGGTTTTGAAGTGAGGTGATTACATTTCTGGTAGTCTAGTGCCTTGAAGTAATGGTTCCCAAACTTTCAGTGCGTGTTAGCATTGCACACATGGCTTGATTTGCTGAAAGACACAAAGCTAAGCCTGTCCCAGGGCTTCTGATTCAGTGAGCCTGGGGTCAGCCTGAGGGTCTGCCTTTCTAACACACACGCGGGTAGCCTGATGCTGCTGGGCCCTGGATGGCACTTTGAGAACCAGTGTCTTGCTGAGCTCTCATATTAGTTCTAATGACTGCTCAGCTGCTTTCCTTTGATTTATAGTGTCCAAAAATCATATTATTGTCAGGCACGGTGGCTCACACCTATCATCCCAGCTCGGGAGGCTGAGGTGAAAGGCTTGTTTGAGCTCAGGAGTTCAAGGCTGCAGTGGGCCATGATCATACCACTGCACTCCAGACTGGGCAACAGAGCAAGACCTTCTCTAAAAACAAAAAAAAATCATATTATCTGCAAAAGACAGTTTTGTTTCTTCACTCCTGCAATTAAGTGCCATTTTGTCTTGCTTTTCTGCATGGGCTGGGATCTCTGTAGCCTGTGGTTTTCAGCATCTTTTCTCTGGTGATGTCTGCTTCTGGTAGATCTCAAGTTAAGAAAGCTTAATTCATTTCTAGGTTTCAAAAAGTTGTTTAAAATTCAGCGTTGAGCATTTACATCTTTTTAAGTGTTTCTTCATTTCTTCTTTTTTTTTTTGAGACAGAGTCTCACTCTGTCACCCAGGTTGGAATACAGTGGCGCAATCTCTGCTCACTACAACCTCCGCCTCCCAAGTTCAAGCAATTCTCCTGCCTCAGCCTCCTGAGTAGCTGGCATTACAAGTGCACACCACCACACCCAGCTAATTTTTGTGTTTTTAAATAGAGACAGGGTTTCACCACATTGGCCAGGATGGTCTCAAACTCCTGACCTCAAGTGATCTGTCCACCTTGGCCTCCCAAAGTTCTTGGATTACAAGCATGAGCCACCACACCTAGCTCTCCATTATCTATTGGAATGATATATTTTCATGTATTTTATATGTCTTGAATGTATTTCTGTGAAGATTAATGATGAAACGATTTCCTAATGTTTACATACCTTTCCATTCTTGGAATAAAACCTATACGGTCATAATACATTTTTAATTCGTGGCCAGATTCTGCTTGCTAGTGTTTTATTTAAGATCGTTGCATAATATTGATGAGTGAGATTGGCTTATAGTTTTCTGGTTTTGGGCTATCTTCTTCAGGTGTTGGTATCCGGGTTATGCTAGCCTCATGAAATGAGCTGGAAAACTTTATCTCTTAGTCCATGCCTTGGAACAGAACATGGAACATGGTAATTACTCCCAATCCTTTGAGGCTCAAATTCTTTTTTTTTTTTTTTTTTTTTTTTGAGACGGAGTCTCGCTCTTTTGCCCAGGCGGGACTGCAGTGGTGCTATCTCGGCTCACTGCAAGCTCCACCTCCCGGGTTCATGCTCTTCTCCTGCCTCAGCCTCCCGAGTAGCTGGGACTACAGGCACCTGCCACCGCACCCGGCTAATTTTTTTGTATTTTTAAGAGAGACGGGGTTTCACCATGTTAGCCAGGATGACCTCGTGATCAGCCCGCCTTGGCCTCCCAAAATGCTGGGATTACAGTCGTGAGCCACCACGCCCGGCAGAGGCTCAAATTCTTTTTTTTTTTTTTTTTTTTTTTGAGATGGAGTCTTGCTCTGTCCCCCATGCTGGAGTGCAATGGCGCGATCTTGGCTCACTGCAAGCTCCACCTCCCGGGTTAACGCCATTCTCCTGCCTCGGCCTCTCCGAGTAGCTGGGACTACAGGCACCCGCCACCACGCCCGGCTAATTTTTTTTGTATTTTTTAGTAGAGACGGGGTTTCACCGTGGTCTCGATCTCCTAACCTCGTGATCCGCCCGCCTCGGCCTCCCAAAGTGCTGGGATTACAAGCGTGTGCCACCGTGCCCGGCCCAGAGGCTCAAATTCTTAACCCAGCCCACAGGTCCCAAAATGCATGTGTCTGCCACCTACCTCCCAGCCTCCCTGTCTATTGCTCTCTCTTCTTCTTACTCTACCCTCTCGTATCTTGGTTTTCTTTCATTCTCTGGCTCCCCCTGCCACAGGGCTTTTGCACACGCTGCTCCCTTGATGGAAATGTTCTCTCCTCTGTTTAACTTGTTTACGTCCTTCAGATTTGGGTGGAATCCTTGCCTCTTTCCCTGATCTCAAATGTATCTAAGCTACACTGTAACTGCACCCTGTGCCTCTCTTCTGATGCTCATCACACTTGCAATTTTACCTTTTTTTTTAATTTGTAGAATTCATATCTGTCTCTTACACTAGACTGGCAGCTCTTTGAGGACAGGGATTGAGATTCTGCATGCTATTGAACCTCCACCTCCCACCCAAGCATGCTACACACTGTCTGGCACATAGTAGGTGCTCAATAAATACGTGATGAATGAATGAATGCATTCACCCCTCGCTATGAAGGAGTCATTTTAGCTTGCTTATGTCAATAACGCTTCCCAGCAGCCCTAATCTCTAGCAGGCACATTTTATTAATGAAATGTTTACTTCTTCTCTAGTTACCATTACTGCTTTACATCACATGCTTAAACTTCGGTTTCTCAGCATATCAGCTCTAGTCAGTATCTCCTGAATTCCCCTATGTGAAAATCCCCTAGGCCCCACTAGATCCCCCTGCCTTTTCTACCCGCTCACTGCCCACTTCCTGGCCCCCACCTCTCATTGCTACATTGATAAGCTTTAAAACACGAACACTCTGTTCTGAGACTATAGTTATTTCTGTGCTTTGACAACCAGTTGATTCTAAACAAATTTAAACCAATGATCAGTGTTTTTAATATAACGATTATGCAACTATTCTTCAAAGCAGATGTAGAGGATGGAACGGATGGAATTCCATTCTCTACATCCGCAGATGTAAATGTCAATTCCATCCATTTCATTCTCTACATCTCATGCCACTGGATGAAGAGGACAGTGTATAATTTTTACAAATTTCATATTTTGATATGCCTTCTTATTACTAGGATTATCCAGCTTTTTCATTCCAGTGTTTGTTAAAAACAAATGTCCTTTTCCTCTTGGAGACATTCTTTTCAGGACCTTCTAATTTCCTGATTGGATTTGTACCATTTGCTCTTGGGGTTGGTGGTACAGTTGCCATCCATGATTCTTTTTCACATAGTTTCCTGGCTTTGGTGAATAGTTTCTTAGTTTCTTAGCTACTGTGTCATTTTCCTTCTTGGATTCCTTTTTGGATTTGCTGGAAATATATCCTTGGGTGCATCTTTCAGGATAGATCTATGGATGATAGACTTTCTGAGTCTGTGTGTTTGAATATGCCTTTGTTTTGCTTTCACACAGGACTGACAGTTTGGCTGCATGATGCTTTCTGGCTAATTTATCTGAAGTCAGTCTGCTTTCTGTTCCTTTTCAGGTCATTTGGTTTTCCACCCTGGAGGCTTTTAAAATGCTCTGTATCTTTGGAATTCTGAAACTCTTTCACAACCTGAAATTTCACCTAGAAAGTAAACTTTTTCCATTGAACACTTGGCACTGACTTTTACTTTGAAGACTCAAATCTTTCTTTAGCCCAGAGAAATTTACTTCTACTGTTGCTTTCTTTCACTCCTGCATTTATTCTGTTTTCTCACCCAAGCACTCTTATTGACTTAGTGTGAGTGTGTATGTTTTACTTTGTGTGTTTTTATTTTGTTTTGTTTGCCTTTTTGCTCCATGTTTGAAGATTTTGTTGGCTTTATCATCTACATTGTCTGTTTGGTGTTCAACTGTGTTCATCTTATCATTCATCTAATTGACCCTTTTTGGAATTGTGGTTCTTAATTTCCAAGACATCTTTGTTTTCCTAGCGTTGCTGTTTGGTATCAGCTTATTGTTCCTTCAAACTTGGTTCTCTTGTGCAGAACTCCAGGAAGCAGGAGGCAATAGTGGTTTTGTGAAGCCTGAACCTGGAAGACTAAAGTGGGTAGGGGTGGGATCTTTTTGTCTGAGACAGAGTCTCGCACAGAAAGGCAGAGCTTTGGGCGCAGAAAGCCCATAGTTCAAATTCTTCCTTGCGACTGACCAACAACAGTATGATCTTAACTCAGCTGTAGGCTCAGCTTCCCCATCTGTAAAATGGGAAAAATAATTCCTGGTGTGAAGGCTTGTGGTGAAGATGAACGGGGGTGGTGTGGGCAAAGCTCCCATGGGCCCTGGATGTGTACACTGATTGTGAATGAGTCTTCATCAGTTAACCTAGCACACGGCCCCTTTCATCAGAGTGGCAAATTGCCTTTTGTTATTCTTCACCCCGTGAGCTGTCTTGTTTTTTGACTATATATATGTGTATGTATATATTTTAGGCATTTCTGGGCAGCTTCTCATGCATATTCAAATTCAAGCAGTTAGGGTTCTGGGAATGATTCATGTGTTTGTTGCACAATGTAATCGATCTTAATATAGCCGTGTCACCAAAGAATGTAATTCCACGCGGGTCTCACCTCCCCCACCATCTGTTTGGGCCAAAGGAGATCAATAATCCTCATAAACTTCCACCCCCAGGCCTAATAGAGACTTGGTTGGCAGGGTTGAAGGATCCCTTTTTATCCCCTGGCTTTTACTTTTTCATCATCCTTTCTACAGATGACCTGCAGTCAAGAGGGGAAAGTTGGGGATGCTGTGCATGTCCGTAAGCTCTGGTGACAATTCCTTCTACAGGGCCCATGATTTAGACCAGGTGTGATTGGCCCAGCAAGGCCCATTCCCGCTGCACCAGACAGACAGAGCTGAGCAGCTGCCTCCTGGGGGTGGCGTGGCCCCAGAATGGGGACACGGGATTCTGTAGGGAAGTAGAGCTGGCTTCAAGCTGTCGCCTGGTTTAAGTCCTTCCTGCACCTCTTCCCAACTGTGAGGCACATAGTAGGTGCTCAATAAATACGTGATGAATGAATGAAGGCGTTTGCCCCTCGCTGTGAAGAACCATTTTAGCTTGCTTGTGTCAGTAACACTTCCCAGCAGCCCTGATCTCTACCAGACACATTTTATTAATAAAACGTTTACTTCTAATTCCTCTAATTCATCTAATTTCTCCTGGGGTCCTGTGGGGGCCAGCGCTCCCTCCCACCATGACTTGGGAGGCCAAGTGCATGTTGTGTGTAGCTCTGAGCGGAGAGCTGGTGGGGTAGAGCCTCACACAGGGTCCTCCTGGGAATGACATCTGGGGCTGGGTGGTCGCTCAGTAGCGGCTATGGGGCCGGACCAAGGCCAGGTCCACCTTTGAAGCAGTGAAGTTGCAGAGGGGTGCTTCCCTTGATCAGCACTCCTTGGGGCAGGCATGTTACGGGTTCCCAGGGAGGAACAAGTGGGCCAGGAACCCTATGGGGGCTGCTAGATGCCACCTGCTGCTCCTGGCAGATGAAGTGTGGAGCTCACCCAGCAGTCTGACTCGCAGTCTGAAACCTGTGGTTTCCCTGGCAGGCCCTGGGGTCCCAGGACACGCATGGACAGGCTCCAGGCATGAACAGAGGCCCAGATGACAGCAGGCATCTCCAGGCCTGTGCCTTCTGTGCATGTGGCTCTTGGTCAACCCTGGCACCTGCTCAAGGCTGGCCAGGTCATCCCTTACAGAGGGTGACTCAAGGGTCCCTGAAAGCTTTCCCTCAAAGTAGCGCTGGCCAAGATTCCACCATTCACGGGGCCAACTGCGATCATCCCTCTCTCATCTTCGAAATGTGAATTACTCATATTTCTTGAGCATTTTATAACAGACAAAGCCTTGAACGCACACCCTTTCACAGCGCTGCTGCTCCGTAGGGCTCTACAGGCCGGTGGCTGGGACCTGCAGAGGCCTGGCCCTCGCTCCCTTCCTTCCAGGCTCTCAGCTTGGCAAGCACTCTGCGAAGGATGGGCCGGCCTCTGGTCTCCACAGGTGAGGAGAGTGGGGCCTCGAGGTGAAGTGGCATCCCCAAACAGGCAAGAAGGCCAGGAAGAGGAGACAGGCTGGGAAAGCTACACGCCTGCCCGGGGCCCACCACCAGAAAACCCCAAAGCGGAGGACAGAGCCCCCTCTGAGAATATGGCCAGAGCTTTCTCTGGGCACCGGCTGCTGCCTGAGCTGGCTTTGTGGAGCGAGGCCTCCAGTCCCAGATACGAATGTCTGCTGCGTTACTGTTCTGCTTGAGGCCGGGCTCATACCCTGTTCCAGGAGGACGCACACACTTCCACTCCCCCTGCAGGGTCCCCCTGTCCTGACCTGCCTTCGTTTTGTGTGTGTTTCCTTTCCACGTGGAGTCTGAAGGGGAGGATGTATCTGCCTGGGTGCACATGCTGGGATCTGGGACCCGCTTGCTATCAGAGGCTCCTCCAGCTGTCCTTTCCAATGACACTGTCACAGCAGGGGCAGAGCCCTCTGGGAAAGCCACCTGGGAAGCTTCTTGGCTGCATGCAGTTCTTGTCACAGGGCTGCCTGGGGACCCCAGGCTGGACACTGTCCATGGGCCAGCAGGCCTTGGCTGTCAGCAGCCTGCATGGCCAAACAGCACCCCAGGCAGCCAGGGGGTCAGGGCGCTGAGGGGTGAGCTGTGGAGAAATGTGTGCCTGTGTCTGTGCCTGTGTTTGTGCCCTTGTGTGTGTGTGTGTGTGTGTGCATGGAGGGAGAGGAGATCGACTTCTCCTTTCTCCCAGGAGACATTTCCCAGCCTGGACTGGAGGGATCTGGACTCACGAGTCTTCCCAGGCTTTCCTCAGGGCTGCCCTCCCGTCCCGCCACCCCATGAATGAAAGGGGTTCTTTCATTCCTTCAGCACCCCTTTCTGCCCCATGAGACCCACAAATAGCTCTTCCATACCCACGCCTTCTTCTGTAAATGATACAAATCCCACTCCACAAACTCAGTAGACCACACTTTTGGGTCTTGTTGTGCCAAATCAACTTCCCTCGGATTCTGAGCTACCAGGACGTCACTGGGGGTGGTCGCTGCTAGGGCTCTACGGCTCCTTCTCCCTCCCCAGGGATGGGCAAAGGTCCTGATGGGGCCTTTTTATAAAAGTGAGGTAAAATTCACATGACAAAATGAACCGCTAGTCATTTTCAAAGTACGATCCCGTGGTGTTCAGCACATTCACGGTGTTTTGCCGCCATCACCTGCATCTGGTTCCAGGACACTTTCATCATCCCCAAAGGACACCCTCTACCTGGAATGCAGCCACTCCCCAGTCACCTGTGAGGCCCTGGCAACACCAGCCTGCTCTCTGTTCATCGGGATTTACCTACTCTGGGTGTTTCGCATGAACAGAATCCTGCACTATGTGGCCTTTTTTCTGTCTGGCTTCTTCCACTTAGCATCATGCTCTGGGCTCATCCACATTGCTGCGTGTGCCAGCGCTCATTCCATTTTATGGCTCAGTAATACTCCCTGCTACGGCGATGCCACGTTTGCTCATCCATTCACCCACTGGTGGACACTGGGTGGTTTCCAAGTCCTGGGGTCTTTTCTAGCACCACATAGTCAAGGGGGTGCCTGCATTCTCGGGTCTTCATTAGCTCCCCACGAGCCACCCACCCACTGTACCATCACTTGGGTTCCAGCTCCTGCCTCTGGACAACCTGCAGCCCTGGGATCCCTCATGACCTGTGTCCAGGCTGCTGCCAGGCAACAGAGTGCGGGTCCCCAGTGTTTGCAGGAGCCATGTTGTCTTATGAGGAAAATCTCCCTTTTCTGTCCTGCTGTTCCCGTCTCTTCTCAAAGACAGTCAGTCTCCTCTTTAGGGACAAAGTAGCCCACCATGCTCTGCTTGGAGAGGGCAGGAAGGTGACCAGTTCCAGTCACTTCTGCTTTCAGCCCTAGAACCCACATGGCCCCACACAGAGACAGGATCCCCAGGCAGGCTTCCTGCCTCCCACAAGGGAAGGGAGAGAGAAGAGCAAAGCACACACGGATTCTCAATACGTGATCTTGCCTCACCTGCCCTGTGCTGGCATCCGCATGCCCGTCTCCACTGGATCCCTGCCTCCTCCAAGTGTTGGAGGGGGCAAGACTGGGGTTTGCAGCCTCATCTACAGGGGAAGAGAGCATGAGGCCCTTTCCAGCTGGCCGACTGTGTCCCCCTCCCCCCACCCGCCCCGCTTGTGCCCCTTGATTTTGGCTGCTGCACTTTCTCTTAGGTTTGGCAGACCCCTCATCCCTGGGAAAGCCCCCACCTGCCCCTCCCTCTGCCTCGCTGTCATTGTTTTCCTCCTTTGGCAGCCTCCCCGTCCTGTGGGAGGCTGAAGGTCAGCCTCCCACTATTGCTCAAGGGCATAGACACTTGCAAACAATAACAAATAGTGTCTCTGGCCCCACCCTCAGGCTCCTGTTGCCTGTCAAAGATGGGTGCATCCCGGGAGGGGCAGCCTCTGTCTTTCCCTCCAGGCCATGAGCCCCTGAGGGCAGGGCTGGCTGGGAGGCTGCTCTGTGGAAGGTGATGCCGGAGCAGGAGGCTACATCTGCCGTCTTCAAATCCTGGCTGCACAAACGACCAGCTGTGTGCAGCCCGCTGTGTGGGGCCGTGCTGCAGATCGCTGAGCTGCACCTGCAGGAGTGCTGTTAGTGTTCAGCACCCCCTGACCCCGAGAAGGTGCTTGGTAATGGTTGTGGAGTAAATGAAGCTGAATTGGAGGCCAAGTGCTGCGAGGCTGTGGGGGAGGTGGGATCCGGAGCTGAGGGCGTCCCTGCCACCTCGGGGGCAGACCAGCCGGCCCTTGGTGGAGTTCCTCCCTCCCTCCCCCGACGTCTGCTGCTGGGTGATGATGGCTTCGTGTGCAGATGCAAAGTGTCATCGTAATTAAAGCGACAAATCCAGGGCCCAGACTCCAAGGGGTGGCCTGAGTACACGGTGCTCCTGCAGGAGTAGGGGAGCATGATTGGAAGCTCTGCCTCACCCCCTCCGTCACCTTCTCCCCCAAGTCTGTCTTCCAGAACTGAGCCCAGAGGCTTTAAAGAACAGCCCACTTGGCCTAGTGGCTTTCTCCTTGAGGGCACACGCCTCCAAGGAGGACGAGAGCTGAGCTCCCCCACCTCCGGGCCACTGGGGCTCCTCACAGGATGCATGTGGTCCCCAGAAACACAGGCATCCTTGTCTGTGTGACCCGCGTGGCCCTCTTCAGGCGGCGGCCCCTGGTCTACATCACTTTCTCATTCTCCTCAGCGCGCCCGGCTTCCTGCTGTTCATTCACTCCGCTCTCCTGCTTTCCTAACCGTGCTGGACTCGTCCTCGCTGCCCAGTGCTGAAGACCCTTCTCCCACCCCGCAGGCGGGAGGCCTCCAGTGGCTGTCTCTATATCCTCGGGCCCCAAACACTCTCTCCAGGCCCTGGGCTCCCACACTGCTTTGTACCTCCCCCCCATTTTACAGTGTGGTTCACTATAATTGTTTGCTGGTCCCGCCCGCTTTACAAGGGCTGGAATAAGATGATTTTCTGCTGTGTACCTAAGAACCTTGCCTAGCCCCTGGTACAGTCGCCCCTCAATGTCCCTGGGGCATTGGTTCCAGGATCCTTGTGAATCCCAACATCTAAGGATGCTCAAGTCTTTCACCATATAAAATGGTGAAGTATTTGCATAAAACTTAGCCACATCCTCCTGTATATTTTAAATCATCTGTAGATAACTGATAATATCTATACAATGTGTTATGCAAATCATTGTTATACTATATTTTTATTTGTATTTTTTATTGTTGTATGTTATCATTTATTTATTTTTTTCAAATCCGTTCCACCTTCCCGTGGCTGGATCCGCACATGCAGAACGCGTTGTTAGAGAAGGCCGACTGCATGTAGCAGGTCCTCAAAGAAGAATGAATAAGTGAGTGAATGAGTGAATGCACAAAGAAACAAGGGAACACTTTGGTGACTACGGGAAGGACCACGTGAGTGGGAGTGGGTGAATGACGGAGGGAGCAGACATGGGAATGAATGAGTGGGTGACTGAGCGAATGAATGAGTCAGTAGATGGGTAACTAAAGGCCAAGCATATTTGGTGGAGACAGTGGCAGAATGAATGAAAGAAGCCCAGCATCTCAAAGGGCAGGATACGGCCCCATCCTCTGCTGCAGTTTCAGGAGTAAAGTAAAAAATGACAAAGCTTGGGTCAAGTGTGACTCATGGGATGCAACTAAAACAAGCAAATATCACTGTGAGCTGCAGGGTGCATTCCCAGCTCGGGCCATCAGAAAACCATGGCATCTGAGCCCTTCTCTCCTCTTAAGGCTCCAAAGCAGAAGGCTTACCCCAAGAAATGGAGAGAATTCCATGCTCCATGTATGCAGGACATTTGGGATTTTCTTTCCGAAAATGTGGGTCCCGAGATGTGGCCCCTTCCTCTCACTTTTGCCCTTTTCCATCAGTTTCTTTCTCCTCAAACTCTCCTAAGGCTTCCGAAGCATTAGTTTACATTTTAAAAACATATGTTGGGCTGTGTGACCTCAGAGAAATCACTTCACCTCTCTGAGCCTCGGTTTTCATGTGGTCAAATAGAGATGATCCACTTGCAGCATAGCATTGATGAGATAATAAACACATTTCTTTTTGCCAGAATTTAGGTTTTATTTTGTGTTGTTTGGGTACAGTTTGGTGGCATGGGGGGACAGGGGTAAGGAGGTGGCTGGATGCTGTAAGAATTTATCAGTGCCTGTCTCAGGCTGCTCCACCAGCCTGGGAGTTCCTGGTAGGTAGATTCTCTTATTCATCTTTGCTCCTTCCTTTATTTTCTCCATTTAAAACCACTTCCTGGATGCTTGCTGAGCCGGGCCATGTGCTATGCAGTGGGGCTGCTAAGGTGAATGAGACTCAGTACCTGCCCCCTTCTGCCCAGCAAGTGGGAGAGGCAGCCACCCAGGTGAGCAAGGAACATAAAGAGTTCTGGCTGAAATGGTGGAAGTCTATTCTAGGCACCAACAGGCCAAGATGGGGCAGAGTGGTGAATTCCATCTGTTGGGAGGGAGAAGCCATGGAGAATTGAGTAGGGCATCCCCAAGGCCAAGGTTAGTCTGTTCTCACATCACTATAAAGAACTACCTGAGATGGGGTAATTTATAAAGAAAAGAGATGTAATTGGCTCACAGTTCTGCAGTCTGTACAAGAAGCATAATTGAGGAGGCCTCAGGAAACTTACAATTGTGGCAGAAGGTGAAGGGGAAGGAGGCATGTCTTACATGGCTAGAGCAGGAGGAAGACAGTGAAAGGCAGAAGAGTGCTACACACTTTTACCCAATCAGATCTTGTGAAAACTCATTCACTATCACAAGAACAGCAAGGTGGAAATCTGCCCCCATGATCCAGTCACCTCCCACCAAGCCCCTCCTCCAAAATTGGAGATTACAATTCTACATGAAATTTGGGTGGGAACACAGACCCAAACCATATCATTCTGCTCCTGGTCCCTCCCAAATCTCACGTACTTCTCACATTTCAAAATACAGTCATGCCTTCCCAACAGCCCCCCAAAGTGTTAACTCATTTCAGCATTAACTAAAAAATCTAAAGTCCAAAGTCTCATCTGAGACAAGGCAAGTCCTTTCTGCCTATAAGCCTGTAAAACAAAAAACAAGTTAGTTATTTCTAAGATACAATGAGGGTATAGGCATTGGGCAAATATTCCCTTTCCAAAAGGGAGAAACTGACCCAAACAAAGGGGCTATAAGCCCCATGAAAGTCTGAAACCTAACATGGCAGTCATTAAATCTTACAGCTCTAAATAATCTCCTTTGACTCCATGTCTTACATCTAGGCCACCCTAATGCAAGCCAGACCGATTTCATGGGCTGGCATTGAGTGCCTGAGGCTTTTCTAGGTGCATGGTATAGCTTTTGGTGGGCCTACCATTCTGGGGTCTGGAGGATGGTGGCCCTCTTCTCATAGCTCCATTGCCATTGCTTCAGTGGGTACTGTGTGCAGAGGCTCCAACTCAACATTTCCTTTCCACGTTGCCCTAGTAGAGGTTCTCCATGAGGGCTCTGCCCCTGCAGCAAGTTTCTGCCTAGAAATCCAGTCATTTCCATACATCCTCTGAAATCTAGGCAGAGGCTCCCAAGCCTCAACTCTTGTCCTCTGCACACATGCAGTCTTAACACCATGTGGAAGCCACCAAGGCTTATGGCTTGCACCCTCTGGAGCAGTGGCCTGAGACATATCTGGGGACCTTTTAGCCATGGTTGGAGCTGGAGCGGCTGGGATGCAGGGAACAATATCCCAACGTTGCACAGGCAGC